>NW_019154086.1:6778735-6962356 GCF_002288905.1 Enhydra lutris kenyoni
CAACCATGCACCAAAATTTACATTGGGGAAAACATCCATCCTTACTTGGGTTGTGAAAATAATTTAAAATTATGATCTTGTAGTACATTTCGCTATTTCTGGGGAAGGATAAACTATGTTTCAGTTTTAAATAAATTACATCATTAAAATGACTCAAATTCAAGTTTTCTTTAAAAAATTTGACAAAGAAAATAAATGTTGCATGGGGATGAGGAAAGTCTAGCCCAGTCTCTCTCCTTTACTCTAAATATTGCACAAAAATAGGCCAGTCTAGACTACTAGAGATTTCTGAGGAAGAGAATTTCACAGTCTCCTGTAACTTATTTTGACAATTTAGGGCTACCTCAGCTTAGCCTAAATCCTGTCTGCTTGAATTCCCTGCTCATCCCCATAAATCTGGGTGGTAGCATATTGATGACTACGTGGTACCTTTTAGACTGAGAACTCAAATGCATCACTCAAAACACACAAGAGTAAAAATAATTATTCTCCCTGAGGTCTTCGTTCTCATCAAGTTGTTTTACAAGGTTGTTAGGCTGAACTTCCAGCTTTCCATATACATTCCAAGTTAAAAATGCCACAATGGAGGGGCATCTGGGTGGTTCAGCTGGTTAAGCATCCAACTCTTGATTTCGGCTCAGGTAACGATATCAGGGTTGTGGGAATGAGTCCTGCGTTGGGCTCTAAGCCGAGCGTGGACACTGCCTAGGATTCTCTCTCTCCCTCTCCTTTTGAGCCCACCCCCCCCCAACTCCAATCCAAAAAAAAAAAAAAAAGCCACAATGTAATCCCATGTCATTCGAACAAAACATTAATGAATGTGCCCATCTGCCTGGTAAACACTGTTAAGTGGGATCATTAAAGGTAGCAAAGACAGTACCTACAAAATATATATGGAATTGTACCAAGAGTAATGTCCCGCGAACTGGATAGGAGAGGCTTAGATGGAAACCTGTCCTGTGGCAAGAAAGAATGTAGTAGCTCATATCTCCAGGACGGCCCTCTACCTCGTGCAGAGCGGCCAATAGTCCTCACACAGAGCAGCCACACTCCCTTATCAGCTCGTAGGAGGCACAGAGCAAAAAAGACAAGTGCACCATTGTGTCTAACAGCAAATATTCTGCCACATCCAATCGACGTAAGAGCAGATGTAAGCTAGATCTGCAGGGGACTTGTTTACTTTCCATTACCCTAGTCTGACTGCTACTCAAGTGTCAAAATGTCCTCCCCCAATCTTAATAGAATTCTTGTTATCTCTGATACTCACAAAAAAGAAGGCACTGTTTTGAATGTTCTCCTGCATTAGCAGGAAAAATGGCTTTTATAAGCTAACAGAAATAAGAGCCTAATGATTTTCCTAGAAAATTAATTTCGCTCCATAACCTTATCATGTATAAAGAGTGCCTGGATCGTTCCAATGCTGTACAGACTTTGATTAAAAACTCAGAGGGTTAGCTCAAACAATTCTTCCAAAATACCACTATTTGTGGTGGTAGTCAGAACCGAATGCTGAGATTATCTGCAATGTGTATTTTCTTGCCCTGCCGAGCTCTCCTTCACACTAAAATCCACCAGTAATCCCACTAGCAAGAATTGTTTCAATGCGGCCTAAATCAAAGAAAGACTGGAAAGGGGCAGGCCCTGTCACCTCAGCATAATACCCAAACTGGGGCATTTTCAGGTCTGGATGACACTCGAGATGCCATTCTCTCCCCAAAGTGACAGACACAATTGGAGACAAAAGAGATGCAGTTCTGTGACCCTGCCACAGGGACATTCTTTATATGGTTTTCAGAAACCATTTTTGAACTGATCCTGGGTCAGCCTACTATAAATCTAATGTGATATCCACATATAATGCTGAACATATAGAGAACAAAGGCATTTTGTTTCTGGTCTGGCATGGAAAGAGCTTGGAAGTTAACACTTCCATCCTCACAGGAAAAGTGCTGAACAAACCGAAAATCAACACCTCTTCTTCGATCTGCCTGAGAGCTGAGGTCCTGGGGCAAATTGCCACCCCTGAATTAGAGAGCAACGGGCAGGTGGCTATAAATAACCAGCGCCCACTGGAGTAGAGGCCAGGAGCAGAGACCACCGCTGCTGGAGCCAGTACTAGAGTAGGAAAACCTCAACTAGAAACGACAAAATGCCAGAGATTCACTGTGGACAAATTTTTTTTTTTAATTTTTAAAGATTTCACCCATTTATTTGACAGAGAGAAAGATCACAAGTAGGCAAAGAGTCAGGCAGAGAGAGAGGGGGAAGCAGGCTCCCTGCTGAGCAGAGAGCCTGATGCGGGGCTCGATCCCAGGACCCTGAGATCACGACCTGAGCCGAAGGTAGAGGCTTAACCCACTGAGCCACCCAGGCGCACCCACTGTGGACAAATTTAAGAGTTAAATTCTAGGGAGCCAAGTCTTCGGTGGTTGCGGGGGAGTTCCCACACTGTCTTGAATTTTATCTGAGGAGCCACCAGGTTCTCACGGTGAACACTAGAGAAAAATCTAGTCAGGCTTCCAGTGGAGAAGAAAAGTAGCCATTTAAAAATAGATCCAGAGCATTTTGTTCTTAACAAGGCCTACTGTTGTGGACTTAGGCCCCCTACAAATTCACAGGTTGAAGTCCTAACTCCCAGTACCTCACAATGTGACTTTATTTGGAAATAGCCACTTTGTCAATATTATTAGTTATATTAGAATGAGGTTATGCTGGAGGAGGGCAGACTCATAATCCAGTATGACTTGTGTTCTTAAAAGAAGGGGAAATTATGACACAGATGTACGTACAAGGAGAATGCATGTGAAAATAAAGGCTAAAATCAGGGTGATGGCTTCTGCAAGCTCAGGAATGACAAAGATTGCCAGTAAATCACCAGAAGCTAGAGGAGAAACATGGAACAGGCTCCTTCTCACAGCCCTCAAAGGACACAACCCTGCCACTACTTGTTCCTGGATTTCTAGCCTCCAAAACGGAGACAATAAATTTCTGCTGTTTAAGTCACACAGTCGTGTGCTTTGTTAAGGGAGCCCTAACAAGCGAATACAACTGCCCTAAAGGAAAACTATCTCACTTAAGCCTAAACAGCTGAGGGAAGAGAAATAACCCAAGTCCAGCTCTTTCTAGCCTTTCTGTCTCACTTAAAGGGAAGAGGGACTACTGAGAAGTACTTGGGAGGGTCACTACCCAGAGACACAACTCACCAAAAGAGTGAACACGAATCACAGGACTATGGAATACCTCCCCTTCACCATACCTCACTACCACATCAACAGGGCATGCCTATATAATAGGGAAATATAACTGAAAGAACACACAGCTCGGACTTTAGGAATAGTCTCTAGGGAAAGCCAAAGACAACCAGGGAAACAAAAACGAGGACACCCAAGGAATTTTCACCCTCAGACAACTACGGCTATAGTAAGCGGTAAGTGTAGCCTCATTCCGAGCCAGATAAACATTAAAAAGTCATACCAAAGGCCTATTTGTCTCAGTTCCTTTCATGCAGTACCTCATTTCGAGCTTTCAAGAAAAAGTTACAAGAACATCCTAAGAAACAAAGAAAGGATACAGTCTGAAGAGATTCAGCAAACATCAAACCAAACCAAACTGGATTTATCAGATGGGATTTAGAACAACTATGATTAATATGCTGAGGGCTGTAAAGGAAAAAGCAACACGTAAGAACACATGGGTAAAGTAAGTAGAGAAATGGAAACTCTAAGAAAGAATCAGAAGAAAATATTAGAAATTAAAAACACTGAATAAAATGAATTCCTTTGATGGCTTCACCAACAGCCTAGACACAGCTGAGCAAGGTATGTCAGTAACATGTCGAAGAAATTTCCAAGCTGAAATACAAAGGATAAAACAAAACTGTGGGTAGGGGGGCTCAGAATAGAATATCCAAGAACTGTGGGACAAGTATAAAAGTTACACCTAAGAAAAAGAGAATATGGGACAGAAGAAATATTTGCAACAATAATGACTGAGAATTTCTCCCCAAATTAATAACAGATACCAAACTACCCCTCATGAAGCTTAGAGAATACCAACTAGGACAAATAGCAAAAATCAATAACTGGGCATATCATATTCAAACTGCAGAAAATCAAAGACAAAGAGAAAATCTTAAAAGAAGTTAGAGGGAAGGAAAACACCTTACGTATAGAGGACCAAGGATAAAATTATACCAAACTTCTCTCATAAACCATGCAAGCAAGAAGAGAGGAAAGGGAAGTATTTAAAGTGTTGAAAGAAAAAAACCCATCAACCTAGAATTCTGTATCCAGCAGAATTCACTCTCAAAAGTGAAAGAGAAAATACTTTCTGAGACAGACAAAAATTGTGAGAATATGTCATCAGTAGACCTGCCTTTCAAGAAATGTTAGAAGTTCCTCAAAAGGAAGAAAAATGAGATAGGTCATAAATTTGGATCTATGTAAAGAAAGAGCATTAGGGAAGGAATAAATGAAGGCAAAATGAAATGTTTTATTTTTCTTATTCTTAACTAACCTAACAGAAAACAGTCTGCCCAAAACAGTAATATTAACAATGTAGTCGGTGATTATAACTTAAGGATAAGTGAAATGAATGACAGCAATGTTATAAGGGACAAGAGGGAGGAATTAGGAATCCTCTGACATAAGGCACTGATCCTATGCCTGGGAACTATGGTGTTGATATTGGACTTGGATTAGTTATATATGTGTATTGCAAATTAAAGGAAAACCACTAAAAAAGAAAAAATACACAACTGATATACTAAGAGAAGAGAAAAAGTGGAATCATATAAAATGCTCAATTAAAACCAAAGGGAGAGGGGCGCCTGGGTGGCTCAGTGGGTTAGGGGCCTCTGCCTTCAGCTCGGGTCATGATCTCAGGGTCCTGGGATCGAGCCCCGCGTTGGGCTCTCTGCTTGGCGGGGAGCCTACTTCCCTTCCTCTCTCTCTGCCTGATTGTGATCTCTGTCTGTCAAATAAATAAATTAAAAAAAAAAATTAAAACCAAAGGGAGAAAAGGTAGAATACCAAGACCAAAAAAAGAAAAAGCAAGGGGAATAAAAGCAATGAATAAAAAATAGTAACATAAATAGAAAAGAAAGGGTAGGATTATAAAAGCCACACAGAGCCTTAAAACTTGTTTTTCTTTGACTGACTTATTTCACTCAGCATAATTTTCACTCTAGTTCCATCCATGTCATTGCAAATGGCAATATTTCATTCTTTTTGATGGCTGAGTAATATTCCATAGTATATCTATACACCACATCTTTAGCCATTCATCAGCCAATGGACATTTGGGCTCATTCCATAATTTGGCTATTACCTCTTCGGTTAGATTTACTCCTAGATATCTTATGGGTTTTGGTACAACTGTAAATGGGATCGATTCCTTGATTTTTCCTTCTGCTGCTTCATTATTGATATACAGAGGTCAAGAGATTTCTGTTGATTTTATATCTTGCAACTTTGTTGAATTCATGTATCAGTTCTAGCACATCTTTTGGTGGAGTCTTTCAGGCTTTCTACATAGAATATCATGTCCTCTTCTGAGAAGAGTGAAAGTTTGACTTCTTCCTTGTTGACTTGCATGCCTTTTATTTCTTTTTGTTGTCTGATTATGGAGGCTAAGACTTACAGTACTATGTTGAAAAACAGTGGAAAGAGCGAACATCCCTGCCATGTTCCTGACCATAGGGGAAAAGCTCTCTGTTTTTTCCCACTGAGGATGATATTAGCTGTGGATCTTTCATATAAGGCTTTTACTCCCCCATCTTCTTTTTAAAATAGCTTTTCACTATGTAAATGCTAATATGGGTAATTTAATATTAACTACTTTTTCTTTCACACTATTTCCTTAAAAAATATTTTCCAAAACTGAATCACTGGATCAAAGCACATGTGTAACTTGAGAGCTCTTAATAACATATATAAATTAAATATATATATATATATACACATATATATATACACAATACATATATATATACACACACACACATATATATATATATATACACAATACATATATTAAATTGCTCTTTAGAAAACAAAGTGGTCTAATGGAGAAACACACAGGCAAAGAGAGGAATGACAACATGTAGTGCCTCCTCTGAATAAACAGGCCAGTACTGCCGAGGAATACGGGGGCAAAGAGAAATGGGAACAAGGAAGAAAATGAATCTGGACAGATATGCCTGAATCACATCAAATAGGGCCATGAGGAGTTTGTATTTTGCCTCGGATAAGGGAAGGGAAAGAACTTTGAGAAGGAGAACTATGCCTGTTTAAAAATGGAAGGAGAATCAAGAAGGTGGTTAGGAGGCCAGCAGGAGGGATCAGGAGAGAGATACTGTGTGGCTAAACTAGGGCAGTGGGGGAGAGAACAGAGAAGCCCATACAGACAGGAGGCCCCCAAGAGGCTGACGTCATGACTGGTTCTGTGTGGTGTGGCCGAGAAGGTGGAGTGGAATGGGTAAAGCAAAGTGAAGAATCCATCATCACTCTCAGAATTTTATTTAAAAGACTTAAAGGTAATTGCCTGCTAACTTATCTATTTCCTCCATTAGAGTGTAAATTCCCTTAAGGCAGGGCCCCATCTTATTCACTATTTCATCTTCCATGCCTGTCAGAGTGCTTAGCATGCTGTAGTTACTCAGTAAATTGTTAAATGAAATAAATGGGCAGATAATGCCATTTGCTAGGAGAGATAATAAAAAAAGCAGCAGGTTTGGATTGAGAAAAAGTAAGTACAATTTTGAGCCATTTCAACTTCTAGCACAGTACTGAGCAGACAGCAATTTCATTATAAAGAAGTCTTGAATAAAGGAATAAAAAATAAACACATGTACACTCTTTTCTTTCTTGCTTGCTCACTATAATCCATCCATCCACCTGCAAGGCCTGGAGATTAGGAAATGATATGTTATGATTTAAAAGACTGAACCTGAGCTGCTGGCAAAGTACTAACCAAAGACACTGAAGGGTTCAGAATAAGTCTCCTCAAAATGGGTTTCTTTGGCATATGGACTATTTTGAGCTAAAGGCAATCTAGGCCCTGTGAGCTAAAGAGAAATTCTGCCCCTCCATTATCTACCTAAAAGAATATCAATTGGGAGCCTTTCCCAGAGTAAGAGATATTATCAGAGATAAATTTTATCTGAGTGACCCATCCGTATGGCAGGGCAAACACCTAAATACTAAACATTTGCTCTTATTCTTGCCCTGTGAATTGCCCCCCTCCCCTCGGAAGCCCCAGGTCCTTATATCCCATTCCTTAGCCCATACTGGCAATATATACTTCATTTTACCTGTCTTTGATACTCTCATGTATGTGTAGTTTTCATACATATTGAAATAAAATTTTTCTCCTATTAATCTGATTCACGTCAATTTGATTCTTAGTCCAACCAGAAGAACCTCTGAAGTATAGAACAAAATTTGTCCTAACAATATGATACCTGGTGGTAAACCTGGACAAGCTGATAAGAAGTCACTCAAGTAGAAATGAATTTTCCTATGTCAAAGTTCATGAACATAATATTCTAATTTTTTTAAAGATTTATTTATTTTAGAGAGAGTGTGTGCTTGTCCGCATGCTGCGTGGGGGGTGGGCAAGAACCTCAAGCAGACTCCCTGCTGAGCAGGGGCTCCCCATGCAGTGGCTCCATCTCATATGAGCTGAAATCAAGAGTTGGATGCTTAATCTGCTGAGCCATCCAGGTGCCCCTATAACGTTCTAATTTTTTATTTTAATTTTGAAATATGTTATTTCAACAATGAATGTTAATATGTTAAAATATCCTTTCAAAATTACCCACAGAAACACAGGTTCAACTTAAATCCAATATATAATCTTTTCCATAATCTATGTTACTCATTTTCTTAGTAATGCTCAATTTTTACTTTATTTTGATTAAAGATTAGAAATACAATGTGACTTCTATGTGGTTTTTTTTTTCTCCTACAAGAAAACCATACCACATATTTCAGAGGCCTCCAGGACATGGTTGACAAAAGCTAAATCGACATTACCAAGAGAAGTGTACTGAAGAAAATACTGTGAATATAAATATACTCGCACATTCTCTTTATTCCTTATGCAGCTCATAGCCCCACAAAAGTCATCAATGTCCTTTTGTATTATCCTTCAAGCATCCCCACTGCACAAAAAGCCTACATCTGGATGTAAATACATCAGGAGAACTCCCAGGAGAATGTTTGGCCTGGCAGGAGAGCACACAGGGAGGGGGGTGGGGTGAGCTTTGTGGAGCAGCTGTCCCAAAGAAGGGAACTGGAAGAGAATGCAAATCCGTTCTCTCCCAAGCTGTTGGCCTCAATTCAGGCAAGTAATTTGCTTCTGTAGGATTAACTCCCCCACCAAAAACTATCTAATCTTTCTATGTACAGATGCCACCAATATCTCTGTAGGTCAATTAATTCTACTGAGGACATCATATACTTAGTAAAGATAACATAGAGAAATTGAATAAAGACAACAGAAAAATATACGTAAGAACTCAGATAGATGATGTGTCCCTTTAAAAATGCTATAGACAAAATAAAAGGCTTTTTAAATTTTTATTTATTTTTTTATTTTTAAAAATAAAGGGCAAAATAAAATAACTCAACGAGTATTTGTAAATGTTAAATTGAAGACACACACACACAGGACCCTATCAACTCGGGTTTTGTGGGCAAAAGTAAAAAAAAAAAAAAAAGAAAAAAAGGCAATATTCTGACACGACATACATATACAAACAGTCTCTATCTGAAAATGACTCTTCTCTTTAATTTTCTTATCTTGCCAAAATGCTGCTAAAAGAGCTTCTTGAGTGGTGGGGAGAGAACACAGTTGTTTAAAAAATATATCTATCTATTGCTTAAGGACAGAAAGGGAAGAATCAAAGGCAAGAACAGCCTCCACTATCTGCTGGTGAAAACCGCCAGGCAGGCAATTTCCAGTCTATGTATTCCTGCGTTCTTTTTCCTCTTAGTATCTTTTCCATACTCTCTTGTTTCCCGGAACCTGACAAGACTCTAATGCCTTTTTCAGATTATTCAAAAAGCATATTTATTTTGAAAAGCTAAAATGTGGTGGAAAATCAGTCATTCCAAGTATTAATTTTATTGATATTTATATAACCTAATATTGGTATTTTTTTATTTATAAAAAGTAAGATTTGGTCGATATTACCTTCTATATTTTATTACATGAGAGAAAAGACCAAACACAAAGCTGAACTTCCTCTGTCCTTCGAGCTTGAGTCTCTCCACGTAGGACAGTTGGGGAAAAAGGACCTGATCAAATAAATGATTCTAAGGGAAGAGGTGCCAGGTCCTAGTGAGGGGGGAACAAAGGCAAAAGGAAATGTAGAAGAAATTAAACTTCCTTATAACTGCAGCCCACTGACAGATACTTGAGGTGGGCAGAACACAACATTCTTCCAGGAACTCCCAATCTTAAGGTTAATGTCTTGCTAGAGGGAAAAACAACCTTAGCTTGACAATAGCTAGGCTGCCAGTGTCCCAAGAGTCTTCTTTAGCATATGAAAATCCTTTTGGAAACTTCCCCCAACTCCATAGTGTACAATCAGCTGCTCCTCACAATCTCAGGGTAGCCCTTTCTCTTCCGGGTCCTGTCCCATACTATAAAAACACATTTTTGCGCCGAAGAAGTCCTAAGAATGAATTCTTGAGGCTCCGAACCCCAACATTTCCACATCACTAGGAGAATGGACATGGCACAAGAGAGGAACAGAAGGAACTGTGCCATGGGAAAAGAGGTGCACAGGATCTGAAGAAAGGGCTGGAGCTGGAGTTGGCTCCTTCCTCTGCCTGCCTAGAACCTCCACCCTTCCTTCACATCTCTGTCCCCATCTCGCCCCATCTTTTCCCCACCAGCCCCCAACTGATCTAAGATGTTTCTACCCGTTCATTATAGAAGTTCATTATAGAAGTAGATGTTGGCCCAGAATGGCTCTGAGGGAGAGCCAAATGATGAACAGAAATAAAAGTAAAGGTATCTAGCCTCGTTTGATATTCTGAGAACAGGGAACTAAATCACTGGTAATTTGAATGATGTGGGAAACAGAGGCAGGAGAAAATTTACTAAATTTCCTTACCCACTGACAAGCCCTTAAAACAGGCAGAGTGACATTCCTCTAGGGACTCAACCGCCTCCACCTTAACACTTTGCTAAGGGAAAAGGGCAAAGGGCAATCATAGCCTGACTGACCTCCTACCCCCAACCAGGATCCTGTAAGTTTACTTTAACAATTCCTTTGGAGGGGCGCCTGCGTGGCTCAGTGGGTTAAATCCTCTGCCTTCGGCTCAGGTCATGATCTCAGGGTCCTGGGATCGAGCCCCACATCGGGCTCTCTGCTCAGCGGGGAGCCTGCTTCCTCCTCTCTCTCTGCCTGCCTCTCTGCCAACTTGTGATCTCTGTCAAATAAATAAATAAAATCTTTAAAAAAAAACAACAATTCCTTTGGAAACTTCCTTTATCTCTAGACCCTCCAAGATAGTGTTGACAATCATTCCTAAGCACATGGCCCACTGATATACAGTTAAAGGGTCTCACACAAAGGTTTTATTACTGGTAATAAATAACCTTTTTTCCAACAATACCTAGCCCCTCAAGGTCCTGGAAACCTTGCTTCCAAAATTCCTCAGAGACTTACACCATCCCTAACCTCCTACCCAAATTGCAAGCATATAATGGACCACTCCTCACAGCCCCGCGATAGCAGCTCTTTCTGCCCACGGGTCCTGTCCCCATGCTTTAATAAACCACCATTTTGTACCAAAGATGTCTCAAGAATTCTTTCTTGGTCATCGGCTCCAGACCTCACCCCACCGAACCTTATTTATATTCTAAGACTTCATCATGAACACGTCTTGAACAGGGGTGCAGAGAATATAGTCAGACTGCCTTTCTAAACATCTGCAAATGCACATGTGGATGACTGACTTCAATGCAGCCCAGTCTGCTCTAGATTCAAATGAGGGAAATTTCAAAAATTATTACAATCAACAAAACTACTGGCATTTTGGTATATAAAAATAGCACCGAATACCAGAATAACCCAAACTGAGATTATCACTAAAGTAACTAAATGTTTTCAATGGCTGGTGTATGTTCTAACACAACATGAAAGTTTGGATGTCTGACGCGAAAGCTCTGTCACTGCCACTGGTGCTTAACTCTGGGAGTGTACATCAAAAATATTCCAGCCCACAATGATTCTGTGGGTTTGGGCCCAGATGTCAGTATTTTTACAAGTTTCTAAGGTGATTCTGACACATACTTCCAGTTAAGACAGAGTGACTGTGTTAGAGGATGTTAAATATTATTCCACTCAACTCCCAAATAGTCCACTTAGTCACAGCAAAATGTTAAGATCTTACACACAGAGCTGCTTTGCTTACAAATCCATTACTAATCTCATCATCTCCCTGGGTTAGTTTTATTTGATGAGTACCACAGTAGCACTTAAAAAAAAAAAAAATTTAAACTTCTCTTCTCACACCACCACAAGAAGTTATTTTAAACTAACACCTCAAACGAGGATATAAGAGGGAATCAATTGAGGGGTGAGCTGGGAACTAGCTGTTTACTTTGAAAGTAAAGCTATCAATCCACAGCGTGGAATAAGGAACAGGAAGGAGTGAAGTTAGGATAGAAAGGGGAAGCTAGATAGTCATCAGATTCTTCCTAAAACACATCTTCATGGCACAGATTCACTATTGTTTTTTATAATGATAACAACTCAACATGTATGCTCATGTTCAAATGCAAAGAAAAGCATTCCCTCACAGTATAATCTACTTTCATCATATATTTTACTATAATCTATGAAACTACTATAATCTATGAAACTATTACTCAAACTAACACTAAAAATCAAAAGGTGATTATACTATTTGGATATAGTGGGCCAGTTTCTTTTTTCTCTTTTTGGAGAGTGGAAGGGCAGAGAGAGAATCTTAAGCAAGCTCCATGACCCTGAGATCATGACCTGAGCCGAAAATCAAGAGTTGGACACTAAACCTACTGAGCCACCCAGGCGCCCCACAATGGGCCAGTGCTTTTTTTTTTTTTTTTTTAAATATATATATTTTTTAATGTGACAGAGAGAGAGCACAAGTAGGCAGAGAGGCAGGCAGAGAGAAGTGGGGGGAAGCAGGCTCCCCACTGAGCAGAGAGCCCAATGCAGGGCTTGATCCCAGGACCCTGAGATCATGACCCGAGCCGATGGCAGAGGCTTAACCCACTGAGCCACCCAGGCGCCCTGGACCAGTAGTCTTAACCTCAATTTATTTCCTTTGATTTTTTCATCTGTGTATAATGAGAAACTTAAATTTATTAACATACCTTGGGTCAAGAAGACTCCTCAGAAATTTGAAAAGCAAAACCTGGTTCTGAATAGAAAAACAATAAAAAATACAAATAAACATTAAAAAAACAAATTCTTCACACTATGCCAAACTAGAAAACCTCTTTATTTTATTTCTTTTTAAAGATTTATTTATTTATTTGACAGACAGAGATCACAAGTAGGCAGAGAGGCAGGCAGAGAGAGAGGGAGAAGCAGGCTCCCCATTGAGCAGAAAGCCTGACGCAGGACTCGACCCCAGGACCCTGGGATCATGACTTGAGCTGAAGGCAGAGGCTTTAACCCACTGAGCCACACAGGCGCCCCTAGAAAACCCCTTTAAAGCGCACAAATTTCCATTAAGTCTTCTGTACAGATCTAAGAAATTCTAAAGAGTCATTTGGAGGTCATTTCCTCCCAGTAATTCACATCACTGTCACACATCCTATTTTGAGTGCACAAGAAATAAGTGCATTGTTAACTGCCCCTCCCTCGATGGCCCTCTACTAAAATACACCCCTTAGTGGTTCTCAGCACAAGGACCCTGGGAACGGCAGGTGCTCTTAACTGTTGTGATGACAATGTGTTCTGGCTACACAGAGGGCTTCACGCTGCCTCACCTGGTCCTCTTCTGGCCTATTGGGAGATCATCTAAGTAGGGGGGGAGTTTGAAGCCCAAACAGCAAGCAGCACCAAAAAAGTTCATTAACTCCCCAGTGTAATCAACTACAGGAGAGACAACACACTGCAACATGTTAGCAGGTAATATGCCATAAAATCTGGGTTCTGTTTCTTCCACTTATTTGCTCTGTGACTTGGTATAAACCACTGCCTCTCTTAGCAATTCAGTTCACTTATGTGAAAAAGAGAACAGCAATATCTTCTCTGCCTTCTGCACAGGGTAGAGGTGAGAATTAAATGAGATACACCTTAAAATACTCCATGAATATAAATAATGTTTTTAAGTTCTTAAGAAAGCTAAGCAAAATTTATTGCTTAGGTTTTCTTCTTTATTTTTGGATACATTCAAACTTTACCTGTACAAAGCATGGAACTCAAAACTGGAAAGGATTAATGTAATTTAGAAGGTGACATTTTGAATATATTTATCAGTCTTTGATTTTCTATATTTTCCCTGGTCTATCATTTTGTTTTATTTAATATGATCTTCCTTCTGGTTATAACTTAATATTCTGGCTTTTGTTTTCATTTTAAGAATTCTCAGAACGACTGGTCAGAAGCATATTTCTTGCCACCAAGAAAGGTATGTTATAAAATTTGTGTGGGATTCTCTCATATTCAGTAAATCTCTGCAATAAATAAACACTTCATTTCCTTAAAAGAAATGTGTATGACTCTACAACCACTCCACAAAAAGCTAGTTTAAAAAAAAAAATCCATGATACTTCAGCTTTTTTATATTTGTCTGATGAGTGACATTATATTCATTTACTTGTCTTCTCTGTCTCTAAGGATCTTGAGAGACTAAGGAAAATAGAAAATGCTGCACTGGGTAGGCTTACATTTTAAATGACAGTAACAGCACTAAAGATGAAGAGATTCATCAGAAACTGCTGACTTTTTTTAAAGAGGGGAGAGGCTCTGTGGACTGAGAGTAGTTTTAGCAGAAATGCCCCCTGCCCTCATCATTAGAATGGACTGGTTGACTCTCCACATACTTCCTCAGTATCCTGAGCAATGCTCTATCTTCATTCAAGTCCAATTATTCTGCAACTGTCTTTTGGCTTATCCGTCTTCTTCCTGGAGCACAGGGATACATGTATATGTTTTTTATATCCTTGGCACGTAATAGTGTTTCTGGTTCACAGCAGGGACGTAATATTTGAATCCATAGATGTGTCTTTATCTTGAGTTAAAGGACCTCATCAGGCTGGACAGCCAAGCCTGATGTCTGGGAGTCACTTTTAACCTCTCCCATCACCTACAACTTCGTTCGAAGCCCTATATGTTTTACTTCACAAACACATCGTGAACCCGTCCATATCACTGCCACTTAATCCCCATCCTCACCATCTTCTGCCAAGACCCTTCACCTTCTGACTGGCCTAGGTGGTCTCTGTTCTCCATATGCTTTCTTTGCAGGTCCACTCCCTACATGATAAAACTAATTTTCTATATAAAATGAATCTGATAATGTTCTTTTGCTGGAAAACTTTAATAATTCTCTAGCTTATCTAGAAGATATGGTATAATTTCTTAGCACTACACATAAGACAGTTCAGTATCAGAGTGCAAACTCTAGTTTCTAGGCCCTATACCTTTAACTCCTCCCTCATTCAGACCTTTTCTGGCTCACCTGAATGCTCACCCCACCACTGCCCCCGCATGTCAGGCTTCACAGACCTGGCCATTTTCTGGATATGCATGTTGTCTCATGCCTTCAAGTCTTTACATACCCAGAATCCTCTATTTAGAAAGCTATTCTCAATTCTCTGACTGGAAAACTGATGCCTATCACTCAGGACCCAGCCCAGGCATGTCTGGGAGCTCTCGCCAGCCTCAGACAGTCTCTCTCTCCTCTTGCTTCTACAACACTTTCTCCACGTGTCTGGTGTGGCACTTATAACCTTGCATGTTATGTAAGTGCTTCTTTCTTCCATAGGGAAAATTAAAGAAAAAGCTGCACTCTTATTTGCAAACCACAGCCTACCATCCTGTCGTACATGGTGAGGCCACAGTAAGCGTTTAAATTAATAGATTCCATATCTTTGTCTCTCATGCCAGGTGCCCTCCACTCACTGCCTTGGCTTTCCTCTTGCATAGTTATCCCCTCCTACAATTATGGGCACTTGAGGACTCTTGGTCATGCTTTATGTTGTTGTCATTGTCCTGTTCCCTACTCCTACAACTTGTGGCCCCAACAACAGTGAGCAAAACACACTACCAGCACCACAATGATAGTGACAAGTGGAATACTACGTTCACTAAATCACACTTCAAATTGAGCATCTCAATATTCAACATTAATATAACTGTATTCTAGTTAAGATTTTCCAAGAAAAATTCTAAATAGTATTAACCCAATTTGAGGATGACAAAAGTCTGAATAAATAATAAATAACATCAACCTCAAAGAGAATAGAGCTGTAGTTTCTATAGCAGAAAACAAAAAAACAAAGGGGGGGATGGAATCTTCTATGGATTACTAATTCTAGATTAAGTACAGGGCATAGTTCTAAAAATGTTTTGGTGATGTTACTATTTATTATGCATAAAGATGAACTCTTTCCAGACGCAGAGATCATCACACAACTGCTCCCAAATATATACACACACATACCATGTGTAGAAAATGCTTAAACGGCAACTATCTGTTGAGGAAATCACTACAAAGTTCTTAAGTGAATACGCAATAATTGTCTCTCCACTAGATGCTTCTTCCCAATGTATTTTTGCAATATTTACCTGAAGTTTTTTAATGACTGTTTCAATCTGTTCAGAAAAGTGAATAGCAACCAGCTCTGCAGCTTTACAAGGCCTCAGGGATACAAGTTCCTAAAGTGAAAGGAAAAGATAAAACGATCTTTTATGTTAAGTTTAAATAGAATTTCCATAGATGTGAAGCATAATTACCTACTTTAGTATTTTCATGAGCTTCTACACTACACTTCAGAAGACCTCAATATAAGGTCCCAATTTAAAGGCACATTGCAAGTGAACAAAATTAGAAATATGCCAGGTAAAACATTAGATTTTGATATAAAAGATAATTCATGCTTAGAAAATGAAAGCACTAAAACTCTGGATTTAAGCCTTGATATCTACAGGATAAACAGAAGGAACAAGAGCTTTCCCAAATTTCCTGTCAGTGAATTTCACCCTTGAGCTTAAAGTAATAACTGAAGCAAAGAAAAAAAAAAGGGGGGGGATAGTTGCAATTTTTCCAGCTAAGAATTTGAAAACTTTACTCCTGATGCCTGGTAGATCTTGAAACAAGGAGTGTCTTAAAACATTTTAAGGTTACAAGTCTTAAATGAAACAAAGAAATTGACAACTGTTTATTAACCACTGTTAATAAGATCTATTTCTATTAAATTTAAGACTTCCAACCTGCCCTCTCCTTGAACTTTCTTAGACATTACTGGATACTTATCTTCCTGAAACTCTCTTCTAACTTGGTTTCTGTGGCCTACTCTTCTACCCTTCCCACTGTATGTTAAAATCGCTAAAATGGGACGCCTGGGTGGCTCAGTTGGTTAAGCAGCTGCCTTCGGCTCAGGTCATGATCCCAGCGTCCTGGGATCGAGTCCCACATCGGGCTCCTTGCTCATCAGGGAGCCTGCTTCTCCCTCTGCCTCTGCCTGCCATTCTGTCTGCCTGTGCTCACTCTCTCTCCCTCTCTCTCTCTCTCTCTGACAAATAAATAAATAAAATCTTTAAAAAAAAAAAAAATCGCTAAAATGCAAAGACCAACAACACATCAATGTGGCATATTCTCAATTAAAAATGAGACAAGTTATTGTGACTGCAACATTCATGATATATCTAATATTTCTGTGTAGTACATGTCTTTTAATAATAGTGAGCAGACACAAGTAATTACAGTTTAGACTACTTTTATATAATACATATCAAAATAGATAAGGCACAACAAATGAACAACACAAATGAAAAACCGATCTGAAGGTATTAAAAAGAAATTATTATGAATTTTTATCAAGAACTTGAAAATTCAGACAAAATGGATAAAAGTTCCTAGAAAAAAATTGTTTAATAAACTGACTTAACGGGGCACCTGGGTGGCTCAGTGGATTAAGCCTCTGCCTTTGGCTTGGGTCATGATCTCAGGGTTCTGGGATCAAGCCCCGCATCGGGCTCTCTGCTCAGCAGGGAGCCTGCTTCCTCCTCTCTCTCTGCCTGCCTGTCTGCCTACTTATGATCTCTATCTGTCAAATAAATGAATAAAATCTTTAAAAAAAAATAAATAAAATAAACTGACTTAACAATTAGAAAAACCTGCATTGATTTTTAATCACTAAGGAAATGAATGAATACTCAAAAATCATTCCATATAGAAAACTCCAGGCCCAAAGAGCTTCACTGGTAAGTTTTAGCAACCATTTAAGGAAGAAATAATGCCAACATTAATTAACCTCTTACAGAGAACGGGAAACCAAACCAAACCAAACCAAACAAAACTTCAACTCATTTTATGAGACTAGCACAATTTTTGACACCTAAATTCAAGAGGACAAAAAAGGAGAACTATAGATAAGTCTTAATCATAAACATTGATACAAACATCCTAAATAAAAACAAAGTCCAACAATATTTGAAAAGGATACTATCAGGATCAAGTTACATTTATCCACAGAATTCAAGGCTCGTTTCATACCAATAAGATTCACCATAACTATATACTAAGAAAGAAAAGGTGAAAAAACTCATTTATGAAAAAACTGTTAATATACCAGAAACAGAAGCCTTCCATAAAAATCCTTATAGTAAATGTACTTATGTTGGAAATAAAAATTTTTTAAAAAACATTAACAATAGCACTGTTACGATAAAAATATAAAATTGTAACAGTTAATCTAATGAAGAATAGAGACCTATTTTCTCTATAGAGAAAGTTGTAAACCTTTATAGAAGCTCTTGAATAAAGGCTTATAACCACAAGGTCATAGACTGGAAGACTCAATATTGTAAAGATGTCAATTAAATTTAAAATAACAGAGATGTAGTGCAATCCGTGTCACTATCATAAGGATAAAATACTTTTTTTTTTGTAGAACCTGACCAGCTAATAATAAAATATATTTAAAAGTACAGAAGGTTGACAGGCAGGGAGGATGGCAGAGTAAGAGCACCCTAAGCTTACCATTTCCCACCAATACAACTAGATAACACCTACACACCTACATTAGTGTAAATTACCCAGAAAATGACCTAAAGACTGGCAGAACAAACTCTCCACAGCTAAATATAGAGAAGAGACCCCAATAAAGCTGGTAGGAAAGGTAGAGACACACTAGGGAGCTAAATGGACTAACGGGACTGTCCACAGGAGGGATGGACACCTGAGGCACAGAGAGGGAAAACAGACTCTTGCATCAGGGAGCCTGCATGGGAAGATGAATCCCCATAACATGGCTTTGAAAACCAGAGAGGCTGGATTTGTGAACTCTTATAATCAGTGGGATTTTAAACTTGGAACTTTGAAAATCAGCATTTTTTAGTGAGAGAGCGTGGAGGGTGAGAGGAGACTAAGTCTCCACCCTTAAAGAGACAGCACAATAAACAGTCCTGAGGAGATAGACAAAACATAGCAGCACTAGTCTGAAAAATGCGACGGACATAGGGGAGGGAGATTTGTTTGCTAATCTCAGAGCATGTGCTAGAGGGGCAGGGATCGTTGGGAGACCTCTCTAGGAACAAAGGAGCTGATAGGCACCATTTCCTTCCCTGGCACCACTCCCCCCAACCCAAGCATGAACACACAGCCACCTGCAGGAACCAGCAGAGCATCCATATTCTCTTACTTACATATACCACCACTGCATCCCAGCTCTCCTGTGGACATGCCTCCTCCAGCCAGGTCTCCATTCCAGGTACCCTCCCATAGAAGATCCACACAAACCTTGCTAACAGCATGCATCCTGCCCCAGGGCACTTCAAAGAATCTGACCCCTCCAATCCAGCCAGCCTGGATCCCCAGCAGCTGCAAGTTCTCTCTTGCCAGTGTGGACCTTGCTAGCATGGCACACCCCACTTCCATAGTCTCCTGCAGTTCAGTGCTACCACATCTCTGGCAAACATATGGTCTAACTCACCTTAAGACCAAGGCAGCCCCAGATGGACCCACTAACAATACCAGGACAAACTCTGACCACAAAGGGCAAAGAGCTATTGCAGATAACTGGACTGAGAGCAAAGGCAGCTCAACCACAACAGTAGGATACAGGCAACAGCCATAGAAGACCCACTAAAGCACCAGATTCTGATGAACAGTGGACATCACACTGCAGGCACTATATGACCTCTTCTTCATAAGGCCACGACTTTCAACAGCAGAAGACACAGCTGACTCTCCTAACACACAGAAGCAGACACAGAGAGTCCAACAAAAAGAAGAGACAGGAATATGTCCCAAGTGAAAACAGGACAAAATCATGGCAAGAGAGCTAAATGAAAGAGATAATATGCCTAATAGAGAATTTAGGTTAGTGGTCATAAAGATACTCAGACTTGAGAAGAGAGTGGAGGATCTCAGTAAGACTCTTAACAAACAGACAGAAAATATAAAAAAGAACCAAATGGAGATGAAGAACTCAGTTACTAAAATTAAAAATATATTACATGAAATAAATAGCAGACTAGAAGAAGCAGAAGAATGGACGAGTGACCAGGAGGACAGAGTAATAGAAAGCAATCAAGCTGAACAGCAGAGGGAGGGGGGAAAAAAAAAAGGAAATAGACTTAAGGAATTCAGAGACACCATCAAGTAGAACATTCACATTATGCGGATTCCTGGAGGAGAAAAGAGAGGGAAAGGGTACAGATAATTTATTTGAAGAAATAATAGTCAAACACTTCCTGATTCTGAGTGCTTGAAGGGTAAACCTGGCAATTCACAGACCTGTACCCCTGGGGCTAATAATACATTATATGTCAATAAAAAAAATTAAAACAAAAACAAAAACAAACAAACAAACAAAAACTTCCTGATTCTAGAAAAGGAAACAGAAATCCAGACCCAGGAGGCACAGAGAACCCCCAACATAATTAACCTAAATAGGTCCTCACCAAAACACACAGTATTTAAAATGGCAAAAAGTACTGATAAAGAGAGAATTTTAAAAGCAGCAAGAGAAGACAGTTATGTATGAGGGAAACCACATAACGGTGTCACTGATTTTTCAGCAGAAACACTGAAGGTCAAAAGACAGTGGCAAAATATATTCAAAGACTAAAAGAAAAAAAAATCTTCAGTCAAGAAAACTCCATCTAGCAAGGCTACCCATTCAGAATAGGAAGACAGATAAAGAGTTTCCCAGACAAACAAGTTTACGGAATTCATCACCACTAAAACGGTCCCACAAGAAATGTTCTTTGAATGGAAAGAAAGACAATAAGTAAAAGTAAGAAAGTGGGAAACACAAAAGCATTAAAAATAAGTGTGTCTATGAAAATCAGTCAAGGCATTCACAACATAAATGGATATCAAGTATGCCACCATATACCTAAAACCTAGAAGGGAAAGGAGTAAAAAATGGGTTCAAACTTAAGTGACCATCAACTTCATATATGCATAAGCTGTTATATATAATCCTAAGGTAACCACAAATCAAATCAGGAAAAGATATGCAAAAAATAAAGAACAAAGAATCCAATTATACCACTAAATAAAGCCAACAGCAAACAATGAAAGAAGAGAGCATGAGAGAAAGGAACAGAGGAAAATTACAAAAGCAACCAAAAGATTAGTAACAAAATGGCAGTTAAGTACAGACCTATCAATAATTACTTTGAATGCAAAGGGACTAAATGCTCCAATCAAAAGATACAGGGTGACAGAATGGATAAAAAAACAAGACCCATCTATATGAGACTCATCTATAAGAGATTCATTTCAGACCTAAAGACATATGCAGATCAAAAGTGAAGGGATGAAAAAGCATTTACCATGCAAATGGAAGTGAAAAGAAAGCCAGGGTAACAAAACTTATAGTGGACAACTAGAGTTTAAAACAAAGAGTGTAAAGACAGAGAAATAAAAGACACTATATAATTATAAAAGGAACAATCCAACAAGAAGATGTAACAACTGTAAATATTTATAAACCCAACATGGAAGCACCCAAATACATAAAGCAGTTAATAACAAACAAAAAGGAAGTCATTGATAATAATACAGTAATTGGGTACTTTAACACCTCCCTTACATGAATGTACAGGATCATCCAAACAGAAAGTCAACAAGGAAATAGTGGCTTTGAATGAAACACTGTACCAGATGGAAATCCACAGATCCATCCAGATATATTCAAAACATTCTATCCTAAGACAGCAGAAAACACACTTTTTTTTTCAAGTGCACATGGAACATTCTTCAAAACAGATCACAAGTCAGACCATAACAAGCCCAGACAAAATGAGAAAGACTGAATTCATACCATGCACCTTTTCTAACCACAATGATATAAAACTAGAAGTCAACCAAAAGAAAGAGTCTGGAATGACCACAAATACATGGAGGTTAAGTAACATGCTACTAAACAATGAATGGGTCAACCAAGAAATCAAAGAAAAAATAAAAAAATAAATGCTAACGGGGTGCCTGGGTGGCTCAGTCGGTTAAGCGTCTGCTTTTGGCTGGGGTCATGGTCCCGGAGTCCTGGGATTGAGCCCCATGTCAGGCTCCCACTTAGTGGGGAGTCTATTTCTCTCTCTCTCTGCCCTACCCTTGGCACATGCTCTCTCCCTCACACTCTCTCAAATAAGTAAAATCTTTAAAAAATAAAAAATAAAGGAAACAAATGAAAATGAAAATACAATGGTCCAAAATCTTCAGGATACAGCAAAAGTGCTCTAAAAGGGAAGTTTATAGCAATACAGGACTACCTCAAGAAGTAAGAAAAATCTCAAATAAACAACCTAACCTTATACCTAAAGGAGTTAGAGAAAACAAACAAACAAACAAACAAAAAAAAAAAACCAAAAAAAACAAAACAAAACCCAAAACAGTAGAAGGAAGGACATCAAGATCAGAGCAGAAATAAATTATATAGAAACTGAAAAAACAGAACAGAGCAATGAAACCATGAGCTGGTTCTTTGAAACAAATCAACAAAATTGATAAACCTTAAGCTAAACTCATCAAAAAAATACAGCAGGCTCAAATAAACAAAATCAAAAATGAAAGAGGAGAAATAACAATGGACACCACAGAAATACAATTATAAAAGAATATTATGAAAAATTATACGACAACAAAAATTATATGTCCAAACTGGACAACCTAGAAAAAATGGATAAATTCCTAGAAACATATAACCTCCCCAAAATGAATCTGGAATAAATAGAGAATTTGAACAGACTGATAACCACCAAAGAAACTGAATCAGGAATCAAAAAACTCCCAGCAAACAAAAGTCCAGGACCAAATGGCCTCACAGGTGATTTCTACCAAACCTTTTTTTTTTAATTATTATTTTTTAAATTAACATATAATGTATTATTTGCTCCAGGGGTACAGGTCTGTGGCTCATCAGGCTATCAAACATTTAAAGAAGAGTTAATACCTATTCTTCTCAAACAACTCCAAAAAATAGAAGAGGATATTCTATGAGGGTATGCCAGCATTCCCTGATACCAAGACCAGATACAGACCCTATGAAAAAGATAACTACAGGCAGATATCTCTGATAAACACAGATACAGAAGTTCTCAACAAAATATTAGCAAACTGAATGCACCAATACATTAAAAAAATCACTTATTATGATCAAATGGGATTTGTTTCTGGGATGCAAGGGTGGTTCACTATTCACAAATCAATGTGATTCATTACAACAAGAGAAAGGATAAAACCATATGACCATTTCGATAGATGCAGAAAAAGCATTTGGTAAAGTACAACATCTGTTCATGATAAAAACCCTCAACAAAATAGGTGGAGAGGTAACATATCTCAACATAAAAAATAAAAATACACATACGAAAGACCTGCAGATAACGTCACACTAAATGGTGAAAAACTGAGAGGTTTTCCCCTAAAATCAAGATGATGACAAGAATGTCCGCTCTCACCAGTTTTATTCAACACAGTACTACAAGTTCTAGCCATAGCAATTAGACAAGAAAAAGAAATAAAAGGGATCCAAAATGGTAATGAAAAAGTAGAACTTTCAGTATTTGCAGATGACGTGATACCATACACAGAAAACCCTAAAAACTACTAGAATTGATAAATGAATTCAGTAAGGTCACAGGTTACAAAATCAATACAGAGAAATCCACTGCATTTCTTTACAGTAATAATAAAGTGGCAGAATGAGAAATTAACAAAACAAGCTCATTTATGGCTGTACTCAAAATAATAAAATAGCTAGGAATAAATTTAACCAAAGAGGTAAAAGACCTGTACTCTGAAAACTTTAATACACTGATAAACTGAAGATGACAAAAACAAATGGAAAGATATTCCACATTGACAGACTGGAAGAACCAATACTGTTAAAAAGTTCATACTACCCAAAGCAATCCATAGATTTAATGCAATCCCTACCAAAGTACCAACAGCATTTTTCACAGAACTATAATAAATACTCCTAAAATTTGTATGAAAGCACAAAAGACATGAAGGACAAAACTGGAGGTATCACATATCCCAGATTTCAAGACATATTACAAAGCTGTGGTCATCAAAACAGTATGGTACTGGCATACAAACAAATAAACACAGAATAGAGAGCCTAGAAATAAACCCATGATTACATGGTCAGTTAACCTTAGACCAAGGAGGCAAGAATATACCATGGCAAAAAGATATCCTCTTCAACAAATGGTGCTGGGAAAAGCAACATGCAAAAGAATAAAACTGGGCCACTTTCTTATACCATACACAAAAATAAACTCAAAATGGATTAAGGATCTAAATATGAGACCTGAAACCATAGAAATCCTAAAGAAGAGCCCAGGCAGTAATTTCTCTGACATCGGCTATAATAATATTTTCCTAGATATGTCTCCTGAGGCAGGGGAAATAAAAGCAAAGACAAGCTACTCGGAGTACATCAAAATAAAAAGTTTCTGTACAGAAAGGGAAACAATCAAAACTAAGAGACACCCTATGGAATGGGAGAAGATAGTTGCAAATGACCTATCCAATAAAGGTTAGTATCAAAACTACATAAAGAATAAAATAACTCAACACTAAAAAACCCCAAGTAGTCCAATTAAAAATGGGCAGAAGATACGAACAGACATTTCTACAAAGATGACACACAGATGGCAAAGAGACACATGAAAAGATGCTCAATATCACTTATCATCAGGAAAAGCAAATCTAAACTACAATGAGGTATCACCCCACACTTGTCAGAATGGCTAAAAACAAAAACAAAACAACAACAACAAAAAAAAACCCCACAAAAAACAAGTATGGGTGAGGATGTGAAGAAAAAGGAACCCTCGTGCACTATGGTTGGGAATGCAAACTAATGTGGAAAACAGTGTGTAAGTTCATCAAAAAATAAAAAATAGAAGTGCCTGGGTGGCTCAGGTCATGATCTCCAGGCCCTGGGATTGAGCCCTACACCAGGCTCTTCACTCACTGGCGAGTCTGCTTCTCCCTCACCATCTTCCTCTGTGATTCCTCTCACTCTCGCTCTCTCTCTCTCAAATAAATAAAATCTTTTAAAAATACATTAAATTAAAAAAAAAAACAGAGCTACCATATGATCCAGTATTCCATTACTGGGTATTTACCCAAAGAATATGAAAATACTAATTTGAAAAGGTATATGCATCCCTATGCTTATGGCTGTATTATTTACAACAGTCAAGTTATGGAAGCAACCCAAGTGTCCACTGACAGATGAATGGTGGTATATATGCTGACAGAAGATGTGGTATATATACACAATGGAATATTATTCGGTCACTTAAAAGAATGAAATCTTGCCATTTGCAACAACATGGATGGATGTATAAAGGTGAAACCAGTCAGTCAGAGAAGGACAAACACCATATGATTTCACTCATATGTTTAAGAATTTAAGAAACAAAATAAACAAAGGAGAACCAAAACCAAACCAAACCAAAACACAGTCTTAACTATAGAGAACGGATGGTTACCCGAGGGGGTGGGAGTGGGAGGATGGGTAGAACAGATGAAGAGGATGACGTGTATACTTAGCACAACAAGCCCTGAGCAATGTACAGAATTGCTGAATCACTATACTGTACATATGAAAGTAGCACTGTATGTTAACTATATGAGAAGTAAAATTTTAAAAACAAATAAAGTATAAAAGGTCAAGAATAGCCAATACTCTCTTAAAGGTGTCAAGAATTATTATAAAACAACAGTACTTAGTAGCGTGGCACTGATGCAGAGAGAGAGCAGTGAAGCAGAACAGAGCGCTGAAAGACAGATCAAACACATAGATCCCTGACATGCTTATGCCAAAGTTAGCACTGCTGAGCAATGGGGAAAGGCAACTTTTTAAAATAACTGTTTCTGAGAAAACTGGACATCCATACTTTAAAAATTAACTGGACACCACCATTCCACCAAGTGCAAAAACTGCTTTCAAGAGGACCTAAGATTCAAAAACAAAATAAACAAGCAAGCTGTTAGGCAACAATACAGGAGAATTTCTCCTTTAGAATAGAAGGAAAACATTAATGATCTGACTACCTTAAAAAAAGGAACTTTTCTCAAAAGAACCACAGGAAAAAGCCACAGAGTGGAAGACATCCACAACATGTATCACTGAAAAAAGACTAAGATTCAGGATACATGATGAAGTACAAATCAGTAAGTACAAGAGATATTCTAATAGAAAAATGGGCAAAAGACTTCAACAAGCACATCAAGAAAGGGAATTTAAATGGACAATAAACAAGAAAAGACTATCAATCTTATTAGTAATTAAGCATACATAAATTTCAAACATAATAAAATATCATGATACACGCACTAGATTGGCAAAATTTTGAAGTCTAGCAAGGATACAGAGCTAATGGAGAATCTCATACAATGCAGGCATATGGTGAAGTTTAATGTATTCATCCCAATTAACTGGCAATTATATAGGCCTTAGGGCAGAGATCATCAAATGTTAGCGCGCGTCAAAGTCACCCAGAGGGCTACTGAACCATGCCACTGGGCCCGCTTCCAGAGTTTCGGATTCACTGGGTCTGAGGCAAAGACTGAAACTGCCATTCTATCAAGTTCTCAGCTGATGCTACAATGCTAGACTGCCCTCAGGAAATGCCGTGCTTAAGGTGCATGAATAAGAATGATCATGGATGGAACACCTGGGTGGCTCAGCTGGTTAAGCATCTGCCTTTGGCTTAGGTCATGATCCCAGGGCCCTGTGATCAAGTCCTGAGTTGGGCTCCCTGCTCAGCGGGGAGCCTGCCTGCCACTCCCTCTTCTTGCTCAGTCTAACAAATAAATAAAATCTTAAAAAAAAAAAAAAAAAGATCATGGATGTACTTCTTTTAATAGTCAAAAACTAGAAATAGAAATGTTCACTAACAGTAGAAATGAATAGATTTTAATATAATTGTAAAGTGGAATACTACACAAGAATTAAAATGAACCACAACTACTACAACAAAATGTACAAACCTCAAAGAGTAGAACTTCACTTATGTAAAGTTCAGAAAAAGGCAAAACAAACATATGTCTTTTTAGAGATGTAGGCATGTGCAACAGCAGCAGTATATAGAAAGGCAGGAAATTATCAGAATAACCAGGATCCTGGGCACACTAGGGAAGGCAAGAGAATGTGATCAGAAAAGGATACACAAAAGGAGTCTGGGGTATTAGAAATAACTCAATTTCTTGATCTGGGTCTGGGATGTTTGCTTTTTAAAATGTGTTATTAAACTGCACACTTGTTTTATGCACTTTGGGGGATGTTTTCTATATTTCAAAATGAAAAATATTTTAAAGATTTATTTATTTATTAGAGAGAGTGAGTGTGCACATGTATATGAGCAGGGTCAGGGGGAGGAGGGAGGGAAAGAATCTCAAGCAGATTCCCTGTTGAGTGCAGAGCCCAACACAGGGGTCGATCTCCGAACCTGAGACCATGGTCTGAGCCAAAATCAGGAGTCAAATGCTCAACTGACTGAGCTACCCAGGTGCCTCAAAATGAAAAAACATTTTAAAAAATCTAAAGAAACATGTTTTCTCTATATTGAAAAAACCACTGAAACTAGAGATTCTTTACCCAGAATCCACAGACCCAATCTAAGAATAGCTTTTAGGAGGTCTGTGGATCCCTGAGACTGTAAACAAAACTATGTAGCTTGTGTACATGCACAGTATATGCACAATATATGGATCCAAATCTTTCATTAGATTCTCACAGGAGGTCTATAACCCCTCAAGTGTTAAGAACCACTAATCTATGCACTGTGTCTACTGTCAGAAAATTCTGAGGACCTTTCCCCCTATACAATGAAGGTTGATTTTATTCACATTACTGCAGCCACAGAAGTTCTTCAACAAAAAGCCTATATATTTGTAATTGTGGCCTTAAGAAATATTAAAAAGTTCAAGGTGAAAATCTGCGCGGATGTGGGGAAAACAACACGCAGAAGTAACTGTTGCGCAGTAAAAAATACTTCTTGTTTCTTCAGTATGAGTTTTCTGCTGCATAATTTGTTTACTCATTGATTAATTCATCACGAGGCACAGCTTCATTTTCAGGTATCTGGAGTCCATGTGCTCAAACCACTGAGTAATGCAAATGAAGTGAAATGAAGAAGAAGCCATAATGCAACTATGAAGACAAAGGGAATGATGAAAGGAAAAAGAATACAAAATGATTAAAGAAAAAAAGATATAATGTATACAGAGAAAGGCTTTCTTGGATTCTTTCCACCAAGATGTATTCAATTTTTTGTTAGCAGGAATAGGGTAACATTAAGTAACATATCCTACAGATGAAAAAGCATAGCAATTACTTCAGACCACATACCTGGTGACTGACTGCCCCACTGTTCACACATGTTTCACGTAAGATGCTGTGCACATTTCCCATCTCTCTAAACTTTACAACCATCAGGAACCCGAACAAAGAATTCACATCACAAGCAATGTTTCCTCAAAGTTTCTGAGCTAATCCTTTCTTATCAATTTCCATATGTATAACAATTTTTTAAAGCTACTGAATAATCGAAATGGATAAAAGACCTCAACGTGAGACAGGAATCCATCAGAATCCTAGAGGAGAACATAGGCAGTAACCTCTTCGATATCAGCTACAGCAACTTCTTTCAAGATATGTCTCCAAAGGCAAAGGAAACAAAAGCGAAAATGAACTTCTGGGACTTCATCAAGATCAAAAGCTTCTGTATAGCAAAGGAAACAGTCAACAAAACAAAGAGGCAACCCACGGAATGGGAGAAGATATTTGCAAATGACAGTACAGACAAAAGGTTGATATCCAGGATCTCTAAAGAACTTCTCAAACTCAACACACACAAAACAGATAGTCATGTCAAAAAATGGGCAGAAGACATGAACAGACACTTCTCCAATGAAGACATACAAATGGCTATCAGACACATGAAAAAATGTTCATCATCACTAGCCATCAGGGAGATTCAAATTAAAACCACATTGAGATAGTACCTTACACCAGTTAGAATGGCCAAAATTAGCAAGACAGGAAACAAAACGTGTGCTGGAGAGGATGTGGAGAAAGGGGAACCCTCTTACACTGTTGATGGGAATGCAAGTTGGTGCAGCCACTTTGGAGAACAGTGTGGAGATTGCTTAAGAAATTAAAAGGAGAGCTTCCCTATGACCCTGCAATTGCACTACGGGGTATTTACCCCAAAGACACTAATGTAGTGAAAAGAAGGGCCATCTGTACCCCAATGTTTATAGCAGCAATGGCCATGGCTGCCAAACTGTGGAAAGAACTAAGATGCCCTTCAACAGATGAGTGGATAAGGAAGATGTGGTCCATATACACTATGGAATATTATGCCTCCATCAGAAAGGATGAATACCCAATTTTTGTATCAACATGGATGGGACTGGAAGAGATTATGCTGAGTGAAATAAGTCAAGCAGAGAGAGTCCATTATCATATGGTTTCACTTATTTGTGGAGCATAACAAATAACATGGAGGACATGGGGAGATGGAGAGGAGAAGGGAGTTGAGGGAAGCTGGAGGGGGAGATGAACCATGAGAGACTATGGACTCTGAAAAGCAATCTGAGGGTTTTGAAGGGGCAGGGGGGTGGGAGGTTGGGGGAACCAGGTGGTGGGTATTATGGAGGGCAAGAATTGCAGGGAGCACTGGGTGTGGTGCATAAACAATGAATTCTGTTACACTGAAAAGAAATTAAAAAAAAAAAAAAAAAGATACTGAATAATCACCTATCTTTCACTACAGCACTAAACCCATCACCAGAAGTTCCTCCACCAGTGGATCCTTGCTACAAGGAGAAAAACTGTAGATTTGTTATCTCCAAAGCAGTATTACCTCGGCATCTTTCATTATACTTTTGTTTTTTTTCAATTATCAGTGATCCATTAAACAGAATAGATTTAAAAAAAACCAGCTAACTCTGTTGGTTTTTGAGATGCAGTATACATGATGAATCTAAGGAAACTAATAGGAGGACCGATTCTGGGGCCCCTCCTAAGAATGCACTGTGATCACATGTTCATCACACATGCATTAGTCGCTCCATTTAGGTATTTATAAGCTTGTTTTCTAAAAAGTTCTTGCTCCAAAGTCAATTCCTGTATTCTTGTAACAGCATGCATAAACAAAATGAGAATCGCCGCTCTGTTACATATGAGAGAGAAATACATCTGAGAGAACGATGCATTAGAGGACTGTTTGTAAAATTCCACTGGGTGACTGGGGGGGAATGGCTCCCTATCCCATTTCAGGGAGACCAATACTACTCTCAGAGTCATTCAAAGGTTCTAAAAACCCACAATATTCCAGCTTGTCATTTGGCTGATTGAACTTGGGTTATTTTCAGAAGTCGTGATAGAATACATTGTATTATGACATGGACTTTATGAATATAAATACAAGGTGAAATAAATAATCTGAAAAAGATGTTAATCCTCAAGTCGATCAACTTAATATGACACTGGGCGTTACTTAGCGTATACTTGATTTGGGACATATCCATACAAATGGAGAAGTTTCAAAAGTTTTAATTTAATCAGCACCTCTATATGATCCATTGCTTTCTGCCATACAGACTGCTTCTCCTCTGCACTGTGTCCAGGAATGGATAAGATATTGTGAATGTAGTTAAAGACTTCTTCCTGAAGAACACAAGACAATGCAACTTACTCATTCATTCACTCAAGCAATAGTCAATCACCATCCACTATCTCTAACAGTCTTAGTAAATATCTACTATTTGGAGATGGTAAGCCACTTGTAGATAGTTAAATTGTTGGAAAACTGACACTAAAGAGAATGAATTTAATGTTTAGGGTAGACTCTTGGAAGTTGTAAATCCACTCCAATTAATTTTGGTCTCAATTCGTTAACCAAATGAGGGAATATCATATACTTTTATCTTTGGTAGAACCTATCTACATTCCTAATTTCATCTCACATCATGCCCTTCTCTATTATCCTTGTCCCTATCCTGCAATACTTTGCTGCTGGCTGTTTGCTTGACTGGCTTCATCTCAAATTCCAAAACCCAGTCTCTATGTCACCTCCTCCGAGATTCCTTCCCTGGCTTCTCTGTAGAAGTCAGTTTCCCCAGTATCTTCCCAAGTTGCACCCATTTTCTCCTCTCAAGCACTCATCACATCTGTAATTAAGTATCTGGTTTCCTTACTGTCAGTCTCCATCACTAGACTGTAAGTTCTAAAGTTGCAGCAAGTAGATCTATTTTAATGATCAGTTTATACTGGGCTAATAGTAAGCACTTGATAAAAACCTGGTAAATAAATGGAGAAAAAAAAAAAACCCAACACTGAATCAGCAAACAGATGTCCCAACATTTCTCCTGAACAGTTATACCTACTTAATAGTTATGTCTACCTAATAAGGGGAGGAGAGGACTGAGTAAGAAAAAAAGGGTAAAGCAGTCTCATAACTCACCTCCCTTAGCGGGTCACGTAAGTAGCAATCAATTATTTTGTCATATTGGTGTCCTCGTTCATACATAAACTCGCAAATTTGATAGCTAGAACATAAAAGGGAAAACTTCAGAGTACCAAATAGACAGGCAGTTATTAGCTTATTGTTTCAAGAACTTTGCTCACAGAGGTTAGGGTCAAGAAAAATGAATATAGTAGATGTTATTTCTACTGTGAAATGAAGTTACAGTATTTAAGGGACAGGAGTGGCTGCCATTCCTCTAAATACATGTTTAAAATGCTGCTGAATATGAATACTATATGTTAGAAGAAATTTCAAAGCTGGGTACAAAATAAATGTTAAAGCAACAATGTGTCACATAAAACCAGTTAATCTATTAGTCATCAATTAAACTATATGATGTTTCTCTGTTGAATTAAATATGGCAAATGAAATAGTCAACAAATGAGATAAATGTTAACATACTGTATCTTATTTGTTATCTCAAATTCTGCACTGTTTAGAATATGTTTGAATAAAGTAACACAAAAATCTATAAAACAATGGAAATTTTAAGTAAAGAAAAACTAAACTAGTAAATCACAAGACTTACTTCATTTTCATACTAAAACAAATGCACAAGCACTTCAAATTTACTCAGTGTTAATTTCTGCAAAAGTAACTTAATTTCTAGACTTGAAAAACCAGAACTTTCGCATTTAGGCTTTCTGCTGTTATTTATATAGCTTTCTTAATTAAAAATTGGCAATGCATCAACTGGGCCTCCAGGTAGAGAAGTGTAACTTAGGATATGGGAACTAACGTATACGTTAAAAACAACTTACAATTCTGCTTTCTCTGCCATCCGGATGAGCCGACTCTCTTCAAACTGAACTATGCCTCCAGCCTGCAGCAATTCTAAAAGGACCTGAACATTTAAAATAAACACTTTGGAATCTACTTTTATTTACTAGCTCCATAAGAGTCCACTCAGCTACACAAACTGTAACTTTTTTTTTGGTTGGTCATATTACTTGAAGTTTTGGCTTGGCTTTCCCATGTATGAGGTACCAGAAGACTACCATCATAATGTTGGTGATACTGTAATTAAGTCTCAGAAAAAGATAAATGGCTCTATTTTTCAACCATGGAAGGAATGTCATAGTGTTTATAAATAAAGTCTTATTACACTATCTAATTAACCCTCCACTAAGCCAAAAATGTCCATATATTTATCTGGTGCTTTAGTATCTCATGGTTCTTTAAAATCTAGTGTCCACAGGCAGTATCCATGTTTACATGTTAATTTCTCTAAACACTGGGGTTTCTCATGGCAGCATTACTCACAAGAGGCAAATGGTGGAAACAACCCAAATATCCCTTAATGGACAAATGAAAATACAAAGTATGGTCTATGCATATAATGGAATATTATTCAGTCTTAAAAGGGAATGAAATCTGACACCTGCTAGAACATGGATGAACCTTAAAAACATGCTAAGCAAAATAAGCCAGTCACAAAAGGACAAATACTGTGTGATTCCATTCATATGAAGTACCCAAAGTAGTCAAATTCAAAGTAGTCAAAGTAGAAAGTGGAATGGTAGCTGTCAGGGGCTGAAGAAGGTGGTACTGGGGAGTTATGGTTTAATGGGTAGAGTCTCAGTTCAGGAAGATAAAGTTCTGAAGATGGACGGTGATGATGGTTGTACAACAATGAGACAGACTTCAAGCCACTGAATGATATACTTAAAGTGGTTAAAATCAATTTTATGGTATATATATTTTACCATAAAAACAAACACACACTGGGGTTCATATAATTAATCCTTACCACACCAAGTAGATGAATAAAAAAGTGACTAGGATGTTGAGACTGAATCATTAATATTTTTAAATAAACCTCAAAATAGAATGGAATCATTACATAGTCAATAGGACAATGTGAGAAAGCTTTCTCTTATACTTAAATTCAAGATCCAAAGGAACATGACCCTTCCAGAACTTTAGGAAACCATTCGACAAAGTATTTTTCTAACACAGGAAACTGATTAACTTTTAAGTTAAACAAAGACAAAAAGGGGAAGAAGAAATGAAACCTATCTCTATTTTACTTTTCAGAACCCTAATTCGGTCCATTTTGAGCACTGTAATGTACTGTTAGACAGAACCATGGAGTGAACCCATCTCCTGGGAGCCTCAATTTGGAATAACATAATAGAAATACCATTGCTGAAGCCAGTCTTACCAACTCAATAGAGCTGACTGTTACATTTTCAGGAATTGTGTATGCCAGTTGTTAAGCACAGCAATTGTTACAAAATTAAATTATATAAACTTATAATACACTAAATTTTAAAAAGTAATTAACATTCAAAACTCACCACTTCCCAATTATTTTACTACATTTTACTATGCATGCTCTTGGGGTTAGTTACTGCATCTGTATGGTGGAAATATTACATAAGGGGATGGTACTGTGCATCTCTTCCCAGTTCCGTGTTTAAAAACATCATCTTAGTAGGCTGAAATCAGCCATACGGATCCGTACTTACACTAGCGAAATTAGCAAATGCTGTAAAAATCAGGTTACTGTATCTTTAAGGTATGTAAAACAGATAAAAACAAAAGCCAACATGCCCTCCAAAGCCTAAAATATTTACTCTTTGGCCCTTTACAAAAAAAAAAAAAAAAGAAAGATTAAAAAAATTTTGCCAATCCCTGGGTAAGAGAGTGCTGGAAATAAGGCAATCAAACTTAAAAGTGTGCACGTCAGAATCATTATACTGTGCATAGCACAAAAAACTAAGTTATTATTTTTCCAGTATTCAAGAACTGAGCACAGAAGTCACTTCGCTGATGGATCTGTGGGTTCTGTCACGCTTTCACTGTTGTGTCTTCATTTTATTCACTTAAATATTGAAAATATCAACCAACATTTGTATCAGAACTACACCTGGGGAGCCAGTTGTTAAAATTTTATCAGCATACCACCAGAAAACACTAAAAAACACTGCAGACACCAATTTTTATACATAACACATGACACAAGAGTGCTAGATTAGAAGGGACGGAAGGGGGTTCTAATCTTAGTTGTGAACTTGAGCAGTTTACTGTATCAATTTTCTTATTTCTCAAATGAGTTGAGAAAAAACCTGGATAGTCTCAAAGGGGACTTCCAAAAGTACAGCACTACTATATGAGGATTACTTTTCAGTTTGACTTTTACATTTAGATTTGATTTTTATTTCTGTGTAATTTAGTTTTTTATATTAAAAGCACTTATCATTTTATATAGTAACACCACACATACCATCATTCACTTTTCCTGCCAAGAGAGAAACAGGGGCAAAGTGAGGGTGTCCACATTATTAGCTGTATTCAATATAATTTGAGACAACCAAAATTTTATCAGTCATTCTCTGTCCTAAGTTTGTCTGCAGCAGTCACTGGGCCACAGTTGTGTAGGGAAAAGGGTTACCTTGCTATCCTCTGTTCTTTATCTGAGTCTCAACATTCCAGCTGTTGGGCACTATTACCATGAAAAAAGGCCAGCATAGCTCTGCAAGTACTTATATTTTGTAGCTTGCTTATCTGACAGACTCTGGCCATCAATTTTAAATAGGCTCTCTTGGGGCACCTGGGTGGCTCAGTGGGTTAAAGCCTCTGCCTTTGGCTCAGTTCATGATCCCAGGGTCATGGGATCAAGCCCCACATCGGGCTCCCTGATCAGCAGGGAGCCTGCCTACCCCCCACTCCCCACCTGCCTCTCTGCCTACTTGTGACCTCTGCCCATCAAATAAATAAATAAAATTAAAAAAAAAAAAAAAGACAGCTGCAAAGGATTCTATCCTTTAAAAAAAAGTAGGCTCTCTTTGTGCTCATAGTTATAGTGGGGTAAGCTTTGAGAGAATCCTACTCCTGGGAGAGACACTCAAAGTGACTTAAGTAGAAAGAAGTGGTAACCAAACAGTTACAATCTCATAGTGATTAGTGGAGTGACAGATGGATTCTAGTCTCCAGAAATGTTTACCCCTAATGCAGGGGGGCTATAGGACACTCCCTAAAGTTGGATGTCCCAATACTCAGGAGCCTGCAGCCTTTCTGGTTCAGAGCCACAGCAGCTAGATAAATGGCCACAGCAGATAAATGGCCCAGGCAGAAAGCAGAAAACAACAGGTGCCAAGTGCTGCGACTTCATAGAGAAGGATGAGTAACTCTCTTTGATGTCATGCTGAATGCAGACAAGTCCAGTCTGCCTAAGAATTTAGTTTGATATAAATTGTTTACAAGTGTACCTTTAACAACTACCCACACTATTTTCTGGTTGCCACCATCTAGCACAGTATTAGGATTTGGCACAAGTAACTTTCCCCTTTCTTTCATGATGTCTAGCACAGAAGGGTTTTTTCTAGCATATTCTGTCCTCTTTCCCATCCTTTAGCAAAAAGAGTTCCAGTAGTTCATACCTGCTGTCTTTCAGAGTGTCGGGAGTCATCATCAGGACTACAGAGGAATTCAAGGACCTGGTGAAAGAAAAGGTATTTTCTTTATTGGATACTAACATGGATGCCATAACGCTGTAGTAATGAAAATAACAGGAAACACCCTTTCTGTATCATCAATTCATTCACATTTGGCCATAACAAGCCCCACAGATATATGGCTTCCTGACTGGCCTGTCAGAAGGCACAGCAGGCTCAAGGATGTTAACAACTTAATATGTATCTATCTTATCCTTACTATTCAGAAACATGGCAGGAAGACCGCGCCGTCTGTACACCTTAACCTTAAGATCCCTGAATACAATGGCCCGGGCAAAGCATGGACTTTACAGAGTCAGGCCACCTGAATTTGAGTCTTAACCTCTTTAACATTTAATAACAACACTTACTGCTGATAATAATATTTACTAAGTATGGACTTGGATGAGTGACATAACCCCTCCAGGCTTTAGTTTCCTCATCTGCAGAACAGAGGGTACCAACAATACCAATTTCAGGGCTACCGATACAATGGCAATGAGTCAACACATACATATAAAACCCTGGAACAGGAGCGCCTGAGTGGCTCAGTTGGTTAAGCATCTGTCTGCTTTTGGTTCAGGTCAGGAACCTCTGATCCTGGGATCAAGTCCTGATTTGGGCTCCCTGCTCAGCCAGAAGCCTGCCTCTACCTCTCCCTCTGCTGCTTCCCTTGCTTGTGCTCTCTCTCTCAAATGAATAAACAAAATCTTTAAAACAAAACAAAAAAACCCTGGAACAGAGCCTGGTACTATGAAGTGTTCAATAAATGCTAGTCATTACTGGGAACTTTCTCCAGATAAAAAGTGTTTTCTTTGCCACCTGTCTATGGATATACAGAAGATATCTAACTGGGATTAGGAGATACCCTCAGAGACAAAGTCATGTATAGGGAAATTCAGACTTTCTAATAATGATCTGTCTTCCAGATGATCAACATCATAGACGTGCTACCAACGAGATGTGTGAATTCTTAAATTGAAAAATTCTTGAGCAAAGAATTCTAGGCAATTTAGAGCAACAGAATAACAGCGAATGAAAATTTCTATAAACCAATCTCCACAAGCCATACTCCCAAGATAGCAAGTTACTAGGCGAAGTCATACTATCCAGACACAACATCAAAAAAAACAGACAACTAATTTAATCCAAATTAAAAACCAGACCAGGCACCTACCTGATAAGCCATTTACCTGCTAGGCTATTACATTAAGAAAATGTGTAGTCCAGTCATTTTCTATGAGCAGTAAAGAGAATAAAACCAATTCTCATCATTAAAGACACGCACCTGATCAAAAAGGGTTCTGTTTACAAACAAGGTATTGTCAGGCTTTGCAAGCTGCCGGGCAAGGAAGGTGAAGAGACACCCAACTTGTGAGGGAGTGAAATCGGAATTCTCCACCATAACCTGGTAAGGAAAAGAGACCAGTTACTCCATATACCATCTGGTTTGACCCAAAATTATACCATTAGAAAGGTGGCGAAAAGCCCTATTACTGAAGACTCAGGAAAAGAGTCTTTTACAGAATCTTTTGGATTCAATGGAGTTCAATGACATTTTAGAGAAGGAGCACAAACTATTTTCATATTCTGAAAGGAAAACATTTCAGTGATTTTTTGGCATACTTCTCGGCACAATTTGGATAAGAACTGAATTGCCAGAGGTGGCTTTCGAAGAAATATTAAACATGTTTCCCTCTGGAATTCTTAAAAGAGAATCCTTATAAAGTTAAATTTAAATTAAATTTAAGTAACCATACCAAAAAGCTGCCTACAACACAGGAAGAAGAGAGCGATTCTGGGGTTTAAAAGTAAGTTAACCCGAAGGCACAGGAAAAGATATTCAACATTACTAATCATTGGGGAAATGCAAGTCAAGACCACAGTGAGGTACCACCTCATACCTGCCACACTGGCTAGTATCAGAAAGACAAGAAAGAGCACCTGTCAAGGAAGGATGTAGAGAAAAGGAAAGACTCATGCACTGTGGGTAGGAGTGTAATTGGTGCAGCCACTGTGGAAAATAGTATGGAGGTTCCTCAAAAAACTGAAAGTAGTATGATCCATGAATTCCATCTCTAAGTATTTATCTGAAGAAAACAAAAACCCTAATTCTTTTTTTTTTTTTTAAGATTTTATTTATTTATTTGACAGACAGAGATCACAAGTAGGCAGAGAGGCAGGCAGAGAGAGAGGAAGGGAAGCAGGCTCCCTGCTGAGCAGAGAGCCCGATGCGGGACTCGATCCCAGGACCCTGGGATCATGACCCGAGCTGAAGGCAGCGGCTTAACCCACTGAGCCACCCAGGTGCCCACAAAAACCCTAATTCAAAAAGACAGATGCACCCCTATGTTTACTGCAGCATTACTTACAATGGCCAAGCTACGGAAGCAGCCTAAATTCCATTGACAGATGAATGGATGAAGAGGTGGTATGTCACACACACACATACACATATACATACACACCCCCAAACATACAGTGGAATATTACTCAGTCATAAAGAAGAACGAAATCTTACCAGGTGTAACAACATGGATGGACATTATGCTAAGTGGAATAAGTTAGAGAAAGACAAATACCATATGATTTCACTTATATGTGAAATCTAAAACACAAAGCAAACAAAACAGAAACAGACGCATAGGCACAGAGAACAAACTGATGGTTGCCAGAGGGAAGGAGAGGACATGATTAAACAAAACAGGCAAATGGGATTAAGGGGTACAAATTTCCAGTTATAAAATAAATAAGAGACAGAGATGAAATGTACAGCATAAGGAAGTCAATAATATTGCAACAGTTTTGTGTAGTGACAGATGGTAACTAACTAGACTTACTGCAATAGCCATTTCATGTACGTAAATATTGAATTGCTTGCTATGTTATATACCTGAAACCAGTATAATGTTGTATGTCCATTATTCTGCAATAATTTTTTTTTTTTTTTTAAAGCAAGTTAACTTGAGAGTGAAAGTGTCCCAGAAAAGGAAGTCAACTAGCCCAGGAATCAGTGAAGCAAATGGCTTCTGCCCTGCCTACAAACAATTCCTTAGACAAATGGTTTTGGGTAACAGGCTTGTTACAAGCACGTACAGTTATCCAATCATAATCACTCCTCTGGTTTGAATGAGCTCTCACCTCCTGTCTACCTCCTGGGTGTAAGATGAAAAGGGAAACACCTTCAGGTAATCAGTAAGAAAGCAAGGAGAATCAGGTAACAAATCTGAAATAAAAGGCACAATGTGGGGACATCTGAGTCACTCAGTCAGTTAAGCATCTACCTTTGGCTCAGGTCATGATCCCAGGGTCCTGGATTCAAGACCACATCAGGCTCCCTGCTCACTGAGGAGCCTGCTTGTCCCTCTCCTCCCCACTCGTGTACTCTCTCTCACTATCTCTGTTTTTCTTTCTCCAATAAGTGAATAAAAAATCTTAAATAAATAAAAGGCACAATGTGACCAACATTATGAAGGAACATATGGTTATGAAAGCATGGTGAAGAAAATGAGAAAGGGAATTTGAAAAGAAACGAGAAAAGTTTGGAAATGAGAGAGTTACCAAGGCAGAGAGAAGAGTGTGAGCAAAAGCACGGACACAGGAAAACACGAGTGTGTTTGAAGAAGCTATGTGTTCCACTAGAATGTAGCAGCATGCATGAGGAGGAGAGAGATAGCAGACTGAAAAGACGAGGCCTCAAGTGTCATTCCAAGGAATCTAGAGTTTATTCCACAGAAAACTGGGGTGCTACTGAACATGTTCAACGGGAGATCCAATTGTGATCTCACTGCACTTGGGGAAATTATCCAGTTGGCAGTGAACAGGATAAAATAACACAAGGAAGAATTAAAAGAGATAAAGAGCCCAGGTAAGAAGCATGTGACTGCAGGGGTCCAACAGAGAGACAAGGAGGTCTGAACCAGGGCGGTGATCAGGAAAACAGAAGCAGAAACAGGTGCAAAAGACCCTGCAGAGAGAATGGCAACAGGACAAGGATTTACCTGAGTGGAAATGTGTGGCTAAAGGAGGAATAAACAACGACAGACTTGGGCCTGATAGGCAGTTCCGACGATGACGCCATCAGCAAAGAAAGAAAATGCAGAACACAGGGAAGGAAGATCAGGTATTGTCTGGGATTAGCCGAACCAACTGTCTCATCCACTGATGGTCCTGTTCCCTCTCGCACTCTCACCCGAAGATCAAGTGTAAGACTGCTCCTGTTGTACATGTTCCCTCAGGGCACAGCTTTTGGCCTACCTCTTCCTATTTTGCTAGCAGTGTACCCCTTTCTTTAACTCGTCCTACTTTGGTCTGGCAACCACAGCTTGCTCAAGTGCATAATTCTTCATTACCACAGTAGGAGAATACTTCAAGTTATAATCTTTTTGTGTTTCTAAGTTCCAACTGACAATATTCAAAGAACTCTCTATTGCTTTAAGATACTCCATCATCACTCCCTTGCAGTGCGCAGGTGCTTTCCTAGACTCAACTTTTGGGCCCAGCTACTGCTCCACTCGGCTTTTCCCCATCCTTTTACTCTCTAGGTGTGGACCGCTTTACCAACTGATCCTAGAAACACCTTCTGAGAAAACACTTCTAACTCTCAGCCAATTCCCTTGGCACCTTACCAAGTGTCTAACAGTTATCATCCTCGAAATTCTGGTTTCTCTCCATTCTTCTCTTACCTATTCCAGGAACCACGCTTAAAAAATTTGTCTGAGCAATCTTATATAAAGTCACAAAGGAACAGCTTTTCACTTCCATGTCTGTAGTCATTCAGACACATAGTATCACCTTAGCTCTGATGCTCATCCAGTTCTCTGGTCCTTGCTGCATTCCCACGTTCACTGGCTCTGTCAGCAGCACACTTGTTAATAGGACTCTCTCATCAGAAATGAGAAAATAATCTCAAGAGTTTAATCTTCAATGACCCAAGGTAGGCAATACAAAACAATATACAAGGGTAGCAATTCACCAACTGTAATAGTTTAAGTACTTCACGGAGCGCTATTTTCTTCATCTGGATTGTTCCTCCAACTTGGCACAGTTTTAAATTCAAACTCCCATTCACTCTACTTGCAAACATGTCTTGACCACTTACCAGCATGCACACATTGTGCTGGACATACTCGGGGCATGTTAAAACAGTGACACACACACAAAAATCCTCATAGTCTCTGCTTAACGGAAACTCAACTCCAGGCAGGAAAATAAACCTGTAAACAATTCCCTCACAGCGTGCCATGTGCCGCATAAGTATGAACATGGAGAAGGGGCAACTAATCAAACTCAAAGTGTGGAAACGATTCTAAAGGAGTTTCTCGTGGATGATATTTGAGTTCTGTCTTGGAAAATGGTTAGGAATTTGCCAGGCGGGGAAAGGGAAGGAAGGGCATGATGGGATGAAAGGAAATTCACACAAAGAACGTAAGACATAGAGATGACGCAGTTTAGTGAATCGCAATAATTTAATACGGTTGAGAAGTTCATTAATACAAAGAATGTGTGTGCCACAGGGGGTGTGTCAGGGATAGGAGAAGAGAGCAATTATAAAGAAGTAATCAGGGACCAGAAAATACAGAAGGATTTTGGATGTCATATTCGACAACTACAGATGAGTATGACAGAAACCAGGAATTGTGCTCCAACATCTGCTCTTCCCTCCTAACTTAGAAACAGCACTCCTCATTTTAGGCTAAACACATGGTCACCCATAACATGGAGTACATTTCTCAGTCTCTCTTAGCAGCTGAGAAGCAATATATCTAAGTTCTGATCAACATGTTGTAAGCTGAATTGTAGTATACAACTTCTAAAAAGTCTTCTTAGAGAGAGGAAACTCTGCTTCATCTCTTTCTGCATTCAGACTGGCTAGAATGTTCAGGTGATGGCTAGAGCCGTCCATTGGACCAAAGACAGAAACCGTGTACTAAAAATAACAACAGCTAAAGCAGAAGGCATCTGCATCCCTGGTAAGTCTGTGAAGCCACTCTACTAGAACAGGTTGCTGACCCCTAGACTTTCATGAGAAAAATAAATTCCCATCACAATTAAACTATTGTTATTTTGATTTTCTCTCACAGTGGAACTTAATTCCAACTGATCCAATAGGGAGCCACAGAAGAATAAAAGAAAGGCAAGATCACAAACTAAAGACAAGATTAGGTATAGAGAGACTGTTTAGGAGACCCAAGTAAAAATTCTCCACACCCCCTACCTGGATCAAACTGGCATTATTTGGAGGCTGAGCAAATCCTATTCTCATATTCATCACTGCCTATCTTACAAGGTCAATAAATGGCTCAAATAAGATAATGTATATAAATGTGTTTTGAAAATTATAAAGAACTATTATAAATGCAATGCATTAGTGTCATACACAATTAGAGAACGTTTTGATTTTGCTCTCTTGCCCAAAATAATCTAAAATTCACTAAAAGGAAGACACCTCCATTTTACAGCCAAATGAACAGGATGAAAATTCTAAGATCTCAACTATAAGAAGAAACTGGCCTGGTTCAAGCTGTGCAGATGGAAAGGAAAAGAATCTGTCTCTGCATTCATTCATTAGCAGTAGCATGGATCTCAAAATAGCTTTGGACTGAATCTGGTTAGATTTAAACTGAGATGATCATCTCTGTGTGCCTCTAATAATTCTGAAGTTGTGCCCACCATCTCAGTGCCACGGTCAGACGACAGTACCAAATAAGCAACACAGCAAGGCTGGTATGAGATGGAAGAAGATTCTTCACGTTAATTATTTTCTCAAAGCATTCTGAAGTTAGTCACCATTATTCCACATAATCATACTGATACAGCAACTACCACAATATGCATTTCACAATAGTACCTTATATCCTATATCTAGTCTACAGCTGAAATACATTTTTTTTTAAAATGATTAGTATTTTATTCAGGTTTGAAAGACAAAGATATTACAATAAAATTTTTAAATGAATTGAACACACTGCTTCATTGAAGAGGATCATTTTAGAACTTGCTATAAAACAATTCAGCTTTCTTAAAATAAACACCAATATGGGGCACCTGGTGGCTCAGTTGGTTAAGTATATGACTCTTGGTTTTGGCTCAAGTCATGACCTCAGGATATGTGATCGAGCCCTGCATCAGGCTCCACACTGGGCATGGAGCCTGCATAAGATTCTCTCTAACCCTCTCCCTATAACCCTCCCCCCAACAAACAAACAAACAATCATCAATACAAAGACATCTATTCTCAGAATACTTACTTTCAACAAAATATCCACAATTCGTTGTTGATATTCTACAGCTTGCTTGTCATTTTTAAAATCTTCAAAGGTCTAGCAGGAAGAAATTTTTAAAATAATTATTTGCAAATGTTAGAAGGAAACAATTTATTAAATTCTTATTAATAGTCTGGTAAAATCCCAAATAAGGTAACCATTCCTCATCAGGTTTTTCCTTATATACCTTTAAATAATAAGTTGCTTTTAGCAAGTTAGGCAGAAAGCTATAGCATTTACTATTGCATGGTATCCTGGGACTTGAAAAATTAATAATAAGTATAAAAATATAGCAACTATCACACTACCAAAGAGTGATTTGAGAAAGTTCATAGGCAATGAAAAAGAAAAAACACTAATGACAAAAGGCAACTTGTGAACAAGGGTTTGAGAAGATGAACTACAGGTTACATGCTCTGCCATCATTCCCACTACTCTTTGAAAATAATAGCTGAAGTACAGTTCATTAACTTTCCTGAAAAATAACTTTCATCATTTCCATGACAACTAAAAACAAAATGATGTTCAATGATAGATATTTCCTAAAAATTATGCTAAAATCATCACAATGTTAAAATCCTCAAGCCTACACACACAAAGATTAGGTATTTTATTTTCAAAACACTGCCAACTATAGCACTTTTATATCCCTGTGCAAGTAGAGCCAAATATATTTTCAAAGAACATGCACCAAAGTAAATGACAGCGTCAGATTCTGAAAATACCTAATACTTACAAAATGCATATATGAGAATAAGAATGGTGTTCACTACCAAAAAACTGAAATGAAATTATTTATTAAGTAATAAAAATGATGAAAGAATTGAAGATCTTTCCTCTGGTTTTCATGTAGCACATGTGGGTCTTAGAAATATTTGAATCCATACACCAATAATTTACTGCTTATTTTCCTAAAAAAATATATATTGTCCCATTTAAAAATTAAATAATTATGGGGCACCTGGGTGGCTCAGTGGGTTAAAGCCTCTGCCTTCAGTTCAGGTCATGATCCCAGAGTCCCGGGATCAAGCCCTGTATCGGGCTCTCTGCTCAGCAGGGAGCCTGCTTCCCCCTTTCTCTCTGCCTGCCTCTCTGCCTACTTGTGATCTCTGTCTGTCAAATGAATAAATAAAATCTTTTTAAAATAAATAATAAATAAATAAATAAAAATTTAAATGATTAGATTAAAAAAAAGAAGGAATTTCACAGCCATCAACTTCCAAGACTACATCATGGTTACATTCAACCCAAATACTGCTACTGTGTAAATGGGCCCTGAACTTCCCCAACTTCTCCCAAGTACCTCTCCTCATGATGTTTTCCAGTTAGCATGCCCTTCCTTCTACTTTCCTGACACACACTAAGTGCTTTAAACAAATGGATGCTTGTTTGTCTGCTTAATGACAGAGAAAAACAGAATCTTTTCTTTTTTTAAAACTCTTTCTTCAACTAAACTACTTTGCTGCCAGTTAGTTGAAAAATGCTGACACAAGTTACCAAGGAGACTGTAGGAACTCTCAATCTGCGAACTCAAAAAGAAGATATTTTAATGTTTAAGTGGGTTAAATATTACCCTGTCTAAAGACAGAAAGATGAACTAGAAAGTCTCTCAGTTCTACCTGCAGGTTTACAAAAACAACAAACATGAACACGCTAACACAAACACATAACTCTACCCTGACCCCATCTTGCCAAAGTGAGAGGTCACTTTGCAGATACAAATAGACGGTATTATCTGCTAATACAAATGCTATTCAACGAAAACACAAAATCGTGGAGAATTAACATCTGTATTAAAAAGCAACAGCAGTGACAGCTAGTAAAAAAGAACTTCTCATCTATTTTCCTTTTTGGCAGCATGTACTCACTACTTTGAAACAGATACTGAACATTTACTTCTATAAACATAATTAAGCGGTAATATACCACAGTATGAATATTATGATATACATGATCACGTATTTTGGTTGAACTTAACAGCTGCCACTACCATGGCGTATCACTATTAAAACACTATCATTCCACAAAGACGCTTCTACTTATACAATGCTTGGTGAGAGGAATAATATGCAAAGATGTCCTAATGGAGAATGACACAGTTTGTGAAGTACAAAGGCATACAAGCCACCCTGGGGAGAAAAGACATGACCAAAAGTAAAATAGGAGAACTAGAAAACATAAATGAAAAGAACTAAGAAAATGAAATTTAAATAAGAAGGTAAAACAGATCAGAGAAAAGGTGACAAATAAAGAAGATAAAGAAAATACAACACACAAATAATTGCAGTTTAAGACAAAATACAAAATAATGAAGTAGGAAAAGCACTTCAATCTGTAATTCAAGAAAACTTTCTTGAAATAAAGACATGAATTGACACCCTGAAAAGGCCTACAGTATACATGGTAAAAACAACCCCAAACAATCAATTCTGAGTGATATCTTTGAACAAAACTGTTAGTCTTTAAAGACACACTAGACTGGTAGAAAACATTTGGTAAGCTTATGTAATCTGATAAAGAACTTGTATTTAAAATTTGTAAAGAACTTTTAAAACCAGACAAGAAAATAAACACAATTTAAAAAAAAAATGAACAGATATTTCACCAAAGAGACTATATGGATGACAAACATATCTTCTCTACAATCTATTTTAATGAAAAGATGCTTAATCTCATTAGTCAGAAGGAAAATATAGATAAAAACCACGAGATACCACCACACACCTTTTAGAACGGTCAATTTTAAAAGATCAACTATAGCCAAGTGTTGGTGAGATGAAGGAACTGATTGATACTCATCTATACTTCTAGTAGGAATGTAAAATGGTAGAACCACTTTAGAAAACAGCATGTCAGTTTCTGACAAAGTAAAAGAATGCATTTAACAAAAGACCCAGCAATTCTAGCTTTTAGTATTTACCCAAGAGAAACAGAAATGTATGTCCATACAAAGGCCTCTATGTAGATGTTCATAATAGCTGTATTCATAAGAGCCTAAAACACAAAATAACTCCAAGGACCATCTACTGGTGAACAGATCAGCAAATTGTATACCCATAAAATGGAAAATTATACAGCCATAAAAAGGAAAAAACTGGTTTGGAAGAAGATGGCAGCAGAGTAGAAGGACCCTAGGCTCGCCTAGTCCCACAAATACAACTAGGTAACTATCAAATCATCCTACATACACCAGAAATTGACCTGAAGACTGACAGAACAAACTCCACAACTAAAGGGAGAAAAGAGGCTACACTGAAGAAGGCATAAAGCATGGAGACGTAGTTTAGGGGAGCAAAGGGTTGAAGCTGCTGTGAAGAGGAGGGAGGGAGGTCACAGAGAAGTGAGAATAAGAGTGAGAGAAAGAGAGAGAGGGAGAGGAGCACCCAGGGGAATGCATAAGGAAAACATTTCCCTAGAGCCACTGGCTTAGGAAATGAGAGGGGCTGAGTTTTATGACTTCTTGCAACGAGCAGGGCTTAAAGCCTGGAATTTTAAAGGTCAGCAGGCTTGGCTGGGATAAAGCCTAGAAGGTACTGTAGTACTCCTGGAGAGAAGGCAGATGAACAATTTGGGGGCAGATACCATGGAAACAGCAATCTGAAGAGTGCCTGGGGGACACAGTGGGAGATTATTTGCTATTCTGGAGCATATCCCTGAGAGGCAATGTTCATGGGCATACCCCTCCAGGAAGAAAGGAGCTGGCTGGTGCCACAACTCAGTATAAACACAGAGCCACCTGTAGGTAACACTGGCTGTCTAACTTGCTTTCACCCAAGCCCAATCCCTCTGAGCTCTAGTAGAGCTGCCCTTCTCAGTCACACTTCCCTCAATCCCAGCTTGGTGAGCCCCTCCCCAAGAAGACCAGCATAAACCCCTACCCACACTAAGTCGCCTAACCAGAGAGTTTGGCAGGGCCTCAGTTCCAATGTAGGTGGTGACAGGTCTCATTTCACAAGCAGATCAGAGTAAACCTAGTTAAAACTCACCACATTCAGGCCAGGGATGAAACAATGCCCACAGCAAGCAAGGAGAGTCTCTGCAGGTGACTGGCATGAAGGATAGAGCAGCCAGAACACAACAGAACACACACAGTACACACTGATGACATTCCATGAAGTGACAAGCCCTGGACACTACATGACCTCTTTATCATAAGGCCATTACTTCCAGGAGCAGGACACATAACTGGCTTTTCTAACCCTTATAAGGTGGAAGCAATTTAGACAAAATATAAAGACAGGAATTTATCCTAAATGAAAGAACAAGAGAGAGCAAGAAATAACAGCCAGAGATCTACATGAAACAGATACATGTAACATGCCTTAAGGAGAATTTAAAGCAACAATCATAGGACTACCCACTGGGTTTGAGAAAAGAACAGAAGACATCAATAAGACCCTTACCACAAACATAAAAGAGTTAAAAAAGAAAGATGAAGAGCGTAATAAACGAGATTAGAAACACATTTGATGCAGTGAACAGCAGGCTGGAAGAAGCTGAGGAATGAATTGATGACCTAGAAGAAACAGTAACAGAAAGCAATGAAGCTGAACAAAAGAGAGAAAAAATTATGCAACAAGAATAGACTCAGGGAACTTAGTTACTCTACTAAATATAATAACATTCATATTAAAGGCATCTAGAAGAAGAAAGAGAAAAGGGGGCAGAAAATTTATTTTAAGAAATAATGGCTAAAAATTTCCCTAATCTGGGGAAGGGAACAGACTTACAGATCCAAGAGGCAAAGAGAACTCCCATCAAAATCAACAAAAGCAGGCCAAAACCAAGACATACCATAATTAAAATGGCAAAATATAGTGATAAAAAAATCTTAAAAGCAACAAAAGAAGTCATTAACTTACAAGGGAAAACCCATAAGGCTAGGGTTTTCTTTTCAAAGAGATTTTTCAACAGAAATCTTGGCAGGCCAGAAGGGAGTGCACAATACATTCAAAATGCTGACTAGGAAAAATCTGCAGCCAAGAATATTCTATCCAGCAAGGCTACCATTTGGAATAGAAGGAGAGATAAAGAGTTTCCCAGAAAAAAGCTAAGAGTTTGTGATGAGTAAACCAGCACTGCAAGAAATATTAAAGGGGACTCTTCGAGTGGAAGGGAGAAAACAAAAGTGATAGTATAAATGCAGGAAACACAAAGCAGTAAAAATGAATATTTCTGTAAAATTCAGTCGAGGACTCACACACAAAAAAGGATATAAAATGTAATAACATATACTCAAAATGTGTAGAGAAAAGAATCCGTGCCAATCTGAACAGCCATCAACTTAATACAGACTGCTATTTACAAAAGAGGTAATATACAAACCTAATGGTGACCAATATCAAAACTCCCTAATAAACACACAAAGAATAAAGAGAAAGAAATCCAAATACATCACAAAAGAAAACCAGTAAAACATGAGAGAAAGACAAGAAAGGATCAGAGAAAAATCTTCCAAAACAAGTAATAAAATGGCAATAAATACATATCGATAATAACTCTGAATATAAATGGACTAAATGCTCCAATCAAAAGGCATAGGGTGTCAGAATGCATAAGAAAACAAGACCCATCTATATGTTGCCTACAAGAGGGTCATTTTAGACCTAAACACACCTTCAGATTGAAAGTGAGGAGATGGAGAAATACTGATCATGCAATGCAAATGGATGTCAAAAGAAAGCTGGAGTAGCAATACCTATATTGGACAAACTAGACTTTTAAAACAAAGACTGGGGGCACCTGGGTGGCTCAGTGGGTTAAAGCCTCTGCCTTCAGCTCAGGTCATGATCTCAGAGTCCTGGGATCGAGCCCCGCATTAGGCTCTCTGCTCAGCAGGAAGCCTGCTTCCTCCTCTCTCTGTTTGCCTCTCTGTCTACTTGTGATTTCTGTCTGTCAAATAAATAAATAAAATCTTTAAAACAAAGACTGTAACAAGAGACAAAGAAGGGTACTATATAATAATAAAGGGAACAATCCAACCAGATATACCAATTGTAAATATTTATGCACTGAAAATGGTAGCACCCAAATATATAACACAACTAGTAACAAACATAAAGGAACTATTAATAATACAATAATAGTAGGGGACTTTACCACCCTACTTACATCAATGGACAGATCATCTAAACAGAAAAATCAACAAGGGAACAGTGGTTTTGAAAGACACACTGGACCAGTTGGGCTAAAACAGCAGAATACACATTCTTTTCAAGAGCACGTGGAACATTCCCTAGAATAAATCACAACCTATTAGGTAACAAAACAGGTCTCAACAAGTACAAAAAGACTGAAATCATACCATGCCCCTTTACTGACCCCAACGTTATGAAACTAGAAGTCAACCGCAAGAAAAGTCTGGTAAGACCACAAATACAAGGGCGTGAAACAACATGCGACACAACAATGAACAGGTGAACCAGGAAATCAAAAGAAACTAAAAAAATACATGGACACAAATGAAAATGAAAACACAATGGTATGAGCTTTGGGATGCAGCAGAAGTGGTTCTAAGAGGGAAATACACAGTAGTACATAGTAGGCCCACCTCAAAAAGCAAGAAGAATCTCAAACAATCTTAACACCTAAATGAGCTAGGAAAAGGACAGCAAACAAATCCCAAAACAGTAATAGGAAGGAAATAATAAAGATTGGAGGAGAAATGAATGAGATAGAAACTAAAAATGCAATAGATCAATGAAACCAGGAGCTGGTTCTTTGAAAAAGTTAGTAAAATTGATAAACCCCAGCCAGTCTTACCAAAAACAAAAGAGAAAGGACCCAATTAAATAAAATCACAAATGAGAGCAAAGAAATAATAACCAATACCACAGAAACACAAACAATTATAGAAGAATGTTGTGAAAAACTATATGCCAACTAATGTACAACCCAGAAGAAATGGATAAATTCCTAGGAATATATAAACTACCAAAACTGATATAGGAAGAGATAGAAAACTCGAATAGACCAATAACCAGCAAAGAAACTTAATAATTAAAAAAAACTCCCAACAAACAAAAATTCAGGACCAGATGTCTTCTCAGGCAAATTCTAAAGAAGAGTTAATAGCTACTTAAAACATTTAAAGGAGAGTTAGTACCTATTCTTCTCAAACTATTCCAAAAAATAGAAAAGGGAGTAAAACTTCCAAATTCACTGTATGAGGCCAGCATTACCCTGATGCCAAAACCGGATAGACATCACAAAAAAAAGAGAACTACAGGCCAATATTCCTGAGGAACACAGATGTAAAATTTCTCAATGAAATACTAGCAAACCAAATCCAACAATACATTAAAGAAAAATCATTCACAGTGATCAAATAGATTGATTCCCAGGTTGCTGGTTCAAAATTCACAAGTCAATCAATGTGATACATCACATTAACAAAAGAAAGGATAAGAACCATATGATCCTTTCAACAGATACAGAAAAAGCCTTTGACAAAGTACAACAATAATTCATGATAAAAACTCCCAACAAAGGAGGTTTAGAGGAAACATACCTCAACATAAAAAAGGCCATATATGAAAAGCCCACAGTTAGTATCATACTACATGGAGAAAAACTGGCAGCTTTTCCTCTAGGTCAGGAACAAAATGAGGATGTCCACTCTCACCTTTTTTATTCAACATAGTACTAGAAGTTCTAGCCTTAGCAATCAGATAACAAAAAGGAATAAAAGGCATCCAAATCGGCAAGGAACAAGTAAAACTGTCACTATTTGCAGATGACATGACACTATATAGAGAAAACCCTAAAGACTCAACCAAAAATTGCTAGAACTGATAAACAAATTCAGTAAAATTGCAGTATATAAAGTAAATGTACAGAAATCTGTTGCATTTCTAAACACCAATAATGAAGCAGCAGAAAGAGAAATTAAGGAATCAACCGCACCAAAACCAGTAAGATATCTAGAAATAAATCTAATGAAAGAGGTGAAAGACCTGTACTCTGAAAACTATAAAATACTGATGGAAGAAACTGAAGATGACACAATGGAAAGCTATTCCATGCTCATGGATGGGAAAAACAGGTATTTTTTTAAAAATGTTTTTATTTATTTATTTATTTGACAGAGATAGCAGGGGGAGCAGCAGTTAGAGGGAGAGGGAGAAGTAGACTCCCTGCTGAGTAAGGAGCCCAATGCAGGGCTCGATCCCAAGACCCTGGGCAGACACCTAACTGACTAAACCACCAAGGCACCCCTGGAAAAATATTGTTAAAAATCTCTACTACCCAAAGAAATCGACAGATTTAATGCAATCCCTATTAAAATACCAACAGCCTTCTTCACAGAGCTAGAACAAACAATCCTACAGTTTGTATGGAACCACGAAAGATCCTAAATAGCCAATGCAATCTTGGGAAAAAAAAAAAAGCAAAGCTATAGACATCACAATTCTGGACTTTAAATTATAGTACAAAGCTGTAATCAAAATACTATGGTACTGACACAAAAACAGACACGTAGATCAATGCAAGAGAATAGAAAACCCACAAATGAACCCATAATTCTCAACAAAGCAGGCAAGAATATCCAATGGGGGAAAAAACAGTGTCTTCAACAAATGGTGTTGGGAAAACCGGACAACCACCTGCAAAAGAATGAAACTGGAACACTTTCTTACACCATACACAAGAATTAACTCAAAATTAATTAGGACTTAAATATAAGACCAGAAACCAAAAAATCCTAGAGGAGAGCGCAGGCAGTAACTTCTTGGACATCAGCCATAGCAACTTCTTTCTAGATGTGTCTCCTGAGGTACTGGAAACAAAACCAAACATTAACTACTGAGACTACATTAAATTAAAAAGCTTCTGGACAGTGAAGGAAACAATCAATAAAACTAAAAGGCAACCTATGGAATGGGAGAAGATATTTGCAAATGATGTATCTGATAAAACATTAATATCCAAAATACATAAAGAACTTTTAAAACTCAACACCTAAAAAAAAAATCAATTAAAAAATGGGCAGAAGACATGAATAGACATTTCTCCAAGAAGACATACAGATGGCCAACAGACACATGAAAAGATGCTCAACCTCACTTATCATCAGGGAAATGTAAATCAAAAACTACAATGAGGTATCACCTCACACCTGTCAGAATGGCTAACATCAACAACACAGAAACAACAGGTGTTGGCAAGGATGTGGAGAGAAGGGAACCCTCTCGCACTGTGGGTGGGAGTGCAAACTGGTGCCGCCATGATGGAAAACAGTATGAGGTTCCTCAGAACATTAAAATTAGAGTTATCCCACAACCCAGCAATTGCACGACTGAGTATTTATTTACCCAAAGATTACAAAAAATACTAAATCAAAGGGATACATGCATTCTGATGTTTATAGCAGCATTATCTATGATAGCCAAATTACGGATGCAGCTCAAGTGTCCATCGATTGATGAATGGAGAAAAAAGATATGGTATATACACACAATGGGATAGTACTCAGCCATAAAAAAGAATGAAATCTTGCCATTTACAATGGCACAGATGGAGCTAGAGAGTATTACCTAAGTGAACAAAGTCAGAGAAAGACTAAAACCATATGATTTCACTCATACGTGGAATTTAAGAAACAAAACAAACAAGCAAAGGGAATAAAAGAGAGAGAGGCAAACCAAGAAGTGATCTGTTAACTCTAGAGAACAAACTAATGGTTACCAGAGGTGAGGTGGGCAGGGATGGGGGAAATCAGGGGTGGGGATGAAGGCGTATACATGTTGTGATGAGCATGGGTTCATGGAAGTAGTGGATCACTATACCATACACTTGAAACTAATATTACAGGGTATGTTAACTAACTGGAATTTCAATAAAAACTTCAAAAAAAGGGAACAACCTATTGATATAAGCAACAGCATTGATAAATATCAAAAGCATTATTTTAAGTGAAAGAAGCTCCCAAACTACAGAGTTTATGATTTTATTTATAGGACATTCTGGAAAAGGCAAAATTTCAGTGTTAGAAAGCAAATTGGGAACTGGCAGTGGTTGGGGTTTGAGACTAACTACAAAACTGCAAGTGTCATGGAAGTGTTCCATATCTGGATTGCAGGAGAGGTCACAAGACTATACATTTGTCAAAGTCTTCTCTTGAAATGGATGAACTACATTTTTCATAAATTATACCTCAAGGAAGCTAAATTTTAAAACTTTACTTGAAAAAATATTCCTAAATGAAAAAAGGTGGTAAATGTGATTTAAAAATCTGTCATGTAAATTATTTTGTGTCTCCCTGAAAATGTTTTTATTAAGATATATTAACTGAATTAGGAAAGTTATATGATCAATCAATCATGGCAAAATAGGTAGTGAATTCAGGATTTCAGATCCTAGGCCTTAACAATTTCTCCAGCTCTGGTACTTGGGCTTGCAGCCAACACTTGATACAAGCACGGAAGAAAACCTCCACATATCTTTCAGGCATTTCAAATTCATTAAGTCCAAAGGAGAATTAATATCTGTACTCCCCCATCCCTCACCATAACCCTATTCTACCCCCTCATCTACCAAGAAACTGGTTTCTCCTGATTGCCTACTGAATATATAAACCACTATACACCCAGTTAACCAAGTCAGAAATCTAGGAATCTTTGATGCTTCCCATTTATCTTATCCTTCACATCCAACTATGCAATAAGTCCCAAGTTTAAGGCCAATTTGCTTCCTAAAATATCTTTTAAATCCTTTCACGTCTTATTATGCCTGGAGTCACTGCCCTAATTCGAGTCACCTTTAATCTTCTACCTATTTCTTTAAGATTTTATCTATTTGAGAGAGAAAGAACAGGGAAGGGGCAGAGGGAGAGGGAGAAGCAGACTCCCCACCGAGCAGGGAGACCAATGTGGGGCTCAATCCTGGGACTCTGGGATCATAACCTGAGCCAAAGGCAGACGCTTAACCCACTGAGCCACCCAGGCACCCTTACTTAGATAAGTATAAAAATTTGCTAACAGATCTTCTTGCCTTTAAAATTGTCTTATTTCAACCCATTTTCATACAATAGTCATAGGGAATTTTCCTAAACTATAAATCATGATATTCCTTTGCCTAAAATGTTTTAGTGGCTACCTACTGCTCCAGTGTAAAATCCAAACTTCTCACCATGGGTTACAAAACTCAGTCTTCACCTACCTCTTCAGATTTGTTTCTTTTTTTTTTTTTTTTTTTTTTTTATTTACTTGACAGAGATCACAAGTAGGCAGAGAGACAGGCAGAGAGAGAGAGAGGAGAAAGCAGGATCCCCGCGGAGCAGAGAGCCTGATGTGGGGCTCGATCCCAGGACTCTGGGATCATGACCTGAGCCGAAGGCAGAGGCTTTAACCCACTGAGCCACCCAGGTGCCCCCAGATTTGTTTCTTACTATAGGCTTCCGTACACTTAGGGATGTGGCCATACTGATTTTTTACCCCCAAATTCCTTGAGCCTACCTTGCTCTGTCTTGTTTCCAGGTCTTTTCACATATTTTTCCTTCTTCCAAGAATATTTTCCCCTAACCTTAACCTAACTTCTATTCATCCTTTGAGACTCACATGGACATCATTTCCTATAAGAAACCTTCTTTAATAAACCTCCCATGAGATTCTCTCGTAGGTGTGAGCGCAGCATCCTGCACTTCTCCAATGGCAGCACTGCATTGTGCGTAATTACTGATCTCAAAGTCTACGTCCTCTACATTCTCCACCAACACAGGCTTTAGAGCTTGTAAGGCAATGGTACACGCCAGACAGTACAGACCATGTGATATAGTAGGTGCTCAACTATTTCTCAAGCAAACAAGATTGTACTACAGCCTTATTGTCAATCCTCGTAATTCAGATGTCAGCACAATTCCACATGGTCTTCAGTGCTACCAGAGCCCTTACAAAAATGAAAATGAGTTAGAATTCTTTGTTGCTCTCCACCACTCTTTCTGTAACCCTGCTCATGACTTTCTCTTTCTCATTTTCTACATGCTGGATAGCAAGTACCCTTATGTTCTCTAAGGGTTCTTAAACCAACTAGGTCGGACTTCCACTTCTAAGTCTCTTCTCCCTTCTTTCTGTGCAATTAAAATTACCACTTCTGAAGTCAGATATTCAAATAAACCAATTAAAAGTATAACTGGGAATCTTTTCCTTCTCACAGGCATTTTTTAACAGTTTATTACATTATTCAACTTTAAATGTACGATCATTAAAGAAATTTGCCCCATTTCACAGTTAATCACTAACAATATTTAGGTGTATTTCCTTCTGGTCTTTCTTCTCTAAATACTTCGTATATATAACATTTGTGTGCGTCTTATACATTGTGAGGCTCCGGCTTCACTAAACACTGAAATATAAACTCTGTTCATGTTATCAAAAGATTTTTTAAAAACATTATAATCCTATTTAATTGGACCGATATATTATGTGTTATGTAATTATTCCCTTGGGAGTATTTGCATGGAGAACCTGGCTCACTCAAATCCATCTTTAATTAAATATGCATAACGTCACTTTTTCAGCAGGAAGCTTCCGTGTTCCATTTAGACTCCAGTGACTTCCACAATCATCACCACTACAAGTCCATCAGAGCCTTCTTCCATATTCAGTATGTCAACTACTATAATTTATGAAACCAAACATGCTACACATATCTAATACTGCTTTAACTTTTTGATAAGGATGTGGTAGAAAGAGACAGACACAGGGGAAGATGGGAGGAAGGATGGGAGGGACAGAAGTGGGAGGGAAAGAAGGGAGATAAAGAATTAGGAAATATGGGGGGCAGAACAAAATTAAACATGTTAAAATGTTTACTGCTCACTGTTAGGGCATAAAAATTGTACCTGCACACACATCCTTCTTTCTATTAAAAAGAATTTATCACCCTGTTTCCTCTAAAAATACCTTAAAATCATATTATCTCTTACCAGTGCCAACACATTTAGAAATTCTCTTGTGTCAAAATGTAGCAGAGTCCGAATGTAGGGGTAGATTTCTTCCTCGGGGGAAGCTTCTGCTGAATGCAAGCGAATCAGAAATTCAAAAACCTGCAAGTTGAAAGAAATGTTGATTATTTTCTCTCCTTACAAAGTATCTTGCTGAAGCAACGATTCCCATTTGGACAAAATAAAGGCAGGTCGAATTTGGTCTAAATTGCTACCACTTAATAACTTTTCTAACCTGTCTCAGCTCTACTTCCTGGCGGCCGTGATGAGTGGGGGAGGCTCTCTGCTACCACTGCAGACAGCTCCTGACTCACATGTAACCCTCAATTACAGTTCCTCTTTCTTGCATTTAACAAGAAGTGATCATAAAAATGCTGTGGAAATAGCACCAACCTGGTTTTTAACCAAGGGAACAAGATCTTCAGGGATATCACCAAGGGGATAGGCTCGGCCCGCAAGACAACAGCTAGGAGAAAAGAAAGAGAACAGAGTTGGTGACTTGTAGTGGGCTGACTTCAGGTAGCACACAGTTTCTCAAACCCAACATAGTCATTTGATTTTTAAGCAGGCTCAGCTTTTTTCAGGTCAAGTTCAAATTCGATTAAGGTGAGAGCCTGTTCAGAAACGGGCCAACAGGGATGGTGGTGAAAGAACACATCCCATGACAGAGTAAGCACTTTCATTTCTTCTCATTTTTCCTAAGAAAAACCCAGGCCGCAGAAGTGGACAAAAAGGAATGAGAACAGATTATCCGAAGGTCTCACACCCAGCACCAGAAAAAGCCTAATGGCACCACTGCGCTATGATTTACTGGCAAAAAGCCTAATGTTTTCAGGGACTTTGAGCCAGTGGCTCTAAGAACAGTGATCAAAGCCAGGGAATGAGCTAGGCTAACCAATGTGTGGAAAATGTCCTCAATAGGACAAGTCTTCAGGGAGAGGAGGACCTGATGAGAAATTAACTGCTCAGTTTTACTTCTAAATCAGACCTTCCTTATAGATAATGCTTTAATGGATTATGCTTTGTGGGCTGAACTATAGAGATGTCTTCTGAGTATGTCCTCATTGGCGGAGGTGGGGGGCGGAGACTGATCTTAAACTTTTTGAACTAGTCATCAATTCTGAATGTTGGATTAGGGACAGCATCTTCTAAGAAGTGTAAAGTACAGATAATAGAGTACCAAGCAGATGCTGTACTGTTTTCAAGAATCAATGTAACAAGTGTGAAACAGGTCTCAAAGCTAACTCTGACACTAGATAGGAGCTAAAATAACACTCTGGCAGGTTCTGCCAGTCTAGTCTGGCAGCCAGTCATCTGTCTTAAAGTTCTATCAGGACACAATTCTGAGCCTGCACAGTCTCCTGGTTGGAGAGTAAGGAGATAAACAGTTCACAGCTTAATCTCTTGTCACTAACTTTCTCATGATCTAAACATATCTCTTGCCCTTTTATATAAAACAGAGACAACACATATTGCAGAGCTGACAGTAGTAAAAGTAAAATACTCTACCGCTGGGCTTTCTCAACCTCAGCCTTATTGATATTTTGACAGAGACAATTCTTCATTGTGTGGACTGCCCTGTGCACAGCAGGACACCAGGAACATCTCTGGCCACCACCCCCAAGATGCCAGCAGCATCCCTCCCCTAGCCCCAGCTGTGACAAACAAAAATGACTCTAGATATTGCAGAAACTCAGGGTGGGAGGGGGGGTTCACTGAGGGAGGCACAAAATCGCCCGCAGTTGAGAATCATACTGTACATGCGAACACGGAAACATGGAAAGCACTATACATAGAGGAGATGACGACACCTATAAGAATACCGGGGTGGGGGAGGGGGGAGGCAGTTATGGAAGGAGAACACAAATAAATTTTTTTAAACAGATCTCTTACCTAATATATACAAGAAGCTTGTTGCCCATAACAACTTGCTCATCTGAAATAGAAAAAGTATCTTCAGCAATACCTCTCAAAACCTTTTCAGAAATACAATCTTTATGTGGAAAAAAATAAAACTTGGCAATTAAGATATCTCCCTAAATAATACACAATTTGAGATAAGACCACTTTAATTCTTGTTTTTACAATTTCCGTTAGATTCTTTTCACAGATACAGAATCCATGAGTCAAACAAGGTTACAGTAGAAGGCGTACATCTGAGGGTAGAGAACCATGCACTGTTGGCTTAACCAGTAGCTTGGGACCAGGGGAAGGTGTAGAACAGGCAATGAGTTGATGAGTTAAAGACCAGTTAAGTAGTATTAAGGCATAACTATAATGTCTTCTCATTTGTAACATGGACCCTTACTACTTACTGTGCTCTAGGGCTGAGAAAGCCACTGTTCACAAGTATTTAGAGTAAGACACTAAGATTAGTTTTAGGCCAAGGGGTAAGGGCAACATAGAACAGAGCAGGAGACACAAGAATGGATCAAGTGATCAGTAATTCTTATGGTGTGCAGATTATAGGAATCTGTGATCGGTAACAATGACAATAAGCTGAAGTTTTTATTTTTGATACATGAATAACAGGCATAATGCAAGCAAGTGTACCTCTCTTAATCAGTAATCTTTTCTAAGTACTCCAAATCTATGTTGTTTGAAGCACAAATAAACTTGAATTGTTCAAAATTATACGAATAATTACATACTGCTTCCTTTTTGAAACTTTTTAAAAATTAATAAACTTCATTTTTTAGAGAAGTTTCACTAGGTTCAAAGCAAAATTGAGAGGAAGGTATAGAGATTTCCCATATGCCCTACCTCCACACCACACAATCTCTTCCTCTATCAATATCTACTCCGGAGTGGTACATTTCCTACCATCAATGAATCTACAGTGATGCATCATCACATGAAGTCCACAGTTTACATTAAGGTTTACCCTTAATGATGTGCACTCTATGAGTTTTGGTAAATGTATGATGATGTACAAACACCATTACAGTACTGTACAGAGACTCTAAAGTCCTCCGGGCTCAGCTTATTCATCCCTCCCTCTCCATCAAGCCCTAGCAAACACTGATTCTTTTATTGTCTCCATAGTTTTGCCTTTTCCACAATGTCAAGTAATTGGAATCACAGAATATGCAGCCTTTTCAGCTGGGCTTCTCTCATTAGTGATATGCATTTACGTTTCCCCCATGTCTTTTCATAGTTTGACACTTCATATCTTTTTAGTGGTGAATAATATTCCACAGTACAGATGTACCACAGTTTATCCATTCACCTACTAATGTACATCTTGGTTACTTCCAAATTTGGGAATTATGAAGAGAGATACTATGAACATCTGTGTGCAAGTTTTTGTGTGGACATCAGTTCTTCAACTACTTTAGGTAAAAACGAAAGAGCATTAATTACTGGATCACACAGTTTAGTTAGAAACTGCCCAACTGTCTCCCACAGTGGCTGTACCATTATGCATTCCCACCAGCAACTAATTAGAGTTCCTGCCGCTCCACATCACTGCCGGAATTTGGTGTTGTCAGTGTTACAGATTTTAGCCATTCCAACAGGCATGTAGTGGTATCTTGCTGTTTTAATTTTTACTGGCCTAATGATGTTGTACATCTTTTCATATACTTGACCTCTCTGTATCTTCTTTGGTGAGATGACTATTCAGATCATTTGTCTATTTTTTAAATCTAGTTGCTCACCTTCTTATTGCTGAGTTTCAAGAGTTCTTTGTATACTTTAGGTAACAGTCTTCTGCAAATATTTTCTCCCAATCTGTGGATTATTTTCTTTCTCTTAATACTGTTTTTTATAGAGCACAAGTTTTTAATTTTAACAAAGTCCAGCTTATTATTTCTTTCATGGATGGTACCTTCTTTCCATTGAATGCTGCCTTATCAAAAAATTCATCACCATAACCACAGACAATTGGGTTGTCTCCTATGCTGTCTTCTAGATGTGCTCCTTGTTTTGCATTCTATAATTAGGTCTAAAATCCATTTTGGACTCATTTTTGTAAAGGGTGTAAATTCTGTTTCTCACTTTTTTTGGGGGGGGGGTGTATGGATGTCTATTTGTCCTAGCATTATTTGTTGGAAAGACTACCTTTGTCCAATGCATTGTATTTGCTTCTTTGTCAAAGTTCACTTGACTATATTTATGGGAGTCTATTTGGGGGCTCTCTATTCTGTTCTACTTTTTTTTTTTTTTGCCAGTACCACACTGTCTCAATTATTGTAGCTTTTATACTAAGTCTTGGATAGTGTCAGTCTGCCAGCTCTGTTGTTCTCTCAATATAGCTCTTCTGGGTCTTTTGTGTCTCCATATAAATTTTAGAATCAGTTTATCAATATCCAAAAAGTAACTTACCTGGGATTCTGATTGGGATTACATCTGAATCTATATAACAAGTTGAGAAAAAAAAATGACATCTTGACAATAATGAGGTTTCCATTCCATGAACATGGAATATCCTTCCATTTATTTAGTTCTTTGATCTTTCATCAGTTTTGTAGTCTTCCTCATATAGATTTTGTTCATATTGTTATATTTATACATGTGTCATTCATTTTTTAGGGGGCTAATATAAATGGTAATGTTTGTCATTTCAAATTCCACTTATTTATTGCAAGTATATAGTAAAGCAATTGCCTTTCGTATATTAACCTTACACCCTGCAACTTCGCTAAAATTGCTTATTAGTTCCAGGAGTTTTTTGGTTAATTCTTTCAGATTTTCTATATAAATGATGCCACCTAGGAACAGTTTTGCTTTTTCCTTCACAAACTATATAACCTTCTTTTTCTTTTCTTGTCTTTTTGTATTACATAGGACTTCTAGTAAGATGTTGAAAGCAACAGTGAGAAGGGGACATCCTTGCCTTGTCCCTGATTTTGTAGTAAAGCTTCAAATTTCTCACCATTAAGTAGGATGTTAGCTGTAGTTTTTTTAACAGATGTTCTTTATCAAGTTGAGAACATTTTCCTCTATTCCTAAATTACTGAGAATTTTTTTGTGAATGGGTGTTGGATTTCGTCAAATGCCTTTTCTGGATCTGTTATTATGATCATGAGATTTTTCTTCTCTTCCTTATTGATGGGATGGAATACATTAATTAATTTTCAAATGCTGAAGGAGCCATGTATACCTGGGATAAGTCTTACTTGGCTGTAGTGAATAATTCTTGTTATACATTCTTGTATTCAACTTGCTAATATTTTATTGAGGATTTCTACATCTACGCTCATGAGAGACACTTGTCTTTTCTTTCCCTATAATATTTTTGTCTGCTTTTGCTATTAGGGCATTAAGTGGGCTCACAGAATAAGTTATACATATTCCCTTAGCCCTACCTTTTAGAAGAGATTGTAGAGAATTGGTGTAATTTCTTCCCTAAATGTTTGGTAGAATTTACCAGTGAAACTCATCTGGGCCTGGCACTTCTGTTCAAGGTTATTAATCATTAATCCAATTTCCATAATTGATGTATGTTTCCATAATTTCCATAATAGATGTAGGTCTATTCAGATTGTCAATTTCTTCTTGTGTAAGCTTTGGCAAATTGTATCCTTCAAAGAATAAGTCTATTTCATGAGGGTTATCAAATTTGTGGATACCTAGGTATTCATAATGTTCCTTTCTTATCCTTTTAATATCCATGGGATCTGTACTGATGTCTTTTCTTTCATTTCTAATATTAGTAATTTGTGTCTTTTCTCTTTGTTGGCATGACTAGAAGGTTAATCAGTTTTACTGATCTTTTCAAAGAAACAGATTTTCAAAAAAAGTCAACACTTTTTTCTATTGATTTCCTGTTTTTAATTTCATGGATTTATGATCCAATGTTTATTATTTCTTTTCTTTGCTCATTTTGGACTTAATTTGCTCTTCTTTTTCTAAATTCCTGAAGTAGAAGCCTTAGAGTATTGATTTTAAATCTTTCTACTTTTCTTCTTTATGCATTTAATGTTATAAATTTCCCTCAGAGCTGCTTTTGCTGCATCTTACATATTATGAGTATTTTCATTTAATTAAAAAGAATCTTAAATTTCTTGAGATTTCTCCTTTGTTTCTTGTGTTACTTAGAAGTATATTGGTTAATCTCTATGTATCTTTTGAATTTTCCAGTGTTCCTTCCCTTGTTGTCTAGTTTAATTCTACTGTGGTCTGAGAACAGGCATTGTATGATTTCTGTTCTTTTAAATTTCTTAAACTGTGTTTTATGGCCCTGAATGTGGTCTATCTTATTAGTAAATGTTTCATGTGATCTTGAAAAGAATGTGTAATCTGTTATTGTTGGATGAAGTAGCTCACAGATGTTAATAATATCCAGTTGAATGAAGGTTCTGCAGAGTTCACCTATGCCCTTACTAATTTCTGCCTGCTGGATCTGTCCATTTCTGATACAGGAGTGTTAAAATCTGCAACTGTAATAATGGATTTATCTACTTCTCCTCACTATTCTATCAGTTTTTACCTCATGTATTTTGGCACTATTATTAGGTGCATGCACATTATGGATTGTTATGTCTTCTTAGAGTATTAATCCTTTAATCATCATATAATGCCCCTCTTTATCCCTGATAAATTTCTTTGTTCTGAAGTTGGCTCTGTCTGAAATTCATATAGTTACTCCTGCTTTCTTTTGATTTGGGTTAACTGTGGTATATCTTTCTGCTTCTTTAATATGTCTTTATATTTAAAATGGGTTTCTTATATACAAGTTTTAGTTAAGTCTTTTTTGGATCCATGTTAATAATCTCTTTTAATTGGTATATTTAGACTATGGACATTTTAAGTGATTACTGATATATATTTGGATTAATATCTATTATATTATCACTGTTTTCTACTTCTTGTCCATATTTTTTATTCCTATTTTTGTCCTCAACACTTTTTCTGCCTTTTGTGATTTTAACTGAACATTTTATAGGACTCTATTTTTCCCTTTTCCTAGTATATCAATTATGCATCCATTTTTTAGTTGTTACTCTCAAGTTTGCAACACAGATTTACTACCAATCCAAATCTACTTCTAAATAACATTATAATGCTTCACCGGTAGTATAACTATCTTATACTAACAAAATACTCTTAATTCCTCCCTCCTGTACCTTGTGTCCTTGCAGTCATTTATTTCATTTATATATAAACATATACACACACAAGTATATGTACACACACTATCAAATCCATTGTTATTATCTTTAACTATTATTTGACAAATGAATTAAGAATAAGAAAAACAGAGGTTTTCTTACACCAAACTGTTTGAATCTTGTTGTTTGTGGTGTGATCAGTATCTGCTGTGTTCAGAAGGATGCAAGAGAGTGGGTTCATGACCTCAGCAGCCTTAAGGGCAGAGCACACCCCTCCAATTAAACCCCAGGATTGTAGTCCAGGCCCCAGTACTGCAGCATCCCTTGCTTCATGCTCAGAGGATGCCATGTGCAGCGGCTCATGGCAGAGCAGTTTGTCAAAGTGGGGGCACATCCCAAGAAAACCAGAGGGCATGTTTCTAGAAACTACTGTTGGAGCTAAGCTCTTGGTTTCTCTGCAGGATTCCAGAGTTCTGGCAGCACACTCATTCCTCTAAATGTTGGCTGTCATGCTATTATCTTTGAAAAGACTGAGCACCCCTGAGAAGGCCCCCTTTTTCCAGTAAAAAGCTTAGGGTCCTCAGCAGTGGCTTGCTGGAGGGGGACCAGATTGGGCTTTCTCTAGTACTCATAGTTTCCCTGCTTGTCAATCAAGTTTCCTCCTGAGGAAGATCATTTCCCTCACAAAGCCCAGGTCTCTGCAGACCAACTTAGCATGGGGCACTAACAGCCATCCATGTCCAGTCCTCTGCCCCCAAAGCCCAGTGTTTTTTGCAAGGAGATAAAACTCTCTCCACCGCCCCCCTCCACCATGTTTAGCAAACATCAGAGTAGGGGAAGAACCAAGTTCATTCCCTGTCCTTATCTCCTCTGTGAATTAAATTTCCAAAACTGTTTCCTACGTGCAACGCAAAGCTTCCAGATCCATAAAACATCCCAAGGATCAGGGGAGAAAAATTATTTTTTTTGTTTTGTTTTGTGTTTATTTTTTCTGGAAACTGGACTCCAAATTTTGCTATACCGTAGAAGCCCAGAAGGCCATGTGTTCTAATCTGCCTGCCTGATTCCATGGTGGTGTCACTTCTATGTTATGTTTTTGGCATTGGAACTGCTCTACTTTACAGTCCTGTTCAAGTTAGAGTCACGTAAAATCTCTGGCTGGGAACAGCACCCATGTTGCTGGTGAATAAGACTGTGTATCTGGATGCCAAGCCACAGGCCTGAGGAAATAAGCTGCTGTGCATCAATAATCATTACTGACAAGGATGGCATTCTGAAAAGCTGCAATACTTACAGTACATTTTACATTCTTTGGGAAAAAAAAGAGTAAGAAAAATAAATGCTTTTGTTTTATCTTCACCTATGAATTCTCTGATCCTCCTTCCTGGATCTGAGTTTCCTACCTATATTATTTTCTTTCTCTCTAAAGAACTTCTTTTAACATTTCTTGTAAGAGTTCTCCTGGCACCAAATTCCCTCCATTTTGGTTTGTCTGAAAAAGTCTATTTGTCTTTCACTTTCAAAGGACAATTTTACAGGGTACAAAAGTCTATGTTGATAGGGGTTTTTTCTCTCAACACTTTAAATATTTGTTCCCAACACTTTCAATATTTACTCCACTCTCTTCTTTCTTGCATGGTTTCTAAGAAGTTGAATGTAATTCTCATTTTTGCTCCTTTAAAAGTAAAATTCTTTCTTTCCTCTGGTCTGTTTCAGAATCTTTAGCTTTTCTTTTCTGCAGTATTAATATGATATGCATAAGTGTGGTGTGAGGTTGTTTTTTGTTGTTGTTGTTGTTTTGTTTTGCTGTTCGGTCTGCTTAGTGTTCTCTTCCTGGGTCTGTGGTTTGGTGTCTGACATTAACTTGGGGAAATCCTCAGTTATTATTGCTTCAAATACTGCTTCTGTTCCTTTCTTCCTTTTCCCTCTGATATTCCCACTATGTGTGTGTTATACCTTTTGTAGTTGTCCCACAGTTCCCACAGAACACTTGGATGTTCTGTTCTATTTTTAGTCGTCTTCTCTTGGCTTTTCAGTTTTTGAACTTTCTGTTATGTCGTCAAGCTCAGAGGTTCCTTCCTTGGCTATGTCCAGTCTATTAATGAGCCCATCAAAGGTATTCTTCATTTCTGTGAGTTTTATGACATTTTAATGTTATCTATCCTATCGCCCTTTCCCCAGTTTTACCAGAGCTCTGAAAACCAACAGCCTGGTACAAACCAGTAACCTAGTGGCCACTTGAGGGAACAAAATGGGTTTGGAACTCCCCAAAGCCTCATCCTCAGAGGACTGTAAATATGTGACCTATTTGGCAGCTCACTTAAAAGCTCCATTCTCAAGGCTCGTCTTTTTTTGTCCTGACTCAGAGCTTACTCAACACAAACAACACTATCTGGAACCCACCTCCTCCCCAGGATCTCTCTCAAAAACAATCAGTGCAACTGTTTAACTTTACAGGTGCCAGAGGTGGTATTATCAGAATGAACTAATAAACTCAACAAAAAAACTTAAAAGGAAAACTGGATAATGGGAGTCTGCAGGGGGCTTTAAAAAGCTCCAACATTATTTCTAGAACTCCAGAAGGACATGTGTATAGATAGGGCTGTACACATATCCAAGAAAGACCTGATAAAGCCCTAATCTACTCACGGCAGATTTTGAGGCTCTGCACAAGCAAAATAAAAGTTAAGGCAGAATTGTGAGCTGCCTGCTGAAGCACTGAAAGCTCCAAAATAAAATGAAGCAAACTTGTAAGATAAGACATAAATAATCCAACAGCAATACTTGGAGACTTCACTAATCCACTTTCATTAATGGATAGAACAATTAGCAGAGATAAACAGTAAACAGAAACCTTAAACAAAACTCTAAGTCAACTACAGACGTCTACAGAACATTCTACTCAACAACAAAACAGATTCAACACATTATTTTCAAGTGCATAAAAACATTCTCCAGAACAGACCCTATGTTAGGCTACAAAATAAGTCTTGGGGTGCCTGGGTGGCTTAACTAAGCATCCAGCTCTTGACTGCAGCTCGGATCAAGATCTCAAGGTTCTGAAATCAAGCCCCAAGTCCAGCTCTGTTCTCAGTATGGAGTCTACTTGAGATTTCTTTCGGCTCAGGTCATGATCCCAGATTCCTGGGATCAAGTCCCACATCAGGCTCCCTGCTCAGCAGGGAGTTTGTTTCCCCCTCTACTCTTTCCTCTGCTTGTGCTCTTTCTCTCTCATGCTCTCTCTCAAAGAAATAAAAATATTTTTTAAAAAGGGGGGTGCAAATCAAACCCAACTAGTAAGATGGAGGAAGTAAATATTAAAGATTAAAGTTAAAATAAAAAATGAAAGGAAATTTTTAAAAAAATCAAAGAAATAAAAAGTTGGTTCTCTGAAAAGACCAACAAAATTAACAAACCTTTAGATAGACAGACTAAGAAACAAGAGGACTCAAATTACTCAAATCAGTAAAAGAAATCACTACTGACCTTATAAAAATAAAAGAATACAAAAGAATACCATAAGCACTATATGCCAAAAAATTAAATAACATAGATGAAATGGACAAATTCCCATAGAAATACCAAAACTGACTCAAAATGAAATAATGGGAACAGACTATAATAAGCAAAAAGACTGAACTTAAAAACTTCCAACTAAGAATATCCTAGGTTCACATGGCTTCATTAATGAATTCCACCAAACATTTTAAGATTTATTTATTTATTTTAGAGAGAGCAAGCACATGACTGTGGGGGAGAGAGGCAGAGGGAGAGAGAAACCCAAGCAGACTCTGTGCTGAGCAAGGAGCCCAACCCAGGGCTCAATCCCATGACCGTGAGATCATGACTTGAACTGAAAGCAAGATTTAGACACTTGCCCAACTGTGCCATCCAGATGCCCCTTTTTAAAAGATTTTATTTTTGGAGGAAGGGGGAGAGAGAGCATGAGTTGGGGGGAGGGGGTAAGAGAAGAGCAAGAGAGAATCTCTAGCAGACCCCACTGAACATGGAGCCCAACCTGGGGCTCAATTCCATAACCCTGAGATCACGACCTGAGCCAAAACCAAGAGTCAGATGCTCAACCAAAATGAGCCACCCAGACACCCCTGAATTCTTCCAAACATTTAAAAAAGAATACCAATCCTTCATAAACTCTTCCAAAGATCAGAAGAGAGAACACTTCCCAAACCATTCCATGATGCCATTATACCAAGTTTCAAGTATACATCATACTAGGACCAGAAAAAGACATGGAAAGAATATAAAACTAAAGGATATCCTTTATAAATACAGACATAAAAATCCTCAAAAAATAAAAAATAACAGCAAACTAAACCCAACAGCATCTACAAAAGATGTATACACCATCGTGTATATCTAAATATCAAGGGGTATTTAGCCTAATATAAGATTGGCTTAACATATAAAAATCAACCAAGTCTTATAGACCATATAAATAAAGGACAAAACCCACAAGATTATCTTAATATATGCAGAAAAAAGCATTTGATAAAATCCAATTCTTTCATATTAAAGCCACTCATCCAACTAGGAAAAGAATGAAATTCTTCAAACTGATAAGGCCATCTACAAAAAACTCACAGTATATAGCATATATAATAATGAAAAACTGAGGGGCACCTGGGTGGCTCAGTGGGTTAAAGCCTCTGCCTTCAGCTCAGGTCATGATCCCAGGGTCCTGGGATCGAGCCCCACATCGGGCTCTCTGCTCCGTGGGGAGCCTGCTTCCTCCTCTCTCTCTGCCTGCCTCTCTGCCTACTTATGATCTTTGTCAAATAAATAAATAAAATCTTTTAAAATAAAATAAAATAAAAATAATGAAAAACTGAATGCTTTCTCTCTTATATGAGGAAAAAGATAAAGATGTCCACTCTTGCCACTTTATTCAATAGTGTATTGGAGGTTCTAACCAGGCCAATTAAAAAGGAAAAAAGAAATAGAAAGCATTCAGATTAGAAAGGAAGAAGTAAAACTATTTCTGTTTACAAAAAAACATGATCTTACATATGCAGAAAATTCTACAGAATTCATTTAGAAAGTTAGAATGAATTCAGCAAGAATGCAGGATACAAGGTCAATAAACAATAATCAATTTCATTTCTATACACTCACAAATAACATTCCAAAAATGAAATGAAAATGCCAAATTCCAAAAATGAAATTAAAATACCAATTCCTCTTATAATAGCATCAAAATTAGTAAAATAGGAATAGATTCAACGAAAGAAGTATATGACTTACACACTGAAATACTGCAAAACATCGTTGAAAAAAATTAAACAAGACCTAAATAAATGGGAAGATATCTTATGTTCATGGATTGGAGAACTTAATGATGTTAAGACCGCAATAATTGCCAAGTTGATCTATAGAGTCAAAGCATGCTTATAAAAATCCCAGCTGCCTTTTTGCAGAACGTGGGAAACCAAAGTGACTTGAAAAGACCAAAATAAATGGAGAAACATAGCACATTCATAGATCAGAAGACTCAGCAGTGTTAAGATGGCAATCTCCCCCAAATTATTCTACAGGGTCAACTGCAATCTCAAACAAAATTCTGTTTTTTTAAAAGAAAGCGATGAGTTGATTTTAATGGCTATATGTAAAGACAAAGGACCTAGACTAGTCATGACAATTTTGAGAAAGAAAAAGTTGGGAGATCAAGTACCTGATTTCAAGACTTACTATAAAGCTACAACAGTCAGAACAGTAAATTCCTGGCATAAGTACAGACATATAAATCATGGAAACATAACAAAGAGCACAGAAAGAGACCTATACTTATATACTCAAGTGATTTTTGACAAAATTACATTTTTGCCAATTTTGTAAACAAAAAAGGTGTCAATGGAAACAAGGTATCTTTTCCAAAAAAACGGTAAAGAAACTGATAGCTTTATGAGGAAAAAAATTCCTTGAACTTTACCTTGCATCCCATAGGAAAATTAAGTTAACTCAAAATGGATTACAGACCTAAATATAAGTGCTGAAACTATTACATTTATAGAAAAAAAAAAACAAAACAGAGGAGAAAATCTTTATGACACTGAATTGGACAAAGATTTCTTAAACACCAAAAGTCCAAAACCACAAAAGAAAAAATGAATAAAGTGAACTTAATGAAGATTAAAAACTGTTGTTCTATGAAAAGCAGGGTTAAGAAAAATGAAAAGCTAAGCAACAGACTGGGAGAAAAATTCTGCAAAACTAATCTTGAAAAAGAGCTCATTTCCAGACTACATAAAGAACTCACAGGCTCTTTCACTTGGAACTTTTACAACCCACTAATATGAAGCCCAGGAATACCTCCTCCCTAATTCCAAAAAAGTGTTAAAGAGTTAACTGATTAAAAAATACACACAGACAGACATACAGGGCGGGGGGGGGGGGGGTGGTGCAGCACAAGAGCTCATGAGAAGATGTTCAACATCACTAACCACTGTGGAAATAAAAATTAAAATCACAAGATAACCATTATATACCCACCAGAATGGCTAAAATTTTTCAGATTTATAGACTGAGAGTACCAAGTGCTTGCAAGGATATGGAACAACTGGAAGTCTCATATATTGCTGATAGAAATGTAAAATGTTAGTCATTTTAAAAAACCAAGTAGCAGTACCTTAGACAGTAAACCATGTATTCACCATATAGTCTCTCCATTCCACACTTAGATACTTGGCCAAGAAAAATAAACACATATGTCCACACAGAAACATATTCATAGCTAAGGGTCAGTGATGGAGGATAAAGGCAATATAAAGCATACTATGGTTATTACCATAGTACCTGTTTTATATCTCGACTTTATCAATGTGAATATCCAGTTGTGATACTATGCTTTAGTTTTGCAAGATGTTATCACTGGGAGAAATTGGGTAAAGAGTATACATGATCTATTGTGCCATTTCTTACAACTGCATGCAACTCTATAATTTTCTCCTAAGTTTAATTAGAAACAAAACTTGTTCACACATGTATTAGCAACATTACTTAGAACAGCCCTAGGGGTGCCTGGGAGGCTCAGTGGGTTAAAACCTCTGCCTTTGGCTCAGGTCATGATCCCAGAGTCCTGCTCCCCACCCCCTCTGCCTGCCTCTCTGCCTACTTGTGATCTGTCAAATAAATAAATAAAATCATTAAAAAAAATTTTTAAAAAAAAGAACAGCTCTAAATAAAGCAAGTCAAATGTCCATCTCCTGGTGAATAAACAACTGACAGTATATCCAACCTGTGAAATACCACTCGGAAATAAAAGGGAACAAATATTAATAGATGCAACAACATGGAGAGATCTCAAAAACATTATGCTAAGTGCAAGAAATAAAACACCAAAGACTACCTACTGTTAAGAGTCCATTTACAAGACAAGTAGTGTCAGAAAATAGAGCATTGACTGCCTGGAGGATAGCCTGGGGGGGAAAGCTGGAGTATAAAGGGGCAAGGAGAAACTTCAGTGTGAAGGAACTTTAGCTCTTTTTATAGTTTGATTATTACGGTGGTGGTTATATGATTATGTAAGATTACCAAAATTCATACTGTATACATTAAATTAGCCAATTTCATGAAATTTAAATATCTTAAAATATAAAAAGGGGGAAAAAATTAAGACTTAGAAAATTAATACCTGTTAGCGTCCTTCCTGCGTTCAAAGGAGGAGCAATGACTCTGAAAAGTTTCTGCATTAAAATTAAGAAAACAATCACCATCATTTTCAAAAACGAATTACATTTTCAAAAACATAATCAAGAATCTTATATTATTAATCACCTTTCTCTGACCGAATTAGGTATTTGCTATTGAGATTATATATAAAGACTTTTAATGTGGCCATGAACTATTATCGAAGGATCACTAGGGAAACAATGGTCTCATATTCCTCACTCAAAGAAACTATTTAATAAATATCAGTTAGATGAAGGTCTTTCTTGAGATTGTAATTTCTGATATAAAATATCCCTAGGTTATTCAAAATGCTTTATTTAAAAAAAATAGTAAGAAAGTGAAGGGATTAATAGCCTACCAAAATGGTAATGAAGATTACTTTAAAATGAAAACATCTGAACAACAGTAGACACAAAAGGAAACATTATTTAAACTAAAGTACAATCTCTGGAAATGGTAAAACTGACAACAAAACTACATTGGCCTTCCTCAGAGGGAGTTCCCTGTTTGGGAGAGGACAGACCCTTAACACTGGGAAATGCAAATTAAACTGTTTAGTAGCATCAAAGAGCCCCCAAAACCAATCCATATTTTCTTTCCCAGGGAAACCCTAAGTCCCTCCCCGATTCCCCACATTTTGTTAAACTGGTACCTTTAGTTCTGGCTATACAGTAAAGTACCCTTTACTAAGTGCTCCGAGTACTTGTGTGAATAAACTTTATCTTTTCTGCTGTCTTTGATCAGTTAATTCGCAGCCTTCCCTCCACCACCTCCACTCTAAATTGCTAGAAGTAAAGTTTCTCCTCTGAACACAAGGTACTACTTTTATCTCAGAAGGAGCCAAAGCTAGAACTAAGGAAAGATTTCAGAGACTGTGGTCAGTCATCTTAAATGTGATGACACTGTCATTCTAGAAAACCTAGAAAACTTCCAAGAGGCAGGGCACCTTTTAATTTAGACCTCTTTAGGGGTGCCTGGGTGGCTCAGTGGGTTAAAGCTTCTGCCTTGGGCCCAGGTCATGATCTCAGGGTCCTGGGATCGAGCCCCGCATCGGGCTCTCTGCTCCATGGGGAGCCTGCTTCCCCCCTCTCTCTCTGCCTGCCTCTCTGCCTACTTGTGATCTCTGTCTGTCAGATAAATAAATAAAATCTTTAAAAAAAAAAAAATTTAGACCTCTTTAAGTACAAAAGTAACTAAACATGGACAAGTGATTTCCCTGTGGGCAAAAAATTATAAAAAAGGAATCACAGAGTGCCCGGTTTAACCTCCCATTGCTAGCTAACCTATCCAAATCACTATTTAATAAGCTCTTTCAGAAAACCATCAAACTTGAAAACTTCTCTTAACACAAAACAAGTCACCCTTAAGAGCTCAGCAGTCCATCTGAGATGTATAGGTATAAATGCAAACCAGACTTTGAAGAATGAAACACACACACCAAACTAAAACTTAAAAAGCCCTAATAACAAAAACCACGCAATCATTTTTATCACCATAGAATGTACTGAATCAGAATCTGTTTCTAAGGATTATTTTGAGACAAACTAGAAATTGTAGAGGCCACTTTTGGGCAACAGGCTTAAGCAATGGAAATCGATCAAGGTCAAAGGGCCCACAGCTCCTACTGAGCAGAATGCAAACAGGTGGTGCAAACAGTCTCATTAAGTGACCCACCTTGAAACAGCCACCGGCCCTAACTGACCAATTACAACAAGGCACAGTTCCTAAGGTTACCAAAAAAGAGAAACACCAAATATCCCCATATAACTGTGGCCCCTCACCATTGCCTTGTCGCAGTCTCTCCTTTGCCTACCACTCCCTTGCAGTGTATTTAATAAACTTTTATCTTTTGTTCTTTCTTAGGTGAAGTCTTTTGCCTCAGACACCACACCATAGGCCCCCATCCAAGCAGAGTAACCCTACATTTTGTGGCTGCCCCCATGTGATCAGGAGACCCCCATAATTGAGATGCCTCATATTTGGTGGCCCATGTGGGGACCCTTTGTCCTCCCACGGGTCTCCCCAGATTCTTTAGGAATTTCTCAGGACTTTCCCTCAGTGGACCATCTAATGGGAGCATCTCACAGAAATTGCATTAATTCTTCCTAATTGTGGTTTAGTAATGAGACAGAACATATTTTTTACGTGCAGAGAGGTCCTGGACCTCACTGAGGATGCAGCCGACCTCTCTTTCCAGGGAAGTACTGGACTTTGATGGGGAAGCAGCTGAGAGGTGGTAAGTGTAAGGAATACTTACTAGACACACAATCAGAGTCAAAACCAGGGGAAGAGGGCTGTGGCACTCATTCTGGAAACTGACCAAGAGAAGAGAGGTGCAACCAAAACTGGAGGAGTACTGAATTAGAGTGATACTCACCTACCCAGTCAAGTGTATTTAAGGAAGCCTAGAATATCACAAAATACCTGTTGGCTTAGTAATACGGGAGACAGTTTTGATGGCCATTAAATATGCAAAACAAAAAAAAGTTGCTTGGATGCCTTCCGCAGATGAGCCACGTAATTAGTCATTGTAAGAAAACAATGCGCTGGCAAGGTACTATATAAATCCACAATCCATTATCTACAATTCTGTCCTCAATTTAAGGCAAATAACAAGATGGATATGGCATTTGGTTCTTTTTAAAATAAGCCCAAATGCTTTTTAGTGGTAAGGAGAATAAATTCTAATGCATGCTATAAACACTGAACTGGAAAAAGAAACAAATCAGCAATTAACAAAGAATGATCTTTCACCATTATCAGGACCTTCCTCCAGCACAATGTATCTACAAAGAGTATTTCTCAGTAGTACATTTACTACAAACAATAAGTATATAAAATAAATTTCTTATACATTTTGGAAAACGTACAATAATATCAAAAATCTTAAAAAACAACAACAACAACAACTTAAAGTCTAACAGGCAAGCATTACCTTTAATTCTATTTGTTCCCTGGGATTTAAATACCTACTTATTTAATTTCATACCTTCTGCACTGGCATTTCATTAATGAAATTAAAGGGTACTTAAAGTCCCAAGCTAAAATGGGTGCAGGTCTAATAATAAATCTACAAGAAATTAAGTGACTGGATGAAAATAGAAACCATTCAAAAGAAATGGATAACAGGAAAAAGCCATCAACAGACAGTATTAAACATGTGTCCAAATTTGTAAGTACCTTACCTCCATTGGACTAATAAATTCATTCATGCCTCTGTTGTAGACATAGATCATAGCATCATACAGACGATTTTCCCAACACATGAGAACTACCTGTAAAAAAGAAGAGTTGGTTATTCCATACAATTCGGTCTCACCAATTATTTTCCTTAGAGCTTTAACAGTGGAGAAAAACGAGTACTCTTCCCTAATTTTTCTTAGTCCTTCTCTGAAAAAAACTGAAGTACAGTTGATCCTTGAACAACATGGAGGTTAGGGGTGCTGACCCCTCCCAACCCCTGTAGTCAAAAATCCATATATCACTTTTGACTCCTCCAAAACCCAACTACTAATAGCCTACAGCTGACCGGCAGTCTTAATGATTAACAGTCAAGCAACATCTATTTCATACATTACATGTATTGTATTCTGTTTTCTTACTATAAAGTAGGACAAAGAAAATGTTATTGAGAAAATCGTAAGGAAGAGTAAATATATTCACACTACTGTGCTGTATTTTTTGAAAGAAATCCACATATGAACAGACCTGTGTAGTTCAAAATCACGTTGTTCAAGGGAGAACAGTACTCAAACACAATGCCAGGGTAAGAGTTGTTGGAGGTTCAATATTACTTTTAATTATACAATAGCTACTTTTAAACATTCCCAATGTCCATTTTTTTCTCTATCCACTCCTTTTCCATATTCATTTTACCCTTGGTCAATAGCTCTACAAATTATTTACTGAACATCTATATTCAGGCCCACTGCCAGCATCAGACAAACCCAGACTTGGTCTCTACCCTTACAGAATTACTGTTCATCTTGACACTAACCAAAAGAAGGGAGGGGCACAAAAATGTTGTGAGCTCCAACTGGGGGAAATACTCAATTACACATTTAATTCATTCACAAATATGATGTGTTACAAAGGAACCTGATTTGGTGTATGGAATATTCAAGTCACCCCCGAGGAAGCAATATTTAAGCAAGGGCCAAAAGAATGCACATATATGAGCCAAAAGCAGAGATGGAATCTAAGGACTATGCAGGCTGAAGCAGTAAAGATGAAAGTCTCAAGGCAGCAAAAAGCTTGAAGTGTTTAAAGCTGGAGAGAAATTAATTTCAGAAACTATTTAGAAGAGGAACAGCGACGATTTGCAGTGTACCCTATATCCCGCTTCTATGAAGGCTATATTATACTACAGTGTCGAGGGAAGAGGGCTGAAGTAGACGAGGAGAGGGTGGCAAAGGAGAATAAGGAGCAGCAAGAGAATTAAGAGGAAAAACAGAAGCAAAGGGTCATGGGAGAGTCTTTGTAGACTAAAGCATATTCTGGGCCCTCTTCTCTCGTCTCACTACCCTCTCTCATCCAGTGCTATGTTCATACATCTCTGTACTGATGACTAACATATTTACCTCCCCTCTGACTCATACATCCAACCACTTATTTGATATCTTTACCTGAATGTGTAATAGCTATCTCAAAATAAAATGGCAAAACAGAATTCCTGATTTTGTCTCTCAAACTTAGACCTACCCATTCTTCCAATCTTCTTAGAGGAATCACTATCCACCTTTATCTCACACCAAAAAACTAAGTATCATCCTTAAATTCTCTTTCCCACACTTCCACACCCTTCCATCTAATTCATCAGCACATCAATCCTACTGCCAAAACATATCCAAAATCAGGCCCTCACTCTCCATCTCACTGCAACCATCTCCTGGACCCGTGCCTAACTAACCTCCCTACTTCTTCTGTACTTGGTTCCCAGCTGCATTCTGTTAGCCCTAAAGCAAACCAGAGTCATCTTGCTTAAAACCTTTTAATGATTTCCCAGAGCACTCAGAATAAAATGGGAAAATCTATACCTTGCCCTGAAAGGTCTAAATCTCTCTTTCAACCAAGCTCTCAACCTGTTTGCCTTTTATCTGTAATGTTAACATTCAAGGCATTTATTTTTTATTTTTTGCATTAGTTGTTGCTTTTACCTGGAACAATCTTGTCCAGGATCTCTCTGCATTACTGATTTCTTCTTGTCATTTGGATTTTAGACTCAATGTTATCTCCTCAGAAAGATTTTCTGCAGTTAAGCAATCTAAGATAGTCTTACATTCTCTATATACTGCCTGACTTTTAACATCACTTATTTTTTTATACTTCTGCCTTATCTGTTTACTCTCAAACTTTTGGGCTAAAATGTAAGCCTCTGAGAGGGTAAGTGTTGTCCACTAGGGTCACTGAAACCCCTCGGAACCTGACAATCAACACTTCTTGAATTAACAAACAAATGCTACAGAAAGAGTAAGTAAAATGTGAAAAATTGGATTTGATATAGTGGACATGGAGGGCATTGCTGACTCCACCTAAAGCAAGTCTGAAAAGTTATTAGGATGTGGGAAAAATGGAAGTACAACCTAACAATGCTTTCAAGACTTCTGGCTGTGACTGGGAAGAGTGACATGGGGCAGTAACCCACAGGGAAAAAGGCCTCCTATGGAGAGAAGGGAAACTGAAAAGAAGATTTTTTAAATTGTTTTAACCAAAAAAAAAAAAAAAAGATTAGAGAATAGTTACATAGTGTTGGGGAAAAGCTAAAAATACTGGGAAGACAAGAAATGAGAAATTTCTCTTATACTGGTGATGGGTGATAGGTAAATAAAACTAGATTGATAGCATGCTCTCAAATCACTGGAACTATTACTTGACATGAAAACTATGTCAAGTTACCCATACAGCAGAAAGGAATACATAAAAGAGGATCTGGCTTTACTTTGCAATCTCACAGCCATTCATAAAGAGCTTCCAGGAAGAAAACAAGAACCATTTCTCCAAGCTGTTTACTTTATGTGAATTTGCACATTAAAACAACAACAACAAACTACTACTTTTGGTCTTCCTAAGATCTTTTAAGTCATCCATATTTTAGCTCAACAGGGCTTACTTATTAGCATCTTTGCACCTCTGAGCCTCTGTAGGAGGAGCACGCCCATTACTAGGACTAATATGGAACTCAAGCGTTAAGAGTGAAATATCTAAGGCAAAATATATACTGCTACTCAGTTAAAGACCGAAACCTATTGTGGAGACCTCAGACAGATTGGAGGTAGGTTTACAAACAATGGGCTGGCTGATCAGGCCAAGACATCTTGTAATTTGCTTCTTATACTATATCGTGCGTTTTAAAACTCAATGCATGAAAGTTATCAACTCTGGACACACAAAGTAGCTTTTTGAAAAATGGCATCGTACTCTGAGAAGTAAAAATACTCCTTATTCACACAAGAGTACTCATAGTTGAAATTCACTTGCAGGTGAAAACTAGCAGTGAACAAACAAATGGATGAAGAAGGGTCAGTCAGTAAGCATTTACCGAACAACTACCAAATGTAACTTTATGCCTGATACTGTGGGGGATGTCAAAGAAATAGAAGACTCTTGACTCACAGGATATCATAACCTGTTTTCATTAAGGAACAGTCCTAAGAAATATATTGACAAATACAAGTTTAAGAGACATCTTACCAAAAGTGCTCAGAAAATAAATGGGGTTGATGGAAGGGACAGTGGGGCCCAATCAGTCAGACAAGTATAATCAATAAAGGAATGGTGTGTATTCTGTATATTAGTGATTTTTCTATAAACTCACCTGCTGAATATCTAGGCTGGTGATATCCATATGTACAATGAGGGCTTCCACATTTTCCATTAACTTTTTATCTTGAAAGTGAACAATCAAGTCTTTCATTACCTGTGGGGTCATCCCCACCAATTTATCACTTAAAATATATGGCTCAAGGCACTCCAAAAACACTCCTTTGGCCACTGAATTCTCACTTAGTTTGTCATACATTTGGCTAAATAAAAGATCCCTGTAAAAGAAAAAGAAAAAACATTTTTCAGAATATTCTGAGCATTCACTAAATTGTCTGCTGTTTCTCCTTTGTCCTATTTCAACTGACAAGTTTAACAAAAATAGTAACAATACTAGCATAGAGCTTTATACTGTGAAAAACATTTTATATATAGTATCTTAATGAATTCCCCCAATATTTTTACTACCAAGAAAAGCTGAATAAATTACTTGCAGAAGGTCGCATAGCCAACAAGTGATAGAATCAGAATCTGAACTCAACCTTCTGACCTAAATCCTCTGTTGAGTCTATTATGGCACACTGCTTCTTTTTTTTTTTTTTTTTTTTAAGATTTTATTTGAGAGAGAGAGAGAGAGATCATAAGTAGGCAGATAGGCAAGCAGAGAGAGGAGGAAGCAGGCTCCCTGCTGAGCTTCTCGAAAGCCCAATGCGGGGTTCCATCCCAGGACCCTGAGACCATGACCTGAGCCGAAGGCAGAGGCTTAACCCACTGAGCCACCCAGGCACCCCACACTGCTTCTTAAAGACAATGGTGATGTCAGTGGGTAGTATAGTGAACATGACAAAGTAGAAAAAATATGAAAAAGACCTATTCCTAGGGATACCTAGCTGGCTCAGTCAGTACAGCATGTAACTCTTGATCTTGGGGTAAAGATTACTTTAAAAAAAAAAAAAAAGGACTATTCCTAATTTATCCTTTCTTCTTCCCTGATACCTAAATATTCCCAACTGATCTCCAGAGTCAATATATTTCTTTACCTAGTTCTTTTTTTTTTTTTTTAAGATTTTATTTATTTATTTGACAGAGAGAGATCACAAGTAGGCAGAGAGGCAGGCAGAGAGAGAGGAAGGGAAGCAGGCTCCCTGCTGAGCAGAGAGCCCGATGTGGGACTCGATCCCAAGACCCTGAGATCATGACCTGAGCCGAAGGCAGCAGCTTAACCCATTGAGCCACCCAGGCGCCCCTCTTTACCTCGTTCTTATCCCTTGCTTCCTAAAGGGTTTGGGTAGTGATTGTTGATGAAGAAGGAGAAAATGTTCATTTAAAAAAATATATCTAGAATCTATCTTATTGCAGAAACAAATTTTTAAATTAATCTAAATGCACCATACTCAATAACTGTTATATTTATTCCATATTTCTTCTACAAATAGTCCATAAATAATTTTATACTCATCAGAGAATTCCAAATTCCGCTTTCTGCAACATTATGTAAGCATCATCATTCTAAGATACTACCTACTGTTTAAACTTACCATTTTGTCTAACTCACAATGTTTCACCAAACTGACACGTCGGGATTTACTTAAGTATTCCTGTAGTGTTGGATATATCACTTACTTCCAGTATTTTACTATCATGAGTGATGCCACAATGAACATCTACCTAGTCTTTCCCATTTGGGGGACTTAATTCCTCAGTCATTCTACTTCTAGAAATTCACCTTAAGTCAAAAGATGTGAAAAATTCTGTGGCAATTCAAAATGTATTGCTAAATCATCTTCAAAAAGTTTCACAGCACCAATTTATATTGCCACCAGCAATGTAGAACTGTACAGTTTCACCAACAATTATGTTTGGTTTTTCTACCAGATAATTTAATAAGTGTAAATGAGGGGCACCTGGCTGGCTCAGCAGGTTAAGTGTCTGACTTTGACTCAGGTCAGGATCTCAGGATCCTGGGATCAGGCTTCCTGCTCAGCAGGGAGACTGCTTCTCCCTCTCCCTCTGTAGCTCCCCCTGCTTGTGCTCTCTCTCTGTCAAATAAAAAAAATCTTTTTTTGAAAAAGTACAAATTAAATAATAACACTGTTTTTAATTCTCTGATGACTGGCAAAATTCAATGTTTTCCATGTTCCCATTCATACATTGTACTATTTTATTATCATTCGCCCAATTCATTCATTCCCTTTTGTTGTTTAAGAAAAAAGAAGTGCTCAGTCTCCTGGGTGCCTCAGTTCGTTGAGCATCCGTCTCTTGGACTGTGCTCAGGTCATGGCCTCTTAGGTCCTGAGATTGAGTCCCTGTTGGGGCTCTGTGCTCAGCAGGGAGTCTGCTTGAAGATTCTCTCCTTCTGCTCCTCCCCCTCAACTCACACGTGTGCTATCTCTCTCTCAAAGGAGTAAATAAATTGTTAAAAAAAGAAAAGAACTAGGCTAATTCTATTTATCTGTTAAGACTATTTATTTGTTTTTTACTGAATGTGTTATCTCCTTATATGTGCATCATGTCACTTGTGAAAAGTGGTAGCTGGTTCCTCTGCAGGTTTGGTCTATCCTAAATTCCACAAAAAGATGAAGAAAGAATCTGGAAGGAGCAGGATTGGAGCCTTGCCTCATGTGAAGTCCTGGAACGGGACAGATGTTAAGAGAACTGGCTACAAATGCACCAGAAACACATGCCACTTTTCAATAAACAGTACATGCAATATCCTGGGAGGGAAATCCATATCCATTTATTTTTTCCTCATATCCACAAATGTAATTTTTACATCCATTTTCCCCTCTGTTACATATTCCTCATGTAAGTTTCATTTTAATCAATAGATCATCACATTTTTGTGATTACCAATTACGAACCAAGTAAAAGAAACTGAGATTAATGAAACTTTATTGCAACAAAGATAAAGAGTAACAAAGTAACTCTAATGAATATAAAGAAAATGCCATATTTGCCAGCACTTTCACTCTGTAATGTGTTGTTAAAAACAACATGCTAGGGAAGATAATTATATATTTTAGTTCAATACCAAAAACCCTAGGGAGGAAAATTAAAGAGTGAGAAATTCAGTAAACAGAGCATAAAAGATGACAAAGCAGGCAGTCCTGTAACAAACAGCAGCATGTAATGCTAGTAAGATTAATGGCCAAAACTATATGTTTCTTTCTTAACCAGTCAGAGCCTATAAATAAAGACGCAAGAAAAATAAAAGTCAGCAACTCCTACTGGTATCCCTACTTTAACAAACAAACAAATAAATAAATAAAATTCAAAAACATGTTCTCATCATTTTGGGAGAATATTTATTAGATCATCAAGGAAGGAAGAAGAAAAGTACATACCAAAAAAAAAAAAAAAAGTGTTTAGCTCTTGTGTTTCTTTCTATATTTAGGAATTATACACCAGGGTGCTAACTTTGTTTCCTGAAGTCCTAACCTCAAACTGCTGTTTATCGCTTCAAACTTAGCCACCCTGCAGCCACTGTAACACAAAATCCATTCTGAGTAACTGAGAGCCAAAGAGGTCTTCTTTCTACATAACTTCACTTTACGTTTATGCTCATATTAAAGACATTTTATAATGGGGTTTACCATTCATAACTTCAAATTGAAGGAGAAAATGGCCAAATTCACTTTGTGCATTATCAATTTTGCAATTTTAAAAATCTGAAAAAGTAAGCTTTGATTTTAAGTACAAACTCAGACTGTCAGAAAGGGAGCAAGAGCATTAATCCTTAATACTTGCCAGTCTGAACGACATACATAACCGGAGCCGGGTAAATAAATCCCCTGTCAATATGAGCAGGACTTAATAAACTCAAAGTTGATCTGGGTTGCTCTCCTTATTTATAAAAGTAATGGCAAAGTTCGAATGAACTCTAAGAAATTATGTTCAAAATGCCCTATTCTCTGACATAAGTACCACAGTTTGTGAAGCTTTCCTTTAAAAAGGCACTCAATTCTGGTAATGGTTGTACAACTCTGTGAATCTACTAAAAACTACTGAATTAGGGGCTCCTGGGTGGCTCAGTGGGTTAAAGCCTCTGCCTTCGGCTTGGGTCATGATCCCGGGGTCCTGGGATCGAGCCCTGCATGGGGCTCTCTACTCGGCGGGGAGCCTCCTTCCTCCTCTCTCTCTGCCTGCCTCTCTGCCTGCCTCTCTGCCTACTTGTGATAAATAAAATCTTTAAAAAAACAAAACTACTGAATTATACACTTTAGAAAGGGTGAACTTTATGGTATCTGAATTATATTTCAATATAGCTGTTATAAAATAAAAAAGTCATGGCATCTTTTCCCCCTAGCTTTGATGTTTAAAATAGTAACATGCAGTTATCAAGAAAACAGCATCTAAAACATCCAGTTTCTCAACCACGCTAGATAATTACAATCTTTCTGTTTCTCAAACAATAATATTAATGTTGAACAAGAATAAATAAACACCCTGGCTATGAAAGGCCACTTCTGATTCACTTTAGATTTAACAGAAATATTTCTGGTTCAGATTTATACATAATTCAAGTCATCTGAATGGTGTCTTCTTTTTGGATATCTGTTTTACAGTGATATAAGCTCAAAGTGGTCAAGATCACACAGCACCTATTTTGTCGTAGGGCTTAATTGAGATATAATTCACATATAAAAACAAAACCTATTTTTAAACAATGTTCAAAATTATGATTATAGTTCAAGTAAACTCTGGACCTATTTTCAAAATAAACTGAAATTATGCCTACCATTTTATAGGCAAAATGACAAATCATTAAATGTCCTACATAAAGCTTAAGATGTATCTTTTGTCTATACTAAAAAGAAAATACACACTACCAAACTGAAAGTAAATTGTGAAAGAAATCAAATTATGCAAACAAAAGTCTTCGAAAAACTTCCAAAAAGTACAAGTGAACTTCCTGTCATTTGTGATTTTAAACAATTCACAAAAAGACTATAAAACCAAATTTTAACCAAAAAAGCGGTCTATAACATACTGGTCAGTATGCCTTAAAGAAAAAAATGTGGTTCCTGCCATAGTAAAGGGATTTTACACTACAAAAGAATTCTTAGGTATAAATGGGAATACAAATATACAGTAGTTCAATTACTGTTATTCCTGGATATGGGGTTCTAGGAAGTAACAGAAAGTAACAGTGATCATAGTTACTCATATGTTACTCAGTCAAAATCAGCTCAGAATGTGTATTGTGTTCATAACTGGACTCACATAAGAAACAGTATCTGAAAAAGGGATGACTATAAAAACAATGTACTCTATCAAAAGATATTAAGATAAAAAGCATTAAGGGGCTAGGATTGAGCATTTAAGTGAGGACCCTAGAAGTGAAAGAAGTTACCTGAAATTAGCGGAGTATTATACTATGTTTTGTAAAATTTTATTTGTGTTATGCACAATCGAAGTTTTCACTCTTTTTTTGGTAAAAGATTATTTATTTGTTTGTTTGAGAGAGAAAGAGAATGCGTGAGCATGAGCATGACACGGGTAGGGGCAGAGCCAGAGGGAGAAGCAGACTCCCCACTGAGCAGGGAGCCCAACACAGGGCTTGATCCCAGGACCCTTAGATCATAACCTGAGCTGAAGGCAGATGCTTAACCAACTGAGTGACCCAGGCGCCCTGGTCTTCAGCCTCTGAAGATGGAATCCAGAGAGGAGGAAGTCTTACTATTTACACTACTTTCCCAGGAAAATATCCCTGGATCTAGGCATATCTGAGTGTATCTAGTATGTATGAGTGGGAGGAAGGAGAGAGAAAGATAAGAGCTGGGAAAAGGACCCTTGAGATCTTCCTTCCTTTAAAGATTAGGAATATACTATAACTGCTAGAGTTTCTCTCTGAGATCTCCAACAACAGATACAAACAGATACTGTATTTGTTTCGGACACAGCCTGAAAAAGAACATGCTAAGGAGTCAGGGAAATATAATGGAAAGGAAGAGGTTGGTAAAAGCAAAGAAATAATAAATAGATCCTAATTTGGTTAAAAACCCAGACCAGATCTTATCTTCTAGGTTATATGCTATGATTTAATGAAGTAATTATTGCATTCTCAGCCAGTCCATAGACTATTACATACAGCTGGAAATATCTCCTTTTCAAATCATATAAACAAGAAAAGCTTCTCTTTCAGAGATATTTTGGAAACAAAACAAAATATTTCTGAAAGAACTCATTTTTTCATTTCCCCTATATCATCCTTCATCTTACAACTACTGGGGCCATTTTAACTCTACACCACCGTGAGATTAGTATTCACCTATCCACAATAGCGACTGTAAGTCACCCCGCAGACCAAGAGGTAGAATTATTTCATTAATTCATCCATCAGGTACTGAATAGCTATTTTGTGCCAAGTACCATTCTAGGTAGAAATAATCCATTTTACAAACATATGCCTTCTTAATCTAAACAAAACTCAGTCTTAAGTACTTTATTTTATCTCATAATTATGTCAATTTGAAGATCTGGACTGATTCCAGTACTTATTAGTATTCAGTACATCTCTACATTTCAAATTCCTCATCTGGAAATGAGAAAAACATTACCTTACGCAGCAATTATGAAGATTAAAGAAAATATGTAAAACTGATCCATAAACTATTGAGCCACTTTAAAAGATAAACAACAAGGAAGGGAGTATGAAAAGTGGAGTAAAGAGAAAACCAAGTTACGAAAAGCTGTTATGGCTCTTAGCAAGAGAGGAGATATTATTATTTTAAGTGTGAAAAAACTGTAAACTAGCAAAGATCGGTTAATTTGTATAGTTACCATTTAAACCCACAAAGCCATATCAAGAGTTTATTCGTACTGCTATCTTTTCAACAAAAGGCTCTAAAAACCAACAGAAAAAGCACTCTGAATTTTGTCCTTTTTTGGGTGGTGTGTAAAACTGTGTTTCAGTGATAGCTCATCGAAGAGGATATATATACAGGACATGAATCATACACTTTAACTTTTAAGATCTTTTAGTAGGATTGCTCTTCTGTAAGTTATGTTTGCCTCCACTATCCAGCCACACAAACACATAGATGATACACCCACAGGATCTATTTTAGAAAAGTTAGTTTTAGTAGATAAATGCACTGAAAATTGTTAATTAAATTTCTGTAAATTAAACTTTCTTAAAAAACATATCCAAATTCATAGACTTCATAACAGTAAATTACAATATAAGCAAGAAGCACTCTGGGTTCAAAATAATTGAATCTGGCAGGCAGTGTATACTTACTTTCGCTCCAACAGCAGGCAGTAATCAACGATGACAGGCACCATGTCCTGAAGAGAAACCATAAAGAAAGCATTAGCACTACACCTCTGCCCATGGACCATTGGTTCGACATAATCAAAGTGGTATGCTTAAGACACTGGTAAATTGTTGGGAGAATAGAACTTTATACCATGCTTTTGTTAAGTAATTTGGTGCTAGGAGTCAAAAGTCTTAAAAATGTGAAAAGAGGGTGCCTGGGTGGCTCAGTGGGTTAAGCCGCTGCCTTCGGCTCGGGTCATGATCTCAGGGTCCTGGGATCGAGTCCCGCATCGGGCTCTCTGCTCAGCAGGGAGCCTGCTTCCCTTCCTCTCTCTCTGCCTGCCTCTCTGCCTACTTGTGATCTGTCTGTCAAATAAATAAATAAAATCTTTAAAAAAAAAAAAAAAATGTGAAAAGACTTTTACCTAGTAATTCCAGCTGGATATTTATCCTAAATACATTTAAGAAAAGAAGTGTTTAATGCATTAAGGTTTTCACTGCAAATCTATAACAGAAGCAAAAGGAGAAGAGGGAGGAGAGGAAGAAATGGGAATTAAATATATAACGGGAACATCATTAAGTAAATTTGCTATTGAAGTCAAATAGGTAGATATTACAAATTTACAAAGAGTTTACAACAACATAACAAATTTTAGGTGAAAACTATGCATTTATCTCACTACCTTATAAAGAAAATTTGCAAAGGAAAATAAAATGTGAAGAAAATACATCAAATTGATAACAGAATACAGCTGATCTTGTTGGTGGCTCAGGTGATTAAGGTTGTCCGCATTTTGTCACAATCCTCCAAACCAGCTATTTTAAGGTTGATTTAACTTCTCGGTTTCATAACATTTTGATTGCTTTAAATTCATCTTGTATAGACTTGTATCAGTGAATGGCAACCCATAATTTTGGCCTTTTTCAAGAGAAACAGAAGCTTATTATTACTGGAAATTGTCAAGTAACCAAGCATTAGATTTCAGTAGTACTCTTTCATTTTCTGCCGGCTGCAGGGAAATGGTTTCCTTAAAAAAATAAAAATAAAAAAATAAAATCCTAGAAGGCCTAAGTTCTAGACAGGGAAAAAATACCACCAGGGGAGAAGGCACTATGTGAAGAAGAGAATACTACATGCTAATACTTGTTTGACAAAACAAATAAAACCGAGAAACCCTTACTATTTGAGAGAGGTATTAGAAGGACCTATAATCCTGAAACAATTATGAGGTTATACATGACCAGTATGCTTCCTTTAGTCATCAACAGTTCTTACAACAAGATTTAAAATCTTATTTAGAGTCTTCAAAAACAGAACTGAAATAATTGAAAAGTGTTAGGTTATGTGAGAAATTATGTGACAAGTCTTCGAGTTACAGTAAGTGTCAACCCTGTGTGAGAATACAGTGGGCCAGATAATCTGGAGGGAAAAAAATCTCCCTAGATACTTAAATAAAATTCCTTACAAAACATGGCTGAGTTCCTAAGAAAGTAAGGGCAATACGAGTCTAAAAATGAAAAGGGAACTGAAAACCAAAGCAATAAATATTAAGCTGTCACTGAGATTGTCTTATACATTTGTTGGTCACATTAAGAGCTTGGGTTTTAACGTCAGAAAGAAGTTGAGACCTTAGATGCTTGCAACTTAAAAGACTGAAACAAATATCTTCCCAAAACCAGGATTCTTGAAAAGCTTCATCCTTAGTGAAAGGAAAAGGGGTGAGGGAGATCTGCCTAAAAGCCTAGGAAGAGGACAAGAAAGACTGTCTGTCTTGGCCTGGACTCAACGGGGGTAAATCTGTACTCTGTGAGAATCTATAATCAATATCCTGTTTGTAGGTGGATTTGAGATTTGAATTTACACGGTCTCCTTAGGACAGGAAAAGTCAAGGAAAAAATGGAACATAAAAGATGATTCTGAGAAAGGATATTCTTGGGGCACTTGAAAGAGAAACAAATTCAAAATTTCTCTGGAGATAGTACTTAACACAGGCAAAATAAGTTCTACTGATAAAGACCTATTGAAAATGTGTTCTAAACAAAAAATTTTAAAGCACCAGACGAAATAATGCACCATGAGTAAACATCAGCAGAAACCACAAACAGCAGGATAGACTCTTAAAAGTTCAAGTATTATGAGAAACTAATATATTTAAAATTACTAAATGCAAAATAAAGAAGTGCTTGGCCTAGTACTAAAGATACACTACTAGAGAGAAATCGAGACTGAAATCATCAGATTCATACATTTAGCACGGATCACTATAGTGATTTTATGATCACTATATATCTGGAAAACCAAGACTGAAGGTATAAGGGTATTACAGCAGTCAAAGTGAAATGGGGACTAAACTAAGGTAGTGATGGTAGACCTAAAACACAGCAGACAGAATTAAGAGCTATTTATAAAGGAAAACCCGAGCTTGGTGACACATTGGTTGTGGGTTGGACGGGATAGGAAGGAGTCTATGATAACTCCCAAGTTTCTAGCTTACGTGACAGCTGAATGAAGATGTCACAAAATGAAATAAGGAATATAGGTAGAAGTGTTAGAAGAAAGAAACTAAGTGCAGTTTGGACTATGGCAGATTTTAGGAACATCTTTACTTACATGCTGAATAATAAGAAATTGAGTAATCTAAAACATCAGGCTTAGAATTATAGATTTCTAGGAGTGCCTGGGCTGACTCTGTCAGTAGAGCATGCAACTCTTGATCTTGGGGCTGTGAGTTTGAGCCCCATGCTGAGGTAGAGATTACTTTTTTAAAAAAATTTTTTAGTTAAAAAAAAAAAAAAGATTATAGATTTCTAAGTTATAAGAGGAAACAATGTATATGGATAAACTTGTCCTGGGATAACAAACAGAGTTAGAAACCAGTGGACAATAACTATCCTAAGACTAAGAGCTACACTATGGTCAGAGGATAGAAACAAAATCCAACTCAAGACCAATTACAAAGGTATAAAAATCAGAAGGCACACAGTTACAGATAGCTAAAGGATACAGAGCTTCAAAAAGGAAAGGTGAGGGGGGAGGAGTCAAAATGGCGGAGAAGTAGCAGGCTGAGACTACTTCAGGTAGCGGGAGATCAGCTAGATAGCTTATCTAAAGATTGCAAACACCTACAAATCCAACGGGAGATCGAAGAAAAGAAGAACAGCAATTCTAGAAACAGAAAATCAACCACTTTCTGAAAGGTAGGACTGGCGGAGAAGTGAATCCAAAGCAACGGGAAGATAGGCCGCGGGGGGAGGGGCCGGCTCCCGGCAAGCAGCAGAGCAACAGAGCACAAAATCAGGACTTTTAAAAGTCTGTTCCCCTGAGGGACATTGCTCCAGAGGCTTAACCAGGGTGAAGCCCACGCGGGGTCAGCGTGGCCTCAGGTACCGCAGGGTCACAGAAGGATCGGGGGTGTCTGAGTGTCGCAGAGCTTACAGGTATTAGAACGTGGAAGCCAGCTACAGAGACAGAGCCGAGGAGTGAGCTCTAAGCTCGGGGTTACCTTGAACCAGTGGCAGGCTCGGTCAGCTCGGAGCGCGGCCGGAGGCAGGGTGACGGGAGTAATTGGGCGCTGTTCTCTGAGGGCGCACTGAGGAGTGGGGCCCCGGGCTCTCGGCTCCTCCGGGCTGGAGACTGGGAGGCCGCCATCTTCATTCCCGCCCTCCGGAACTCTACGGAAAGCGCTCAGGGAACAAAAGCTCCCGAAAGCAAACCCGAGCGGATTACTCAGCCCGCCCCCGGTAAGGGCGGTGCAACTCCGCCTGGGGCAAAGACACTTGAGAATCACTACAACAGGCCCCTCCCCTAGAAGATAACAAGAAGCCCAGCCAGGACCAGGTTCACCTACCAAGGACTGCAGTTTCAATACCAAGGAGAGCAGCGGAATTCCAAAGGAGGAGAAAGCAAAGCACGGAACTCATGGCTTTCTCCCCATGATTCTTTAGCCTTGCAGTAAATTTAATTTTTTTTCTTTTTCAACTTATTTCTCTTCTTCTGCTAAATTTTTTAACTTTTACCCTTTCCTTTTTTAATGTTTTTTAACTAGTTTATCTAATATATACATATATATATTTTTCCTTTTTATATTTTTTCTTTATTGGTTTTCTTTTTTTAATTGTTTCTTTTTTTTTTTTTTCTTCTTTCTGAACCTCTTTTTATCCCCTTTCTCCCCCCTCACGATTTGGGATCTCTTCTGATTTGGCTAAAGCATATTTTCCTGGGGTTGTTGCCACCCTTTTAGTATTTTACTTGCTCCTTCATATACTCTTATCTGGACAAAATGACAAGGCGGAAAAATTCACCACAAAAAAAAGAACAAGAGGCAGTACCAAAGGCTAGGGACCTAATCAATACAGACATTGGTAATATGTCAGATCTAGAGTTCAGAATGACAATTCTCAAGGTTCTAGCCGGGCTCGAAAAAGGCATGGAACATATCAGAGAAACCCTCTCCGGAGAGATAAAAGCCCTTTCTGGAGAAATAAAAGAACTAAAATCTAACCAAGTTGAAATCAAAAAAGCTATTAATGAGGTGCAATCAAAAATGGAGGCTCTCACTGCTAGGATAAATGAGGCAGAAGAAAGAATTAGCGATATAGAAGACCAAATGACAGAGAATAAAGAAGCTGAGCAAAAGAGGGACAAACAGCTACTGGACCATGAGGGGAGAATTCGAGAGATAAGTGACACCATAAGACGAAACAACATTAGAATAATTGGGATTCCAGAAGAAGAGGAAACAGAGAGGGGAGCAGAAGGTATATTGGAGAGAATTATTGGAGACAATTTCCCCAATATGGCAAAGGGAATGAGCATCAAAATCCAGGAGGTTCAGAGAACCCCCCTCAAAATCAATAAGAATAGGTCCACACCCCGTCACGTAATAGTAAAATTTACAAGTCTTAGTGACAAAGAGAAGATCCTGAAAGCAGCCCGGGAAAAGAAGTCTGTAACATACAATGGTAAAAATATTAGATTGGCAGCAGACTTATCCACAGAGACCTGGCAGGCCAGAAAGAGCTGGCATGATACATTCAGAGTACTAAACGAGAAAAACATGCAGCCAAGAATACTATATCCATCTAGGCTATCATTGAAAATAGAAGGAGAGATTAAAAGCTTCCAGGACAAACAAAAACTGAAAGAATTTGCAAATACCAAACCAGCTCTACAGGAAATATTGAAAGGGGTCCTCTAAGCAAAGAGAGATCCTAAAAGTAGTAGATCAGGAAGAAACAGAGATAATATACAATAACAGTCACCTTACAGGCAATACAATGGCACTAAATTCATATCTCTCAATACTTACCCTGAATGTTAATGGGCTAAATGCCCCAATCAAAAGACACAGGGTATCAGAATGGATAAAAAAACAAAACCCATCTATATGTTGCCTACAAGAAACTCATCTTAAACCTGAAGACACCTCCAGATTTAAAGTGAGGGGGTGGAAAAGAATTTACCATGCTAATGGACATCAGAAGAAAGCAGGAGTGGCAATCCTTATATCAGATCAATCAGATTTTAAGCCAAAGACTATAATAAGAGATGAGGAAGGACACTATATCATACTCAAAGGAACTGTCCAACAAGAAGATCTAACAATTTTAAATATCTATGCCCCTAACGTGGGAGCAGCCAACTATATAAACCAATTAATAACAAAATCAAAGAAACACATCGACAATAATACAATAATCGTAGGGGACTTTAACACTCCCCTCACTGAAATGGACAGATCATCCAAGCAAAAGATCAACAAGGAAATCAAGGCCTTAAATGACACACTGGACCAGATGGACATCACAGATATAATCAGAACATTTCATCCCAAAGCAACAGAATACACATTCTTCTCTAGTGCACATGGAACATTCTCCAGAATAGATCACATTCTTGGTCCTAAATCAGGTCTCAACCGTTATCAAAAGATTGGAATCATTCCCTGCATATTTTCAGACCACAATGCTCTGAAGCTAGAACTCAATCACAAGAGGAAATTTGGAAAGAACCCAAATACATGGAGACTAAACAGCATCCTTCTAAAGAATGAATGGGTCAACCAGGAAATTAAAGAAGAGTTGAAAAAATTCATGGAAACAAATGATAATGAAAACACAATGGTTCAAAATCTGTGGGGCACAACAAAAGCAGTCCTGAGAGGAAAATATATAGCGGTACAAGCCTTTCTCAAGAAACAAGAAAGGTCTCAGGTACACAACCTAACCCTACACCTAAAAGAGCTAGAGAAAGAACAAGAAAGAAACCCTAAACCCAGCAGGAGAAGAGAAATCATAAAGATCAGAGCAGAAATCAATGAAATAGAAACCAAAAAAACAATAGAACAAATCAACGAAACTAGGAGCTGGTTCTTTGAAAGAATTAATAAGATCGATAAACCCCTGGCCAGACTTATCAAAAAGAAAAGAGAAAGGACCCAAATAAATAAAATCATGAATGAAAGAGGAGAGATCACAACGAACACCAAAGAAATACAGACAATTATAAGAACATACTATGAGCAACTCTATGCCAACAAATTTGACAATCTGGAAGAAATGGATGCATTCCTAGAGACATATAAACTACCACAACTGAACCAGGAAGAAATAGAAAGCCTGAACAGACCCATAACCAGTAAGGAGATTGAAACAGTCATCAAAAATCTCCAAACAAACAAAAGCCCAGGGCCAGACGGCTTCCCGGGGGAATTCTACCAAACATTTAAAGAAGAACTAATTCCTATTCTCCTGAAACTGTTCCAAAAAATAGAAATGGAAGGAAAACTTCCAAACTCATTTTATGAGGCCAGCATCACCTTGATCCCCAAACCAGACAAGGATCCCATCAAAAAAGAGAACTACAGACCAATATCCTTGATGAACACAGATGCAAAAATTCTCACCAAAATACTAGCCAATAGGATTCAAAGTACATTAAAAGGATTATTCACCACGACCAAGTGGGATTTATTCCAGGGCTGCAAGGTTGGTTCAACATCCGCAAATCAATCAATGTGATACAACACATTAATAAAAGAAAGAACAAGAACCATATGATACTCTCCATAGATGCTGAAAAAGCATTTGACAAAGTACAGCATCCCTTCCTGATCAAAACTCTTCAAAGTGTAGGGATAGAGGGCACATACCTCAATATTATCAAAGCCATCTATGAAAAACCCACCGCAAATATCATTCTCAATGGAGAAAAACTGAAAGCTTTTCCGCTAAGGTCGGGAACACGGCAGGGATGTCCGTTATCACCACTGCTATTCAACATAGTACTAGAAGTCCTAGCCTCAGCAATCAGACAACAAAAGGAAATTAAAGGCATCCAAATCGGCAAAGAAGAAGTCAAACTATCACTCTTTGCAGATGATATGATACTATATGTGGAAAACCCAAAAGACTCCACTCCAAAACTGCTAGAACTTGTACAGGAATTCAGTAAAGTGTCAGGATATAAAATCAATGCCCAGAAATCAGTTGCATTTCTCTACACCAACAACAAGACAGAAGAAAGAGAAATTAAGGAGTCCATCCCATTTACAATTGCACCCAAAACTATAAGATACCTAGGAATAAACCTAACCAAAGAGACTAAGAATCTATACACAGAAAACTATAAAGTACTCATGAAAGAAATTGAGGAAGACACAAAGAAATGGAAAAATGTTCCATGCTCCTGGATTGGAAGAATAAATATTGTGAAAATGTCTATGCTACCTAAAGCAATCTACACATTTAATGCAATTCCTATCAAAGTACCATCCATTTTTTTCAAAGAAATGGAACAAATAATCCTAAAATTTATATGGAACCAGAAAAGACCTCGAATAGCCAAAGCAATATTGAAAAAGAAAGCCAAAGTTGGTGGCATCACAATTCCAGACTTCAAGCTCTATTACAAAGCTGTCATCATCAAGACAGCATGGTACTGGCACAAAAACAGACACATAGATCAATGGAACAGAATAGAGAGCCCAGAAATAGACCCTCAACTCTATGGTCAACTCATCTTCGACAAAGCAGGAAAGAATATCCAATGGAAAAAAGACAGCCTCTTCAACAAATGGTGTTGGGAAAATTGGACAGCCACATGCAGAAAAATGAAATTGGATCATTTCCTTATACCACACACGAAAATAGACTCAAAATGGATGAAGGATCTCAATGTGAGAAAGGAATCCATCAAAATCCTTGAGGAGAACACAGGCAGCAACCTCTTCGACCTCAGCCGCAGCAACATCTTCCTAGGAACATCGCCAAAGGCAAGGGAAGCAAGGGCAAAAATGAACTATTGGGATTTTATCAAGATCAAAAGCTTTTGCACAGCAAAGGAAACAGTTAACAAAACCAAAAGACAACTGACAGAATGGGAGAAGATATTTGCAAATGACATATCGGATAAAGGGCTAGTGTCCAAAATCTATAAAGAACTTAGCAAACTCAACACCCAAATAATCCAATCAAGAAATGGGCAGAGGACATGAACAGACATTTCTGCAAAGAAGACATCCAGATGGCCAACAGACACATGAAAAAGTGCTCCACATCACTCGGCATCAGGGAAATACAAATCAAAACCACAATGAGATACCACCTCACACCAGTCAGAATGGCTAAAATTAACAAGTCAGGAAATGACAGATGCTGGCGAGGATGCGGAGAAAGGGGAACCCTCCTACACTGTTGGTGGGAATGCAAGCTGGTGCAACCACTCTGGAAAACAGCATGGAGGTTCCTCAAAATGTTGAAAATAGAACTACCCTATGACCCAGCAATTGCACTGCTGGGTATTTACCCTAAAGATACAAACGTAGTGATCCGAAGGGGCACGTGCACCCGAATGTTTATAGCAGCAATGTCTACAATAGCCAAACTATGGAAAGAACCTAGATGTCCATCAACAGATGAATGGATAAAGAAGATGTGGTATATATACACAATGGAATACTATGCAGCCATCAAAAGAAATGAAATCTTGCCATTTGTGATGACGTGGATGGAACTAGAGGGTATCATGCTTAGCGAAATAAGTCAATCGGAGAAAGACAACTATCATATGATCTCCCTGATATGAGGGAGAGGAGATGCAACATGGGGGGTTAAGGGGGTAGGAGAAGAGTAAATGAAACAAGATGGGATTGGGAGGGAGACAAACCATAAGTGACTCTTAATCTCACAAAACAAACTGAGGGTTGATGGGGGGAGGGGGGTTGGGAGGGGGGGTGGGGTTATGGACATTGGGGAGGCTATGTGCTATGGTGAGTGCTGTGAAGTGTGTAAACCTGGCGATTCACAGACCTGTACCCCTGGGGATAAAAATATATTATATGTTTATTAAAAAAAAAAAGGAAAGGTGATTGTCACTCTTTAATATCGCACTGAGGATGGATAAGATCTGGAAATTGTTTATTAGACTTAGAAATTTGAGTATCATTGGTACCTTTAATAAGTAGGTGTTTTATGTTCCTGATTAAACAGTAAGTACAGTGATCAGTGACATCTAGCTTGCAGACAACTGAGTGGTAATGGCAATACTTGGTGGTATGTGAGGAGAAGGGAAGGAGAGAAAGAAGAGGAAGGAAGAGGGGGAAGGAAAGTGTCAGGGGAGGAAGGGGGAGGAAAAGAAACAGAAAACATCAATATATGTATAACTGGAATTCCTGAATAAGAAAACTCCAGCAGTGCAATTGAACAAACAGTTCAAGATACAACTCAAGAAAACTTTCCTGAAAGTAAAACAAAACAAAAACAAAAACAACAACAACAACAACAACAAACAGAGAGAGAGAGAGAGACTTAAATTTAGATATCGAAAGAACACATCATATGTTACAGAAAAAAATGGCCTTAAAATGGTTACACTGAGATCCAGTGCAGTAAAGTTACTGGATTCCAACAAGTAGTAAAGAAATAGCCAGAAGAAATGATAGGTCAGTTATGAAAGGGGGGAAAACATGTGCCAAGCTTACGATTTCCCCCAGAGTGGTATTCAATGCCAGAATGTCAGAGAGCAGTATCTTCAAGATCCGTAAGAAAAGCCAAAATGTTTTTCAATATAAAAGCTAGAGTCCAACAATTTGAAGACTTAACAATTCAAAAATATTGTTTTCCTGATCCTTTCTTCATGAAACAGCTTCAGCAACTACAAAATGGCCAGGGAGACCACAGCAAAAGCAATGGTGATCAGCACGAACTACGTTTAACAGCAAAAGTAAAACAAACTGATATCCTCTGACGATGAGTAAAAGATTTATATTAAGACAAACTGAGAGGAGAAAGGAAAGAAGGTGGGAGGTAGAAAAGATTCACTGGCTTCATCTGTAAGGTGGTAGTCAAAAGATATCCTTTAAAGCTCACAATTAAAACTGGAATTAAAAGCCTGTTTTAACAGTCCAAGAGCAAATACTCAGATAATGGTTAAAATGTGGTAATGAAGGAGGGGTTGAGGTGAAAGGAAGAAGAAAAGGTATGCTAATTTTTAATCACTGCATGGGGAACTATACTTTTAGCTATAATCCTAAAGGTAATCATTGGAATTAAATACACATTCCCAATTATCAGAAGTACATGCACAAATAAGAAAAAGAGAAACTGGTTAAAGGCTTCCTTAAAAATATAAAAACAAAATACATTTGGCTTACCTCCCTTAAGAATTTTAAGAATTTTTAGTATCTTTGCTGAGAAAAACAAAAATCTGATATCTCAAAAAAGCAAACCCCCAGCTCTATGTAGTAAACAAATACAAATACAAAGTGATCCAGAAAGAGTGAAAGTAAAAGAATAGGCAAAAGTACACCATGCAAAGAAAAATCAAAGGTGTGATATTTCTATCAGATAAAGTAAAATTCAGGCTAAAAGGGCAATTACATGAATAAATAAATCATAATGAAGATAAATTTCCTATTTCTATAGGCTAAATTACTCTACAGTACATACTAAATTATACAATGCTAACATTCATAAAGCACAAGATGGAAGGAAAAATAGAGAAAAGAACACAATCCAAAAGGCACTTTACTTCTCACTGTCCATGAGAAATCAGGTGGAGAACAATGAGCAAGGATTTAAAAGATCTATAAAAAATCTGACCGATACTGAACTATTCTCTGTGAAAACACACAAAGCACTATATTTCAAATGCTCACTGAACACTAATGAAAACTGCATACCTTGGGCTACAGAGAAAATCCAAATAAACTCCCAAAGGTAGTACACACAACATTATCTGATCATGATACAATAAAACCAGAAAGCAATCACCTATCAGAAAATAAGGTACTTTTTCCACTTAAAAATAAACCTTCTCTAAAACTCTTCAAAGAAAGAATACCAAGTTGAAGATTACATATGAAGACAATAATGAAAGTGATACATATTGAATTGATAGCCTTAAATAAGTTTATAAATTTATATTTTTAGAACACTCCATCCAAAAGCATCAAAATATGTATTTTCTCAAGTACACAGAACATTCACTAAGATAGATTATGTATTTTAGGCCATAAAACAAGTTTCAAATTTAAAAAGATTCAAGTCATATGAAGTATGTTTTCTGACCACAATGGAATTAAACTAGAAATTAACCAAGTAAGAATGACAAGATGACATCACTACAGATTCTCCAGGCATAAAAAGGGTAATTAAAATGTCATGAGCAATTTTTTCCCAATATAGAAGAAATATATAACCTCCTAAAAATTTGCACTGGTAGTTAAAAACCTTCCTACAAAGAAAACCCAAGGCCTTGATACTTCAATGGCAAAGTCTCTTAAACATTTAAGGAAGAAACAATGCCAATTCTGTACAAACTCTTCCATAAAGTTGAAAAGCAGGGAATAATTCACAAATAATTCTATGAAGCCAGGACTACACCAATCCCAGAACTACATTACATTACAAGAAAGACATTATAAGACATTAAAGACATTACAAGAAAACAGATCATTGTTCCTCACGAACACAGATGTCCTTATAAAACAGATGATATATTTTAATCACATGACTTTGTCCCAGGTATACCAGGTTGATTTAACATTCAAAAACTAATCAATACAATTCACCATATTAACAAATGCAAAAAGAAAAACTGTGATCACATCTATAGACGCAGAAAAAGTTTGACAAAAGTCAACAGCATTCATTCCCAAAAGTAAGACAATCTTAAGAAATTAAAAACAGAAATTCCATGGGGCACCTGGGTGGCTCAGTGCGTTAAGCTGCTGCCTTCGGCTCGGGTCATGATCTCGGGGTCCTGGGATCGAGTCCCGCATCGGGCTCTCTGCTCAGCAGGGAGCCTGCTTCTCTCTCTCTCTCTCTCTCTGCCTGCCTCTCTGCCTACTTGTGATCTATCTCTGTCAAATAAATAAATAAAATCTTAAAAAAACACAAAAAACAGAAATTCCTCAACCTGATAATAGGCATCTTTGAAAAACTATAGTTAGCATCAAATTTATAAATCAAAGATTGATGCTTTCCCACTGACACTGGAACAAAATAAGGATGTCAACTCTCAAAATTTCTATTCAGCATCATACTGGAGGCCATACTAGAAACAGTGGAATAAGACCAGAAAAAAACAAAAGTCATTCAGATTGGAAAAGAAGAAATAGTTCTGTCTTTATTTGAAGACAACATGATTATCTGCGTAGAAAATCCGATAGAATATTAGAGCTAATAAAGAAGAAGGAGTTTAGCAAGATTGCAGGATGTAAGTTCAATATACTAAAATCACCTGCTTTTCCATATATTAGAAACAAACACGCTGAAACCAAAATTTAAAAAAAAATACGATTTACAATAGTGTAACAAAATAAATACTATGCAACTACCAAAGGGGAAAAAGACATTCTCTATGAACCAATATAAATATATCTCCAAGGTATATTAAGTGGGAAGACAGTACAAAATCGCATATGTAGTTTTCTATTATTTGTGCTAAAGGCAGAAAAAATATGAATGGGTGGGTGGCTACAGCTGTGTATATTTGCGTGTATTTACATAAAGGAAATCCGGAAATATACATAAAAACTTAGTTACAATGGTAAGAGGCAGGTGGGAACTGGGCAGATGGCATCAGGGTGGAAACAGACTTTTCATTGTATACATTTTCATACTTTTTGATTTTTAAACCATATAGCTGTATAATTAATACAAAAAATTAAATTGAATGCTTAAAAAAGAATAGACTCAGGTAATACAACAATGCATAGTCAATCTCAACACTACAGAAATAAGTAGCTCACTCAAAGACACAAGGATATACCCAAATATGTCTAAGCTATATTTATATAGCTACAGACTACAGACTAGGGACGTTGCTAGGTTTGACTGATAAAGAGTTAACAAAACAGACATATCTTATAGTCTGGTACAAAGATTTTTTTTTTTAAGTAGTTAACAATGAAGTATGATGAAAGTGGAGTGAGGGGCAATGTGAAATGCCAGGGAAACTTACAACAAGGAGGTCTCACCTAAGTCAGCCTTCCTTGAAATGGGACATTTAAATGAATACCTGAGAGACGGCAGTGACCAACCAAACTCTAGGGAAGAATGTGCCATCCAGTAAGAGGGAATAGTATCTTGAAGGGAGTCCAGATATAAGAGACAGCAGAGAACCTTGAAGACTGAGAGAGACATTGTGACCAGAGCACCGAAAATGAAGATTGGCACTGGATGAGGAAGGGAGAATGTGGAAGGTTCTGGACTTTATTCTAATTTAATGGAAAGCCACTGAAGGGGCCTTAAGCAGAGAACTAAGATTAAAAATTAAGAATTGTGACACTGTTACAAGTGGTTTGGTTTTAGAATACATGTGCAGACTTAAATGACTTCTTTGCAAATCTCTACTATATGCCACTTCCCAACTTCTGTTCTCTGCAGCACTTTTTAGTTTTCTTGGCCTAAACTCTCTCCAGTTCCAAATTTCTGCTCATTCCCTTTTCTTTCGTTATCCAAGGAACCTTGAAATACCTTAAAAAGCCTCGAAAAGAGGTTACATTGGAGACTTCCACTTTCAGGGAACTAGAGCAGACATTTGTTCCTATCTCTCCTACTAATGTAATTAAAAATCCTGGACAATATATACAACACAAACGGAAGACTCTGAAAGATAGAAGAAGGCAGACCTGCTGGGATCTCAGGACCTAAGGAAAGACACAGTGGTGAGCTCCCTGATTCCTTTTTACCATATATCCCAGACTTGGAACTGAAGAAGCTTGATAACCTGGAAATGCCCATGCATACAGACAGAAAAAGGCTCCATGAAAGCTACTCTCTCTAGCCAAAAAAGAAAGAAAGAAAGAAAGAAAGAAAGAAAGAAAGAAAGAAAGAAAGAAAGAAAGAGAAAGAAAGAAAAAAGAAAGAAAGAAACAACATCAACAACAGAAAAGAAGGAATCTAGGAAAAGGAATAAAAAAAAAACAAACAAAAAAAAAAAAAACAAACCTTGTAAGAATATCTGTTCTATTCTGGCCAAACACCACAGAAAAAACTGTGGCCCCACACTCACTGTAACAGTTAATTTTATGTATCGAGTTAGCTGGACGACAATGTATCTAAATATTTGGTCAACATTATTCTGGTGTGTCTGTAAAGCAGATTGCCCTCCCTAATGCAAATCTGCTCTTCTTGGGTCTCAGGCCTGCCAGCTTTCAGGATGGAACTACATCATTGGCCCTCCTGGTCCTCAGGCTTACAAGACTTGGACTGGAACTACACATTAGGTCTCCTGGGTCTCCAACTTGCCAACTCAAGATCTTGGGACTACTCAGCTTCCAGAATCAAGTGAGCTAGTAGTTCCTTATCATATCTCTCTCTCTCTCTCTCTCTCTCTCTCTCTTCACACACACCCACACACCCATACTTTTTATGGTTGAAGCAAAAATCATAATACTGTGTGATGTGGTTCTATATGTATACAGATACAAATATAGATATAGATATATCTCCTATGGGTTCTGTTTCTATGGAAAACCTTGACTAACACATCCACCCTGCCAGCAAAAGCTGTGTGGAAAAACTTAGATTTCCACCCTCCACAGCATGTAACAAGGTACCCCAATTCTCCCTCCAATGAGCAGGATGGTATCGGAGAAGTCTAAGAAAGTGAAGACTTTCAATCCCAACAAGGCAGTGACAAATCCCTTCTCCTCCCACATGGAGAATGCTAGTGGCATTCCTGTAATAAAGCCCAATGGGGTAGTGTCAGAGGAGACTTAGAGAGAATGAGAACTTTCGCCAATGCCCAATCCAGTGGTAGTGATGCTACTGTCACCATGAGTTAATGGAGGCCACATAGGGAAGAGCAATGAGGCATTCCTATCCCTAACTAACCAGTGAAGTTTCAGAGAAGACTTAGTAAGGAGAACTCCCATTTCTGTCCAGCAATAAAGATGAGCACCCTCTAACAGGTATCAATGGAGGGGAACCTGTACTCTTACCCCCACCTACCAGTAAGGTAGGACCCCTTCCCTTGTCAGAGCAGTATCAGAAGGAAGCAGCTAATACAGAAATTTAAACAAGATCTGGAGTCTCACAACCTAACACTCACAATGTCTAGGCTTCCAAAGGAAATCACAAATCATACCAAGAACCAAAAAGATCTCAAACTGAATTAAAAAGTGATAATCAACAGATGCCAACACGAATATGACAGATGTCAGATGGTCTGACAAAGATTTTTAAAGCAGCCATGATAAAACTGCTTCAATAATTATAATTACATATTAAAACAAATAAAAACACAGAAAGTTTCATCCAGGAAATAGAAGATATAAAGAAAAGCCAAATGGAAATTTTACAACTAAAAAATACAATAGCTGCATTTTTTAAAAAACTCAGAGGATTCAACAACATAATAGATGGTTCAGAGGAAAAAATGAACTGGAAGAAATAACAAACAGAAATTTCCAATCTAAAGGAGAAAACAGGCTGAAAAAATAAATAAGTAAATAAATAAACTGACACCCAGGTACCTATGGGACTAGAACAAAAGACCTAACGTATCATCAGAGTCTCAGAAAAGGAAAAGATAAAGAGTAGAACTGAAGAAGTATTTGAAGATGTAATGGCCAAAAACATCCCAAATTTGGCAGAAGACACAAATACACAGATTTATCCACATATGACCAATCTAAAGGAATCCACACCAGATTTTTAAGCTTCTGAAAACTAAAGACAAAGCAACAACAACAACCCAGAAATCTTCAAAGTGGCTTGAAAGAGATGACAACTTAGCTCTAAGAGAACAATTTGAATGACTATATTTCTCATCAGCAACCAGGGAGGTTAGAGCAAGTGGCACAGTATTTCTCAAGTGCTGAAAGTAAGTAACTGTCAACTTAAAATCCTAAGTCCAGTGAAAGAACCTTGAAGTATGATGGGGCAATCAAGACATTCTAAGATGAAGAGACTTTACTGTCAACAAAACTACCCCGAAAGAATGGTTAATGCAAGTTTTCTAAACAGAAAGGAAACAATAAAAGAATGGACACCATGGAACATCAGGAAAGAAGAAAGAACATGGTAAGCAAAAACAAGGGTAAATGTAATAGACATTCCTTGTCTTGAACTTTCTTATGTGTTATGATTGAAGCAAAAAGTATAATCCTGTGGAATGTGGTTTTAAATGAAGAGTAGGAAGGGAATAAAACTCAGAAACAAAAAGCAGCAAACTATTGACAGATGCAACAACCTAGATGAATCACCAGAAAATTATGTTGAGTTTAAGATTTAAAAAAAAGCCAATCCCCAAAGCCTACATACTATATAATTCCATTTACATAACTTCTTGAAATAACAAAATTATAGAAAGAGAAATAATTAATGGTTGCCAGGGCCTAAGAAGGGGATGAGGGTGGGAGGAAAGAAGGTGTGGCTGTAAAAGGGCAAAATGAGAGATCCTTATGGTGATGGAAATGTTCTGTATCTTTACTATACTAGTTAATAAGCTGGTTATACAGTTGTACTATGGTTTTACAAGATGTGCCCATTGGGGAAAACCACATTAAAGGTACTTGGAATCTCTCTGTATTATTTCTTACAACTAAATATAAATCTACAATTATCCTAAGACAAAATTAATTTTAAAAAAAGAAAAAGGATACACAGAGTTCTCAACTCACTTAAATAGAGCTAACTCATTCAAATTAATGCTTTCACTGGCTTCCTAAAGAAGCCAAGTCCTTATCAATTTTGAACATTTAGATCTATAAACAAAATGAAATATTAAAGCCAAATCCATTTCTATATATTAAACCTTCCTTTCCAGTATCTAATTATGAAGAGACAAACTAGACTGTCCAGTGGATTACCCCTGGTGGCAATCTCTTAGATGCCTGAAAATAAGCTAGGTAGGATCAGTAGCTCTCCATCTCCCAAGAACAAGGACTAAGTGCAGACCCAACTTTGCAGAGGATCTGTAGTCAGAGGGAGGCAGCTGACATTCCAGGACTACTGTACACCACCTTGAGCAGCTGGTGCCCAAGCTCAGATGATCACCCCACTTAGCTCAATGGGAAGGTCGCTCCCACAAAAGCCCTAAAAGAAAGGAGAATGGAAAAGGACAGGTCCTTCTCTTGAAGCAAAACCTCAGTCCATCTGGTCAGACCTGGTCTATACATGCCTCTCCATGGGATACTGAGAGATCAAGGGCCCGCATACAAACTTCTGACCCTTCTCCATTAAGTTCAGCCTGTGCTGGCGCTGCTTGTGGCTATCTACCTGAAGTCTTTCAACACAAACACAATGAGCAACCCCTGCTTTAAGAAGATTCCTCTCGGTCTCAAAACGTTGCAGAATGCCTCTGAAAAATGGCTGAATTTTTGGTTTCCAACATTAAAAAAAAGAGAAAGCAAGTATTTCTCTAATCTCTTCTTCAATGCACAGTGCTATAAACTGGCCGCAGGGAACTGCTTGTTAGATATATGCATATATTTAAGATTAAGGAAGCAATAGATATGTGAATAAAACACTGACCTGACAGGCAGAAAACCTAAATTTAAGCCTGGCAATTGTTTCAGTGAATAGATCATTTTATTGCATTTTTTTGGTTTTGTTTGTTTTTTCAGAGAGAGGCAGACAGAGAAAGAACACAAGCATGGGGAGCTGCAGAAGGAGAGGGAGAAGCAGGCTCCCCACTGAACTAACTCCCCAAGTTTAGCAAGGAACCCGACACAGGGTTCACTATCCCAGGACTCTGGGATCATGACCTGAGCCAAAGGTAGCCACGTAACGGACTGAACCACCCAGGTGCCCCGATCATTTTATCGCACTGTGACTATCTTACCATCCACCAACTGAAGATATCATCTCTGGCTTACCCTCTTTCATAGGGATGATGTGACAAGAAATGAGATAGCAAATACAGATTCCTTTGCTTTTTGGAGCAGTGGCATTCATTCTCATAATTTGTATTCTAGAAGTCAACCAGGCAATGGAAACTGAATTCCTTGAAGATGATTCAAAATTTTAACAAAGCCTAGAAAATATGTGTGTGTGTGTGTGTGTGTGTGTGTGTGTGTATGTCTGTGTGTGTGTACATGTATGTGTATACAGAATAGATAGGCATTCCTAAACACACACACACACAGACAGGCCAATAGATCTATCTCCACGGGCTATCAGAGGTAGGCAGCTGTATTCTAGTATTAGTATACAAACACCATGAGCAGCTATGCAGATATAAGTGTCTCTCTGTACGTGTATGGATACTTTTCCTTCTTTTTTTCCAAGTATGATAACAAAACAATCTTCTAGGAAAGACCTAACTCCCCAGAACCAACATGTTAATCAAACCTCTGGAATAAGGTGGTGTGCTAGACACCAACACTGTTTTCCCTTCCTCAAATCCCCTCAAGGAAGCATGAGTTAGACAAAGAAGCCTCCTATTGCTTCACTCTGCGTTCAGCTTTCAGTCTCTGTTCACTCTTTGGCATGAACTCCTGATATAAAAACATATGCCAACAGCTGCTACAACCATGGCCTTGAATGACCAGCTTCTCATGGAGGGGGAAATGAAGCAGGAAGGAGAGCCTAAGAACAATTAATGTAAGGCTTTACTTTTAAGATCTTTTAAAGTGATATTATTTTTCTAATCCTAATTAGCTTGCTTCATATAATTAAAATGCCTCACATTTCTTTATACCTCTACCTTGTTTCATAAACAAACATGAGTGTAGCAAGATAAAAATATTCCAAAAAACATGAAACTGCTTCCACAGTTAACTAACCAGCTTCTGAGTTTAGAACACTGTTAGGAGAGACTTCTGATACCAGAGAAGCCAAAGGGACAGTTTCAAGAAGTCATTAACTGTGCTAAATGCTATGGAAGACCAGTAAGATGAAAAATAAATCCACAATCATTCAAATATAATTACTACAACTATATTAAAATGAATTCATTTCATATTTTTACTTTTTTATATATTTCAATATCTTCCTAAAACATATATTACTTAGTCCTCTCTTTTTCAAAGTGAACTATTTAACAACATACTGGTCTCAGATAATCAAAGAATATAAAGTGTGCATGAAACCTAGCAGAGTACAGGGCGAAGGCTCCTTGAGCCAGCCAGCCTGGATGCCTATCATGATTCTATTTACTGGTTGTATGATGTCAGGGAAGTTATTCAACCCTCTGTGTGTCTGTTTATACCTGTAAACATCTGTAAAATGGATATATAATTATTCAAGCATGTTATGAAGATTAAATGAGATACTTGCCAGGCACACAGCGCACAGTAATATTAGCCATGATTATGGACATCTGTGTTGTGTATGCTAAGTTCTATTCTCAGTTCAAACCTCCCAGAGTTGGATTTAAAACATACACCCCAGGGCTGCCTGGCTGGCTCAGTCAGTAGAGCATGTGACTCTTGATCTTCAGTTTGTGAGTTTAAGCCCTGCGTTGGGAGTGGGAGCCTAAGTAAAAAACGCACACATATGCACAAGACAACTGTACACAACATAAACACATGTTTCAAAAAAAAAAAAATCTGTCAACATATATTTCTCAAATCAAGGGCACTAAACCAGATGCTGGAAAAAAATCAGTCCCTAGACTTACAAGTTTAGCTGGGAAAGACTGACACTGCGTAAGTAATTTAAGTGCATGGCATTTTACAAATAAATGCTCCTGACTTAATCTGGGAGTCAGAGGAAGTGACATTTAAGCTCAGACTTGAAAATAAACAGGACCTGGTTAAGCTAAAATAAGTAGGAAAGAATTTTTATGTGGGGAGAACACCATGGGAAAAGGTGCTGAGTTAAGAGAGAATAGGGATATCAAGAGACTGAAATCTCTAATATGGTAGGGACACAGAGAATGGGGGAGTGGGGGGATATATAATGAAGACCCTTAGAGACTGCTAGGGAATTTAGTCTTTACTCCAGGACAATGGTCTTTAAAATATCTTAAACCCCAGAGAGTCTCGTGCCTACCACTGATACACATTTTTTTTGTTTTTTTTTTTTTAAAGATTTTATTTATTTATTTGACAGAGATAACAAGTAGGCAGAGCAGCAGGCGGTGGGGGGGGGAAGCAGGCTCCCTGTTGAGCAGAGAACCCGATGTGGGGCTCGATCCCAGGATCCTGGGATCATGACCTGAGCCGAAAACAGAGGCTTAACCCACTAAGCCACCCAGGAGCCCTAATACACGTTTTTTTCTCTAGAACCAAGCGCGGGAAGGATACGTACAGGAAGCAGCTTTGGTACTATACCAAGAGGAGATGACAGCGACACGCACCATGATAGTGGCAGAATGGATGGCAGGATGTAAACAGAGTAGACAAACAGTCAAGGGGCTGAATTGATAGGAACGAGTGAAAGACAAGAATCACTCAACTTGTTTTAGGTGTATGGTGGATCCATTCCCTTAAACAGGGACCATCAGCAAAGGCTTCCTGAAGGGATGTTCCTGAGCTTGAGGTACTTCTAAAACAGCCCAGCAGAGATGTAAATGGGCAACTTACTACAAGGATCTCAGAACTTAGAAAACAACCTAGGTTAGAGATACTGGTAAGATAGTCCTTTGTGTTTGTAATGATTCCTAAAGTTTAACCTGCTTAAGAGTCACCGCAGGGGCTGATTGCAAATCGTGATCACCAATCCCAGAAAGCCTGATTCAGCAGACCTGGTAAATAATTCAAGAAAAAGCATTGTTAACCAATCCTCTCAAGTGATTTTAAAGATAAATGGTCTAGACAACATCTTGAGAACACTGCTTCAGAAATAAAAAACAAGCGGATTGTGAAGAATTTTAACACTTATTGGTTAAAGAGAAGAAGAGGAAGAAGAATGAACAAAGCAAGCCAGTAAGCAGCAAGAGAGATACAAGAAACCTGGAATGTAGGACACCAGAGAAGTCAAAGGGACAGAATGATTCAAGAAGTCATTAACTGTGTCTGACTATACTGAGGACCACTAAGAGGAAGGATAAGAGTCCAATGAATTTACAGACATGGAATGAGAGAGCAGTGAGTAATGAAGACAATACCTATGAGATGTTTGGGTCTGTAAAGGACATGCAAATAAGAGGCAGCAGGCTTTTGGGGATGGTATGGGGCTAAGAAGGGATTTATTTGTTGTTTGACTTTGTTTGGGGATGCAAAACACTTAACCAGAAAAAAAAGTGAGGCTCAAGATGTATGAGACAGAGAACACTTTAATTCCTTTTAATCCTACTAGTTATTATACAAATATAGGTTCAAATCTTTTCTCAGATAAATAGAAGCCACAGCCTATCAAAAATGCTATGAGATCCCAAAGTTATTTTCTAGTTAAGAAAGGACAAAATGTTGATTGGTCTTTGGAAAAAAGCAAAAATACTGAGTGGTATTATATATCCGGACTCTAAGGAAAAGGTGAGGCTCCTCATCAAAGGTAAAGATGAAAATGGAGGCAGCAGGCACGAGTGCCACCTGCTGGTAAAATATAAATTCTCAGTATTCTGACTGAACTAGAAACCAGTCTTACTATAAATTTCAACTAACTGGATAAGAAGTTATCTTTCCAATGATCATTTCTTCACACTGATACAAAATATCAGATCTTCCCACCCCACAAAGAAAGTCTTTGGTCAACTGGTCTTCCTCTCTTTATTTCAGAACATTCAACAGTAGGAGGCACATAAATCCAAGACCTTTTACATTTTCCCTGGGTAATTTTGAACTGAAATACACCTCTTCCTAATTTCTATCCACTGATACCATCCTTCCTTCTGCTGTAATACAGTAAATCCCCATACTGAAGCCCTTCCTCATCTGAAGGCAGGCATGTCTCCACTTACCTAGCCATCAGATTAAACAAACCCAGTACAGTTTTTTTCAAATGCTGTTCTTTAAATCTCCTACCATCCTGGTCATGGGATGTAGCTTAATCTGTCAATAGTCCATAAAGTATCTCAGAACTTTTATTTCCAACAGTGGTACTATTACTTACCTTTATCTGGGCCTCCCTACACTATTGGCTAAATTTGTGGTCAACTGAAGTCCTGTCCAGCGAGATCTTCCCAATCCAGTACTCATGTAATTTGATTATTTGGATCTAATGCAGCCCTGACATTCATCCTTGTTAAATTTCACCTCGTAACAATTTTGACAGCAATCTGTCAAGATCATTCTGAACCTTGATTCTTAGTGCCACCTAAATTTCACAGGCCACTCACTAAATCTTCATCCAGATCAATCATAAAAAATGGGATAAGAAAGAGCCCTGAAATGCAATTAATACTAAGCCACCAAAGAATATTCTTTTGGGTAGGGATGTTTATCTAGCTGCAAATCTATTTACTATTTACCAATTTACTACTCGGTAATCTATTTCAGCCATTAGGATAATGGAAAATTTAGATAAATGCCTGAATGAAATCAAAGTATCATGTAATAGGCATTCCATGAATATACTGTCCTCATATTCCTTTCAAAAAAGGTAATTTATAAGCTTAATGTGGTCATTTTCAAGTGAACTCATAAAATGTTCATAAACCACACTGCATACTTTCTTAAGTCCTCTTCCTTTTAAAAAGATCCACTTTAAGAATCAACCTATTTAATGATTTCACGATCAACTATTTAAGACTAAACACTTAAAATGGAGGACTTGTAGCCAACCATACATATATTTCACTCATCCTAATGGGCTGAAGATCACCTTTTCCAGAATAAAATTGTCCTCCTGAGTGAAATAAATTGTGTCTATTCTGCGTAGGCATCCATGCTTAATTGAACATACTTTATTTAAAAATGAATCCAAAGTTACTTAAAAACTATGAATAGCAACACAGATTGTTCAAACAGTATCTGGGTTATAATTCCACTGGGTTTTGAGATTTAAACAATCATTATGCAACGAACTATATGTCACATTTGCTGGGCTTCAGCTTTTCCTTTAATGTATTTTTAACTAGGCTTTTCCAATCTAAAGACCATGCTCTCTGAGTGCTCATGAAATTGGAAGGAAAATAAGAAGCGCCGTTCTTTAGTACAGTATAGCAATCCAGACGTGTACTCTGAAGCCTAACTTCCTGGATTCTAATCCCAGCTCTATCATTTATGAACTGTGTAACCTGGAACAGGTTACTTAACCTCTCTGTCCCTCAGTCTCATCTGTAAATGTGAATAATTACAGTACCCACCTTACAGAGTTATGGAAGAATGAAATGAGTTACTATGTGTAAAGCATTAACAGTGCCTACCACAAAGTGAGCATTAAATGGGTTCGATGTTTGCTGTAATTCTCATTCTTGGTCACCTGTTAACATCAGTCACCTTTTCTCATGGGTCCTTTCCCTACACTTGCTCTGAAAAACAATTATGTAAAACAACAGTTAGTTAGGAGCTGGGCGAAACCAGAAAGGCCTAGACTGGAGTACTGACCTCACCACTTACGAGCATTGCTACCCTGGAAAATCACCCAAGTTCTCCCAGCTCAACTTCCCTCATCCATGCAATGGGGATTAAAAACAGCATCCATCTTCATGGAGCTGTTGTGAGAACTAAATAAAAATTATTAAAAAAAAAAACAAAAAACTTTACATAGTACTTGGCATGTAGTAGATCTTCAGTGTATCTTGGTCAAAATCCCTTTTTGGTAGCCCTCAGCATTTTGGTAGGCACAGCCCAGGGACTATTTTCCTTTCTTATAGGTTCATGATGCCTTTGACATGTATCTTTGATTATCTGCCTCTCTCCATCTTTCATAGCTGATCTGTGCTTTGTAGACAGATACTTCTCTCAACATTCCTCCCCATTTCCTTTGTCTTTGAATTTTTGTGGTTATTATGTCAAAATTTAAGAATTTCCTGTTCTTTGTGAACCCATTTGTTTTTTGAAGCCTATAACCATGAGATTGTGCCCATATTTTTCTTCTGAAACATGTGCTTTCTAAAATATAAGATTCAAGCTGAGCTTATTTCTCAACATTATTACAATCTTTTAAATAAAGTGGTTATTTTTTTTCCCCTCAAGAGTCTATCCATTCTATTTCCCCAATCACTGGTAAAAAGTAAACCCAGAATAATGGTTCCTACCACTGTTTCCTTTACCTTCTAGAAGACTTAATAGCTAATCAAAAATTGCAGCAGATCTCTTTCAGCAGAATGAAACTTCCAGTGTATATCTAAAAAACACATCCCCATTATGGTGTGTTTCTCCGTAAATTTTATAATCTGTACTAGAAACAATCATCTATATCCCTGTCATGCACGATTCTTTTGCATTTCTCCACCAGAACATCACCTTCTTTTCCTTTCTTCTTTTACAGCTCTCTGCCACATCCTTCCCCAGCACAGTGGTTTCTGTATCACACATATACACACACCCCTCATAAGTCCCTCCAAGTGTTCCCTATTAGAGGTCTCTTCCAAAAAGCACACCTTTCAATGGCCAGAGTTCTTTCATAAATACCATCCCATCATTTCTTGGTAACAGACATCCCCTTGTTAAAATACTGCATTCTATATATACTGCAATGATATACAAATTTATTTATATACAAGGTATTATTGCCAAATAGTATTGTTCCTGAGCGCTTTCTTTCTGCTATGTCTTCCTCCTAAGTTATCTGATTTCATAATTTCATTGGGGCTTATTCCTCTACTTTACTGATAAATCTAATAAGCCTACAACCAAACTAATAAAAGTTACTCTGCCAGAAGCCTGCTACTGTGGCATTAAAGAGCACAGATCAGGAAACCAAATCCTTTGCTCACACCCTCCAGCTCTTAACTGCACTATCTATCCTTGTCTTCCAAAGTTACTAACATTGAATGAAGATAAGGAAATATCTAAGCTGTGCCTGCTCTTCAGAACATCAAAACTCCTAGATTTCTTCTAAGTATTTCCATTAATGTACACAAACATTCTTTTGACTGGATTGCAAACTTTAAGAAAGCAAGGACCATGTTTATTTTACACACTACAAGCCTGCCTCTGAACGTCTCATAGCTAAGAACGGTTTTTAAATTTTTTAAGCGCTGTTTAAAAAAAAAAAAAAAAAGAAAGAAAACAAAGAAGAATATGTGACAGAGACCATATGGCCCCTTCACAAAGCCTAAATTTTCCCATCTGGTCCTTTTAGAAAATGTTTGTTGACCCTTCAATTTTTGTTAAAAGTGAAGGTAGGGAAGGGAGAGGTGAGGGAGCTCAAAAATGGAAAAGGACAAACAGAGATTTGCAATAAATATAACTGAAGACACTACCAACAGTACAAATCACATAATAAGAGTTGTACAGGTCTTTAAATTGTTCCTCGCCTTCCATTTTCATGGATTCCAAGAGAAACTGAGGATCTTTCATTGCATATTTTAGAGATCTTGGGAGGGGGGTGGTTAACCAATCTGTTGTTGAATCACAGGTGCTCCCAGAACTAAATTTAAACGTTGGTAGTGCACCTCTTCTCCAACCAGCCTAGTTAACAGAAATGTTAGTCATCAGCAAAGTGGCAGCCACTTTAGTAAGGTGTCAGTTCACGGGTCTACACCCTCACAGACATATCTTTCCTTCCACAGAGACTAAGTAGCTGATTGCATCGATACTCCGCAACAGTTTCCACATCTGTTCCCATGTGACCTGTTACTTCAAAATGTCATCATTTAGAATGTTGCAAAAGCCCTGAGATAAAGTTCTGAATGCTGAAAAATGTTCAACCAAAACATGAAAGTTCCATTCTCAAGTAACATAAAGGAGCAGTATTAGACCGATTCACAGCAGTGTCTCTCAGAAGCACGTACAAAAGTGTACCTGGAAATGCTGCTCCATCACTTGGATTTTTCCCTGGTCTGGACACTTTTTCAGAGCTCGATCTGCATAGTGGAAGAGGATTTCTACCATCTGTAAGGAAAATAGCCTTGTATAGAAAATCAAAACATATCTCTAATATTTTTCAATATTAATATGTGTGGATCTTCCTAAATAGTACAGAATCAAGCTATATTAAAAATATAATTTAAAATTTTAGCGTCTTTATTTCCCATTATTTTTAACCCCAGACTACTAATTTCTTTCAGGCTTGGGAAACTACTAATTTGCTAATCTCCAGGTTCTGGACCTCAGTGGTAGCTCTGCTGCTCAGGAACTGAAAAACTGAAGTCCAGCTCTTCAGAAATGCTCTGCTGCAGGTCTCTCCCTCAAGAACACGGATAGAACACAAATCCCTAAAGTATTCTAGCAAATACTGAGAAAACAATTCATGCATCTGAAGAGTGACCAATTTCTCTTCATGTGTTCTATATGCTTACACTAATTTGGAATATTATCTTTACCAATGCATTTGTACAATTTTTAAAAAAGAGGAATGACTATGTAATAAACAGATTCAACCAAGTCAAGATGGGGGAAATAAAGCCAGCATTAAATATTAACATTAACAATTTAATGCTAATTAATAATCATAAAACATTAGCCCTCTCTGCTACCTCAGGCAATACAAACACACATGTAGTATTTCTATTTCTCATAATCACCCGTTTATGAAAACTAACACAAGTTGACTTTCTATGGGCTATAATTAGGCTCAGAAATAATCCACATCCTTGGCTTTCTCCCTACTCTTTTCTGCTGTCTTTTGGCTATTTTACAATTTTATCATCTTCATGAGAGTAAGCAAGAAAAAAAAGGAAAGGTGATAAGAAGAAAGTTTAAAACCATTCAGGATGATACCAGGGAATTATAAACTGACTTGTTTTTTATATATTCTCTCCTTGACTGTAGCCATCTACCTAATTATGCCCCCAAATTATTAACTGATACCAAAAGCGAATCTGTACTGTACCCTAGTGAAGGCCCTATTAAAATACTCACCCGATCGGCAACAACAGCCTTGCGCTTACTGGCATCTCCTGATAATCCTGCAGAGAAGCAAAATCCAGCATAAAAACAAAGTCCACATCTTCGGGACTGAAACTGTTACGGTCTTTTATTCACAACCTGTGCTCACAACAGACATAACTGTAACAAGCCTAAGTATGACTAATCTGCCATAATAAGAGCATCTCCCATCTACTGGACACATATCAATGTACTTCCTTTTTATTTCAACAGTGAATTTTCCCTACAAAATAATTTAAAAAGCAACATTAAAACTCTATATCCTGTATTTGTCATTAACCTTTCTCATTGGAAGTCTGTTAGGTTTGGAAACCCCTTGTTCATAAAATATTTGAACACTACACTAAAAAGTATTCTGTGAGTGATTATTATTATTATTATTCATTCTCTCTACTCTAAATAATGTATACTATACTGGTATTCTGTTAACTTACCCACTACAGCTTTCGCTTTTCCTTCATGGAAAGACCATGCAAGAGCCAAGGCTTCTGTAAGACAATCTTGTTTGAGGAGATGATCCACTCTCTAAAATGAATAAATGAGAAAAGATAGACCCCTCTGTTTAATCAACTACTAGTTGGAATTCCTATTCTACCTAATACCTTTTCAGAAGTTGTTGCTTAACAGCTAAAATTATTCCAATGACCATTTGACTATCTTCTTTTTTTTTTTTTTAAAGATTTTATATTTTATTTGAGAGACAGAGAGAGAGAGAGAGAGAGAGAGAGAGAGCACGTCCCCCACAAGCAGGGTGGGGAGGGGGAGAGAGGGAATTCCAAGTGGACTCCACACTGAGCACAGAGCTCATCGCAGGGCTCTATCCAGGACACTGAGATCATGACCTCAGCCAAAACCAAGAGTCAGACAGCCAACCAAATGATCCACCCATGCACCCCTGTGACTACTGTATTCCTAAGAAAAATAATTTCTTAAAGCACTGTATAGTACAGTTGACTGTACAGACTAAAACAGGCAGCCACAAGGCCTAAAGATGAAAAGAGGAAAAAGCTGGAATGTCACTGTTAACAAAAATGGCTAGTTGTTTATCACAGCATTCATTCACTCCCTCCTCTTTAGTAACAAATCCCATGTGTACCTGAGACAGCAATATACCGGCTTAAAGACATTTCTAAGACCCCCTTGTAGCCACTCGGGGTCATGTCCCTAAGCACTGGCCAATGACAGGTAAGTGGAAGTGTTGTCTGGCCTTTCTGAGATATGACCTTAAAAGGCAGGGGCCAGCCCTCTCTTCCCTGTCCTCCTGCCTGGAATGTGGACTTAACAGCTAGAGCTCCATCAGCCATACTCGAACATAAAATGAACTAGAGATAAGAATTCACACACAAGGTTGGGGGAACAGGATAGTTTACTAAAGACCATAGAGTTGCCACACTAGCCACAGACTCCCTACCTCCAGATTGTTTTTACATAAGAGAGAAATCTTGGGGGCACCTGGGTGGCTCAGTTAAAGCCTCTGCCTTCGGCTCGGGTCATGATCTTGGGGTCCTGGGATGGAGCCCTGCGTTGGGCTCTCTGCTCAGTGGGGAACCTGCTTCCTCCTCTCTCTGCCTTTCTCTCTGCCTACTTGTGATCTCTGTCAAATAAATAAATAAAATATTTAAAAAGAGAGAAATCTTGTTGAAACCACTGTTATTTTAAATTTTCTGATAAACAGCTAAATGTAATTCTCATTTAAAGCCAGTTTTGTCAAATCAAGTACCTAACAGTTACAGTGATTCTGATGTACACTTCTGAAATTAAAAAGCACAAATCCAAGTAATCTTTTTCAGCAAGGTCAAAACAAATGTTAAGATACTATCAATTCACAGCCCTAACATGTAAAATTACTTCGAACTCACCTCTCTCCAGCTTCTCAGCATCATTACATAAACAGACTGGAAAATAAAGAAACCATAATTAAATGATCATCTTTAACAGCCTTGTTTGGGAGACATATTTGTCCCAGTCCCACATCTCATTTTCCATCTAAGGAAAAATACTGCATACAATGAGAGGTATCTACTAAAGGGTTTTTAAGGGCCCACATTAAAGAGTAAATAAAATATTTAACGGTCACTAAGTCTATCATCCAAGGAGTTAATTCCACAGGGAAGGAACAAAGAATGCCCAAATCCCTGTACTAACTTGATAACATTTTGAACTGTAACAATGAAGAAATATTTCTCTAAGTTAAAAAGAAAAAAAAAGCAAGGAACAAACTGATATACAAAAAATCTCCTATTCCAATGATTCTATTCTAAGTCAAACACCTCAATGCATTTTAATATACCCTAAGCTGATGATTTAAGCTAAATGGCATCTTAATTATATGACAAATATACATGATAAGGTACCTTCCTGGTCATGAAAACATTAATGTGAAAATTAGGAAAGTATATCCTTGAATCAAGAAAATAAGCATCCTATGATAACCTAAATGAAAGTAAAAACATGTCTAAAAGTAGAGAAAATAAGCTAAAAATCACAACTATATAACCCCTGAAAAGGGAGCCTGCCTGGCTCAGTCAGTTGGAACATGAGACTCTTGATCTTGGGATTGTGAGTTCAAGGCCTGCATTGGCTGTAGAGCTTACTTGTAAGAAAAAAAAATCCCCTTAAAAAAAAAATTACATCATATATATATATATATATATATCCCCTAAAAGTTTTAGATTACTGCTATCAATATTCACTTTACAATGCCCAGCTCTCTTTACCAGAAACCTCCTTAGCCCCAACTATCCTGACACAAACAAATGCCAAGTTACAGAGCAGAGGAGCTTACTTTTGTCCCCAAATAAAAGATCTGACCACCGTAGCTACTGATGGATTGATAACAAGCCTTCTCACCAACCAAAGCCTATAAAAAAAAAAAAAAAAGGTAAAAATCACATGCATTAGAAGTCTCATTAAGTTTTAAAGAATGTCAAGTACACAGACTAAAATTTTAGGTCAACATAGTTTTATTCCATAAATTAGTGGGGAAAAGATGTCAGTCAAGTGCCAGTCTGTCAGAGGAAGTAGCAGAAAAGACAAAGTGCAAAAAGTTAATTCCCTGCTTACATATGGTCATTTTACTTTTCAGAAAAGAGAGACATGGGAGGAATATGCCAACTTTCAAAATCTAAAGGGAAACTGTTGCAATCTTCCCATTATTGGAAGACAGACATTGACTGAATAGCATGGCCATTTGAAAACAGTACCTCTAAGCTCTTTGAAATCAACATCAACCTAAAACACAAGGAAAAACAGGAAGACAAAGCAGCGTAACATACGGGAGTCAGACTAGCCCAGCTAAAGAGAAAACCTATCGTGTGATAAATTTGGATTGTGAATTTTGACTCTGCTACTGAAGGTATGACCCTACTCCACACAACTTTCAAACTTCTGACATTCAGTTATCCCATCTTTGAAAAACCCTGCAGTTTCTGTGGAATTTAACTACGTTAATATTTGTATATGTCCCCAAGTATATAAATGGTCAATAACTGATAACCACAATAACTGGTAACTTTTCACTATGAAATTTAAAAATGTATACAAAGGTGGGGAGAATATACGAGGAACACTCTGCAGCCATTAACCAGCCTCATCAATTACAATATCATCTCCAATCTTGCCCCACCTGTACTCCCACGGACTACCCTATACACAGAATAATTCTGAGATGATTCTCAGATTTTGAGTATTTATAAAAATTCAGTATATGCATAATAAATCAGTCATAACCACAACTGCATTAGTCTACTTTTCAAAATTAACAATATGAAATAAAAATAAAATAAGTAAAAATCCTCAATATGAAATATGCAGTGTTTGGACTGTAAATGGTCTCAAAATATCAAATATTGTTGAGGTTTTTGTTATTTTGTTTTTGCTTTTTCTACATTTCGTGTGTCTAAATCAAGATCCGACCAAGGGCCACATTATCGGAGCTGGCTGATAGGTCTCTTAACGCTCTTTTAAGTTTATCCATCTCACTCCTTTATTTTCCTTGAAATTTACTGCTGAGAAACTGGATACTTTTTTCATAGTTTCTTACTATCTAGATTTTGCTAACTGCATCCACATGGAATCTTTTAACATGTTCCTCCACCTTCCATATTTTCTCTAGAAGAAGCCTGATCAGAATCAGGGTCCTTTGCTTTGATTTTGGTTCAATTTTTTGGCAATATTACTTTAAGTACGATGTTAGCTATAAGATTTTTATAGATGCCCTTGTTTATATGACTGAAAAAATTCCTTTTTATTCCTAATTTGCTGAGTTTTCTCAGGGATGGATATTGAACTCTACCAAATGCTTTTTGTTTGTCTTGAGATGATAATTAGGGCTCTTCGTTAATAATCAACTAATATGGTAAATTATACAGATTCTGAATGCTAAACCCACCTGGCATGCCTTGGAAAAACAGCATGTGACCATAATCTATTACTTTTTATACATGCTGTTTTCTATTTGCTAATATTTTAAGTATTTTTGTTTCTATGCTTATGAGAACATTAGTCTGTAGTGTTCTTTATTGTAGTATCTTTGTCTGATTTTATTATCAGAGTTAATCTAGTCTTATAAAAAGTTATGTGGGGGCACCTGGGTGGCTCAGTGGGTTAAAGCCTCTGCCTTCAGCTCAGGTCATGATCCCAGGGTCCTGGGATAGAGCCCCTCATCAGGCTCTCTGCTCAGTAGGGAGCCAGTTTCCCCCTCTCTCTCTCGCCCGCCTCTCTGCCTCCTTGTGATCTCTGTCAAATAAATAAAAAAATCTTTAAAAAAACAAAAAAAGTTAATGTGGTCCCTTTTTGAAAAAATTTTTGTCTATAACCATTATTTTTTTTTCCCCCTTATATAACAGACCTCATTAGTAAAGCTATCTGGGCCTGGAGCTTTCCTATAGAAAAATCAATCTATTTCTGTAACTGCTGCACAGTCACTTAGATTCTCTATTATTTGTTGAGTCAGCTTTGGTAATTCGTGTATTCCAAGGAATTTTTCCATTTCATCTAAAGTTGTTGAATTTATTGGCATAAAGTTATGCACATCTTTTAATATCTATAGACTCCCCAGTGAGGACACCTCTCCCATTCCTGATACCGGTAATTGTGTCTTCTCTTTTTCTTGATTAATATCATTAGAGGTTTACCAATTTTATTTCTCTTTCAAAGAACCGGCTTTTGATTTCTTTGATTTTCTGTCTGTCCATTTTCTATTTAATTGATTTTTATTCACCTTTTTATTTTTCCTTCAATCTACTTTAATTTTGCTCTTTTTCTATTTCCTTAATTAAGACAGAAGGGCACTGATTTGAGATCTTCTTCTTTTCTAATTAAGTATTTAATGCTGTGAGTTACCCTTAAAAAACTGATTTAATTGTAGACTACATATTTTGGTAAGTTGTATTTTCATTCAGTTTAGAATATATTCCAATTTCCTCTGAGACGTCTTCTTTGACTCATTGGTTATTTATAAAACAGTTGTTTAATTTCTAAATATTTGGGTTTTTTCCAGATTTACCCTGATGATTCCTTGAACAATTTATGGACGTTTGTTTTACAGCCTAGCATATCACCTATATTGGTGCACATACCACATGCTCTTGAACAAAGTTTGTAATCTGCTTTCCTTCAGAGGAATATTCTATAAATGTCACTTAGGTCAGTTGGTCAGTAGTGTTTAAGTCTTCTATGCCCTTAGATTTTCTGTCTACTAATTCTAATAACGACAGACGGGTTTTGTTGGGTTTTGTGTAATTGTGGCTTTGCTGGTTTCTTTCAGTTCTGTCAGTGTTTGCTTCATGTATACTGGAGGTCTGACACGGAGTACTTAAAACTTTAAAGTTCTTATGTCTTCTTGTAACCCCTTTTTATCAATCTGAAATTTGTTTATATCTCTGACAATATTTCCTACTCTGAAATCTAGCGATTATGATTCAAGTTAGCATGGTATGTCTTTTTCCATCATCTTACTTTTACTATGTCTTTATACTTAATGTGTTTTGTAGACAGCATAGAATTGGTTCTTGCTTTTCTTTATCCAGTCTGACAATCTCTGCCTTTTATTTTTATATTTTATCTTATTTTTATTAACATATAATGTAGTATTTGCCCCAGGGGTACAGGTCTGTGAATCGTCAGGCTTACACACTTCCCAGCACTCACCATAGCACATACCCTCCCCAATGTCCATAACAACCTCTGCCTTTTAATTGAAATATTTGGACTATTTATACTTCCTGTAATTAGTGATATGGTTGGGTTTGGATTTATTATCTTATTAACTGTTTTTTCTACTTGCCTATTCCCTTTTTTATGCTTCACTGAATTTGATATTTTTTAACATCTCGTTTTGTCACTACTATTAACTTATTTAGTTACACCACTTCTTTTTCAGTGACTGTTCTAGTATTCACAATATGTAACTTGAACTTATCTCCCTGTACATTTAAATATTACACAATTTGATGTATAATGTAAATCCGTACAATGATATACTTCTACGCCCCATTCCCTGCTGCTATATATTACTTTCGTCTTTCACACTACTACTTCTACATTATCATAAACATTACAACATATTATTTTTGTTTTAAATAGTCAATAGCTCTTGTTACATAACAGTACTGAGGTATAATTTATATACCACAAAATTCACTCATTAAATGTAAAATTTAGCAATTTTTAATAAATTTACAGTTGCCCAATCATCACCAAAATCCAATTTGAGAACATTCCCATCACTCCACAGAGATTCCTTGTTCTCATTTCTAGTCAACCTTCATTCCTACTCCCAGTCTCAAGTAACCATTAATCTATATCTATCTCCATAAACTTGGCTTTCTTGGACATCTCACAGAATCAAACAATCTTTCTCTATGGCTTCTTCCACTTAACATAGTATTTTTGAAAAGGTTCATCCATGTTGTAGCATGTGTCAGTAGTTCATCCTCTTCACTGCAGAAAAGTAGTCTATTACATGGCTAGGTCACTTTTTGTTTACCCATTAACCAAGTGGTGGACGTCTGGAAGGTTTCCATTTCCAGCTATTATGAATAACATTGCTATGAACATTTGTGAACAAGTGTTTGCGTGGGCGTATGTTTTCACTTCTCTTGGGTATATACCTAGGAGCAGAACTGCTCAAATGAATATGTTCAACATTCAGAGGAACCTCTAAAATGTTTTCCACAGCAACTGCGCCATTTCCCACCAGCGGTATGTCACAGTCCCAGTTTTTCCACATCTTCACTAACACCTGAGACTGTCTGCCTTTTGAGTTACACAGTCAGTCTGCTTGGTGAGAAGTGCTCACTCACTGCGGTTTAGAGTTGCATTTCCCTGATGATGAACGACGTTTGAACATCTTGGCTATGCTTGTTGGCCATGTGTCTATCTTTGGAGATTACTCCAAAGCTCCAAAGTAATGAGAGTTGTTTCTGATGAGAGATCCGCTCTCATACTTACTGCTGCTCCTCGGCATTTAATGTGACTTTTCTCTGTGGCTGCTTTAATATTTTTCTCTGTGTCACTCATTTTGATCAATCTATATATGGTTTTCTTTATTTTACCTGTGCTTGGGTTCACCGAGCTTCTTGAAAATTTGTGTTTATAGTTTGGATAAGTTTTGGGCCACTATTTCTTCCTTTTTTTTTTTCTCCCTCCTTTTCTTCAGCGACTCCAAATGCCCATATATTAGGCTACCCAATGCTGTCTCACAGGTCATAAATATTTTTTTAAATTATTTTTTCTGTGTTTTATTTTGGGTAGATTCTATTGCTCTATCTTCAAGTTCACTAATGTTTTTTCCTCATCTACGCTGACATTAATCCCATCCAGGGCATTTTTCATCTCAAGCACTAATAATTTTTATCTCTAGAAGTTAGATTTGCATCTTCTTTAGTATCTTCCATGTCCCTACTTAACTTTTTGGACCTATGGACTATGGTTGTAATAACTGTTATGTCCTTATCTGCTAATTCTGTTTCCGGTTTAAGTCAGTTTTGATTGATTTTTGTTCTCACTATAAATTGTGCTTTTCTTCTTCTTTACATGCCTCATAATCTGACTGAATGGCAGACACTATGAATTTTACCTTGTTGGGTTCTGGAAATTTCTGTATCATTAATATTCCTGTGCTTTGTTTTGTGGGATAGTTAAGTTACTTGGAAACAGTCTGATTCTTTCCGGTCTTATTTTTAAGAATTGTAGTGGGGACCAGAACAGTGTTTACTGTGGTCTTAATTACTCCCCACTACAGAGGCAAGATGGTCCTGAGTATTCTACCCAGTGTCCTATAGACCATTAAGTTTTCCTTCTGGCTGGTATAAACAAGCCAATGTGAGCACTGGTTATAGTTCCTTCTCAATCTATCAAATAATTCTTTCCCTGGCCTCGGGTAGGATCAGCATTTGCTGATCAGTAGTCTGCAGAATAACCAAGGGGAACCATAGGTATAGTGCTTGCTCTCTTCTCCAGTATCCGGTCCTGCAAACTCAACCCACCATAGTCTTCCCACAGTCTCAGCTCATGAAGTCCTTTAGGCTCCAACTGGGTTCCACTCCCCTGAGCTATAGCCTGGAAACTCTCTCTAGGGCTCTGTCACTTGTTTCCCATTTTGTCAGGGACCGCTGTCCTTCATTGCCTGATGTCCAGTATTCTGAAAAGTTTTTTTTTTTCCTTTTATACAGGAGAGTAAATCCAGTGCCCATTATTCCATGTTGGCCAAAACTGCAAGTTCAAAGTCTAACACCATTTCTAATAACCATTCAGACACAAGAAAATATCTAAGTATGGGAGAATAATTAGTCTTCAGTGAATTCTACTGCATTACCATTTCTTATTATAGATTGTCTTGGTTTCTAAATTCTGTGGCTGGAAGACCCTTTCATATTTAAACTCTGAAGTTCTAATATCTCAGGGAGATTTGAATAATGGCTGCATATCACACCATAGGTGCTCATTAAATATGAACACCATTACTATTTTTTTTTCAAGAAATTACCCAGGAAAGCCTCTAGATGTCCCTCTTACAAATTAATGGTTTATGAAATCACAATTTGAAGAAATTTAGCTGCAAACTATTTGTGTAAATTGCTAAAGGCCATTATCGTGGTTGCTTAAGATATAGTAAAATAAATACTAAGGTAATACTCATGTGTCTTCCTTCTCTCCAGATTCCTACATTTCATCTATCCCCTATTCTTAAAGAATCTTCTTTCTTTCTTTCTCTCAAAGCCATCTTGATCTTTTAATGCCCTTAGCCACCATAACTGCTTGGGCCTTTACCAATCACCCAAGTCAGTCTACCTATCTCTGCCATTCATCCCTTAAATCTATCAGGCTTACTGCCACCATATTAAACGTTCTAAAATATTCTGCTTGTACAATTTCTTTCCCATAAATTTTCAACTGCATTTCATTATTTTAGTATAAAAGTTAAAATTCTTTGGTATTAAATCAGTCACATTTCTGAAGAAAAGATAACAGGAATTACTGTTTTAGTTCACATTCCTGAATACTTATAAACACATCCATATCCACCTCAATCTAGACAGCAAGATAACTAACTTCTCAGAGTTCCGATTTCTAAAACAAACAACAATAAAATACCAAGATTATCAAAGGAATTCTAAGATAATGGATTACCCTTACCAGTGCCTGGCTAACATTTCCTCCAGTGGCCAGGGATTTGAAATGGCTGCTGTTATAGACCAGCTGAACTTCTGAGATCTCCACTGTTTCCAGTTCTTCTTGAGTCTGTCGATCAATCACATGCAACTTCTCCACACTGTCCAAGAGCACAACTGTGCGTGAGTTTATCCACTGCAAATCAAGCACACCACAAAAAAAAAGGTGAGGCCCATCCTACACCATCATTCAGGACAAAAAGAAAGCCTGGCCACTCAGTTAAATTATATGGAGGATTTTATCCATTTAGTAACTTGATGACAACAAAATCAGAGCAAGAACTACTTGATGACAGTAGTGGCTAGACAGTACCGGATAACAGTGCATAACACAGTAATGAGTTCTGACAGTGTTAAAATGACCCATAGCATTTAAAAAGGTAACTAGGAAGGGAGCCTGGGTGGTTCACCTGGTTAAACGCCTGACTCTCAGCATCAGGAGACCAAGCCCTGTGAGCTCCCCTGAGCTTTAATAGATATATTAGAGTATAATATTAGCTTTAGTAAAATTCTTTAAATCGTACACTGGCACAAATGAATTAAACAGAATGACAAACTATGCATTTCTCATGTTTTTGACATTAATTAAAGTGCAAATAAACCTCATAAACCTATGTGGTCAAGTAATTGTTAGCATTTACATAATACATATTTTAAAACAGAAGCATTCTAAAATATGTATTTTTTTTTAAAACCTCCCTACCAATTATGGGAGAGCTCCTTGCTTTTCTCTCTCTCCATATTCCAAATTTTCTTTAATAAGTACTATTATAATTTTAGAGGTAATGACATAATAATATTAAAAATCTTCTGAAGGATGCCATTTTGATAAATTTCTTGGGTTTTATAGGTCTTTTTTTTTTTTTTTTAAGATTTTTTTTATTTGCGAGTCAGAGAGTGTGTGCATGTGAGTAGGAGGAGGGATGGTGGGAGAGAGTCTTCAAGCAGACTCCCAGTGAGTGTGGAGCCTGACACAGGGCTCAATCTCATGACCCATGAGATCATGACCTGAGCTGAAACCAAGAGGTGGATACCCAACCAACCGAGTCACCCAGGCACCTGTACGATTTCTTTCAAAAAAACTTAAAAAAAAAAAAAATTCAATCCCTCTTCAGGAAATAAGTGAAATTTTAAAATCTGCCCAATTTAGGGGGTGCCTGGGAGGCTCAGTCATTAAGCGGCTGCCTTCGGCTTGGGTCATGATCCCAGGGTCCTGGGCTCAAGCCCCGCATCGGGCTCTCCGCTCAGTGGGAAGCCTGCTTCTCCCTCTCACTCTGCTTGTGTTCCCTCTCTCTTTGTGTCTCTGTCAAATAAATAAAAAATAAAATAAAATAAAATCTTTAAAATCTGCTCAATTAGAATTTTAAATTAGCCAGAACAAAGTGCTTCTCCTGTACCTTCTCTCGCCGGCATTCAAGTTGTTTTATTTATGACCTACTCCATGTCATCAAGGATTATTTGCATAATACTATATCAAAAACAACCAGGTTAAAATGGATCACTTTTAACATAAGTGAAAATATACTCATCACTATAAAGGAAGGGTTTTTGTTCTGTTTTTCCCGCCAAAATTTCTCTCTCAGAAAACAGGGAGTTTGATGCTCAAATCATTTACAAAGGGCTCTTATAAGGTGCTCTTTTGATTATTTTAAAAAACAAAGTATCATTTAGGAGACACATTATTGGCCTTATACAACCTTAGTCAGTACTAGTTTGTAGATGCTACCAAAGGCCACCTAGTTTAAAAAAGAGAATGACCAACGTTCTTAGCAGGTGTAGCAATTTTTCCTAAGATTAGATCCTCACAATTGCAATTGCTGACACTGTTGTAAATGAGCCTTTTAATGGTACTTTATAAAGCAATGCAGTTACTGTCATGTCATGGAAAAGCCACAGGACAGATGAAAACACCTACTACCCTACTGTGGGGAGAACAGCTACTTGTAGTTGAGGGAAAACTTTCCAGGGACAGAATCTTATGCAGGTTTTAAGAGTGCTGTGTCTCAAATATCTTCAACAGAAGTAATTATGATGAATTCTAGGAAGCTGTGTTAGATAATCCAAAAGGAGTCCTGATGATGACAAAGGCACTGATGTCTTATATTCATGAGAAGAGTTTGAAAAAAACATTTTGTGAAATATATGAATGGAAACAAAGTATTGTGTCTAAATCCACAGTCTATCTGTGAGATTAAAAGGCAATGTGCAACTAAATTAATAAATTGTATATTATAAAGAAAAGATCCATTTCATCTACATCTTAAAAAGTTACATATTATTAAGTTAGAGGAAAAACTTTCAGCCAACTTCTTAGAAAAATGAGGCTCTGTCTCTTATTTAGGGTTGCCTATATCCATGCATATATAGAATGTTTCACTGGATATTGACACGCCAAAAGCATTAATGACAGAAACCCAGAAATACTATAATTACACTATTTGCAAAGTTGACACACAACTTGAAAAAGAAAAAAAACTTGATACAAAAAGAAATATTTTTTAAACCAAAAAGTTGCTTAAAATGGAAATGTATGGTGGAGAGAAAATTCTGCAGTTTTTAGCCGTGAAGAAAAAGAATGAAGTACATAAACTCCTGAACTAATGAAGATAAGCTCAGAAGTACAAAAGTATGTTTACAAAGAAAGCCGGGCAATGATCCTCAAGAAACCCACCCAAATTCTTCTGAACTCCCCTTTGAACTAATCAGGACATCAAAGAAAACTTTTCCTGACCCTGCCACACTGTTCAGCAGGACATAGGCTGAAAGGCAATTAAAAGTAAGGTGGCACCAGGGCATCTGGGTAGCTCAGTGAGTTACATGTGTTGATTTCGGCTCAGGTTGTGAACTCAGCATTGTGAGATCAAGCCCCACGTGGGGCTTCCTGCTGGGCATGGAGCCTGGCTAAGATTCTCTCTCCCTCAGCCCTCCCTCCTATCTCTACCTCTTCCCCCACCGGGAAAAAAAAAAAAAAAAAAAGTAATATGGGATTACACTGAACTCAGACTCCATTACTTTGGTCCCTATTTTACATAATCCCAAAGGACAAGATTCATGGCAGAAATCCTGGTAGTGCTAATATACAGGGTCTCAAAACAATTACATGGGACAAATTAATCTGAATAATACTCACAGTAAAGTTGATGAGATCATAGTAGAGGTGAAGGTGCTTTTGCTTAGTAACATGAATTGCTCCAGACTCATCTCTCTTAACCTGATAGTGAAATAAAAACAACTTAAATACCAGCTATGTTTTGAGGGGTTTTGGAGATACTTAGTTATTCTCTACCTAGAAAATGACTTCCATCACAGTACAGATAAGTCCAAAATACTGGCTATTAAAGAAACTATTACATAAATGAAAAAAATCATTCATACCATGATTTGTACCAAAATGCAAGGCACACCTGCTCAGTGCTGTCAGTCCTGTAACATGTGTTCACTCTAATTCAAAACAAATGACCTCCATCCCATCAGTGACCGTACTCAGCTAGAGTGAAAGCATAAAATGGGACTGACACATGGTATGATAAAGTCATACTGGCCTCACCAGATACCTGAACACACAACGAGACCTCCTAACGCAGACCCTTCGAGTACTCTCATCTTCGCTTCAGCAGAGCACTCCCCCTGGAAGGAACGACAGGCCAGTAGAAGGAGCACGTGATCTAGACTCACATGCTTCAGTTCCACTGTCACAGCTGCGTGACCAAGGGCCAATCACTTATTCTTTCTCAGTTTCCTCAGTTGAAAAATGAAAATGAACACCAAATTTGTTCCCTATTTGGCATATACTGAAAGTGTTTCACAAACATAAAAACAATGCCAACATTACCTATTCTCTTCTGATTCACTGAAGTCCTTGCTAAAGAAGATCACTTCACTTATACATATTCTAAATCCCACCCCCTTCCCCACTGCTTAATATTACCTCTCCCTTGCTGGCATATGCACTCACTCCCTTTTAAGGGCACTTTTCCTTTTGCTATCCAACACGTTTCTGATTCCTCTACTTTCAAATAAAAAACAAAAACAAATAGCCGTTCCCTGATTTGCTTTTTACAGATATTTAACCATTCTCATGCCTCTTGCAGCCAAACACTAGGGGTCTAAGTCTGCTCTTCTCGACACATTTTTTTAACAAGGCTCTACAGTGTAGCTTCTACCTCCATTCTGTTGATAATTAGTCCTCTGAAAAGTTTCTAATCAACAACTACTTGTGGGGGTGCCTGGGTGGCTTAACAGGTTAAGTGTCTGCCTTCAGCTCTGCTCATGATCCCTGCTCAGTGGGGAGTCTACTTCTTTCTACCTGCCCCCCCCACCACCTGCCCACCCCCTCATTCTTTTTTCACTCTCAAATAAATCTTAAAACAACAGCAACAACAACAAAACCAACAAACTACTTGCACATTCAGTGGTCTTATCCTCAGTGGTCTTCTCTCTTGATCTTTATTTAATAATGGTATTACCCTGGAAGTGGCCTAGTCCTGAAGCCTATCCTTTGTCTCCTGTGTGAGGCCATACTGTCCCACTTCCCCTCCTACCTCTATGTGCCTTTATTGGAACATTCTTTCTTGATTCCTTTTCCTTTTCCTTTCCCTTGTGAGTGCCTGCCAAGGCTATGTATGCTCTGGCTTTTGATTTTCACAGCTTCAACAACATTCTCTACCCTGAAATTCTCACCTGCACTCCAGACTTGGATTGTTGTCTGCGTGGAGGACATTCCCTGAGAGAACACTTAAGAATCCCACCTTTGCTTCTAATGCAACATATTCAAATCCTCTGTAACCCTGGCCCTTCAAATAGCTCATGCTTCTAAAGTACAGTCAGAAAAGATTCATTCATGTCCTTTAGTTCCCAGATCCAGTGAGAAGCCTTGTCCTTCCTTCAAAATGTCATCCCTCACTCTCACTGAAACCAAGCCTCCTTGTCTGAAGACCTCATACCTGCTTTGGCATAAGAGCAAAACCCTCCATTTCCCCCACTATCACCTATAATCTATTTTTCCTGCTACTTCTATACTGGTCTTCCTAAAGTACCATTTTAATCATATCTTTATCTCTTGAATTACAAGGAACCTGTGACAACTCCTCATTACCTAGACTAGGCCAATTATATAATCTTGATCAGGGGTCAGTAAACTTTTTTTGTAAAAGGCCAAACAACAAATATTCTACATTCTGTGGATAATACAGTCTCTGTTACAACTACTCAATTCTGCCACTGTAGCATGAAAGCAGCCACAAATCATACATAATCAAATGGCCATGACTGTGTTCCAAGAAAACTTCATTTATAAAACAAGCAGCTGGCCAGATTTGGTCCATAGGCCAAAGGTACATAGGTACATTCGCATATTTACACACACAAACCATTAATCATTTGTTAGTCAAAGGAGATGAACTGAGAAATACATGGAGGGGCATGGGGCTGAGGTGATCCATTGTTTTCCATGTTAATCATTAAAGCCTAAAATTAAAATTAAATGATCACTCTCCAAAGAATTATAATAGCATATTTTTTGACATAGTATTAAATCGCTGAAGAATCAGGAAGAAAATATTATGATAAAGGACTGTATAACAGATCTAGCATCATATTAGGACTTACCAACAGAAAATGAACAACATCTCCTCTGCAGAAGGCAAGCATGGGATTCACATAATTATGTACTGCCACAAAGTGCCAGGCCAGCAATGGAACACTGGAAGGATCCATCTAAGTGAGTAAAAGGCCAAAAATATATATATTTTTTAATATATATTAGATATTAGCACATATATAAAGTATATATATGTAAATATATATATATATATATATATATATATATATATATGGCAACACAGTTAACAGACAGTAGGACAAAAGGGAAATTAATTAATTAAAAAGAGCAGCTGACTAGTGTTCCTTGATAAAACTTTTCCTAATTTCTCATTAAAATTGCAGTGAAGCAGGGACTGACTGGGCAGTATCAAGAGGGAACTTTCTGGGTTGATGCTAATGTTCTGTATCTTGATGGAGGTTTCAGTTATAAAGTATATACACTTTAATTTAAAGTTCAGCAAATGTATGACCAAGATCTGTGCAGTTAACTGTAAGTAAATTCTACACTGAAAGAGAAACAAATACTGAACTCTAAATGTAATGCAAGCTGAGTATTTAGGCAAATGAGTATTGACTTTTGCAATTTATTGGAAATACATTTAAAATAACAATTTGATGGGTGGATGGACAGAGACATACTAAATAAAGTACAATAAACTGTTATTCATAGAATTTAGATAGTAGGTATACAAATGTTCAATGTAAAATTCTACTTCTCTATTTGATAACGTTAGTATTGGAAAAAAATAGTAGTAAAAACATACAAAAAGATGCCAACATACACCACCATGATAAACCTCAGTTAACCAGTGAAGCTAACCTAAGAAACACTAATGGCAAGCTAAGCTAGCCATGCTCTCTGAAAGGGGAGATCTGTTTCCCTGGAGGCCCGGACATAATGGAGTACCAAACAACAGACAGAAGAGTGGTCTCGCTCAGCACAGGGGCTGTGCTCTCAGCTAGTATTGGCTCTGTACCATCATTCTCCATCTCATCCCATCAATACCTCTCCTCACATATACACTAGAAGATCACAACTCTCTGAAAACAACCAAGCAGCAAAAGAAAGGGAAACGGGGGTATGCATCATAGATGCTCAGAAGTAGCATCCTCCAAAGTAAAATACTATAGTTGTTCTCTCATAAATTTAAACAAATTAAAACAATAAAAGTAAAAAAGTACAGACCCTATGATCTGTACCTCTCTAGTCACCAGCTTATACTGCTTTGGTCTCATCAAGGTAACTCTGGACGATGGTCTTTGGAGCACTGACTTCCATTCTACCTCGTTTTCTGACAATCTCACAGAATTTGCCACTTTCAAGTCATTTCTACCCTTCTGACATGGTCTTTTTGCCAGTAAGATGGAGAGGTTTACTCACCCGTCCATAGGGAAAAGTCATCCACACTTTCAAGGATGGTTTCAATCCAATGACCAGTATCTTTAGAAGAAAAATGTATTTTTAATGTTTACCCTATAATTTTCAAATTTTTGGTATTCAAAGCTTGTAAAACTTAGGAGTTTCACCTTCTAAATATACCAACCAACCTTTGTTAAGGATGCCATGGCCAATAAGGAAAACTGTGTGATGGGATGATCTTTCAACTCAGGCTTCGAATGGAGAGGCTCAATACAGCAAACTTCACCCTTGGAACCACTGAATAGACACCTAGACTCACATGTTCTCACTCCCATCACCCTCCTGCAAAGGTAACCAAAAAATTCAGAATTGATTTAGTAATGATTCAAGGCACTACCATCTCTAGCATGGACCACTACAATAGCCTCCTAACTCCTATTCTTGCCTCAATAATCCAACTCCATAGGACATCAGTAGGTTCTTTGTAACTTCAGATTTATCACTCTTCTCCTAAAAACACTCCAATGGCTTGCCACTATACATAAAATAAAATCCAAACTCCTTGCCAAGTTTTCAAAGGTCCTATATGATTTGACTCCTGCCTTCACTCTTTTCCCACTACTATCAAAGTCACACTCCAGCCACAACTGCCTTCTTTCCGATGCTCCAACAAACCAAACCTGTGCCTACTTCAACACCTTTGTGCTTGAACATCCCTCTGCCTAGAACACTTCTAGACCTTTGCATTTGTTGACCAGATTATCATTCAGGTCTTGCTCATATGTCACCTTCCTGAATTATCCCCAAGCGCACTCCAGCAAGCTGATTGGTCTTATTTTCTTCAAAGCACTTGTAACTATCTGAAGTTATCTCATTTATGTATTGTTTAGTACTGTGTCCCTACCCCCACCCCAATGAGAATTCTTTTTTTTTTTTAAAGATTTTATTTATTTGACAGAGAGAGACGTAGCAAGAGAGGGAATAGAAGCAGGGGGAGTGGGAGAGGGAGAAGCAGGCTTCCTTCTGAGCAAGGAGCCTGATGAGCGGCTCGATCCCAGGACCCTGGGATCACGCATGACCCAAGCTGAAGGCAGATGCTTAACGACTGAGCCACACAGGTGCCCCTATAAGTTCTATTCAAGTAGTACTTTGGTTCACAGCTGCAAGTCTGATGCCTAGAACAATGCCTACACATAGGAGATGCTCACTAAACATTAGCAGAATAGTAATTTGTAAGCAATTACTTTGGGTTTAGCAATGTAAGAAAGTATGAGAAATATAAGAAACACAGTCCTGACTTGGAGAACTTATGGAAACACAATGTGTATTGAATTTTATGTTCAAATTGTTAAAAACAACAACAACAAAAAACCTCTCCTTTATAAATATCCTCCCATGTATCTAGACACTAGACAGTCTTTGCTCTTATAGAGAAACAGGGCAATTCCTAGGCAATAAAAACCTTTCTACACCTTTAGGGTTATAATCAACTGGGCCTGGGGCCTAAACCGAAATTAGTGACACACTCCAGAATCATGGTTCCCAAGACCGACATCCGTATGAATTCCCTGGGGAGCAGGAGTTCAGAATTTCAACTCAGACCTACTGAGAAAGAATTCTGGGTGGCCAGGCCTGGATCTCCAAATGTTCTATGAACCTCTCCAAGTCATAATATACAGCCATCACCTATTTTTAATCACATGGGTTTTCCAGACTGCTTCATGTTCAACATCAAGTCATTAAACCACAGTTAGTCTTTTCATTTCATTTGTCAACAAATGTCCTTTAGTCTCTTACTTAAATGTCAGTTCAAAAACAGAGCCTCCGCTGTCATTGCAAATTGCAAGAGTTGGATCATCTGTAAACTAAACAGAGAAGAAATTCACTTTCTTAGAGATGTTTCAACAACCAGTCAAGTGTTAAAAAGGGAAAAAATCATAATGTCTTAAAAATCTAAAAACAAACACATTTAATAGCATTTGAAATCACCTAGATTTAGTACATCATTCTAAATATACAAACTTACCCATATTCAGAATAAAAATGGCTCAATATCTTTAAAAGACTGAGACTTTAAAAAGCAAACCCACCTTTCATTAGGATCAAAGAGAAATATAAATTATATCTCATAAAACGCCCTGAAGTTCCACTTGGGTTCTTAACAGTAACTTTTTCTAAGCTGCTAGTAAACTGAATAGGGTCTACTAGATACATTTGCAGTTGCCTAGTTTTCAAGAACGAAGACATAGTAAAAGATATTTGCTATCTTTGGGAAATAAACTTGAATACGTTTTCTGCCTAACTGAAGAATTAGTGCACTATATTTAAAATAGTTTAAATACTTTTTATGGAACGATTCCAAACATGCGCTGCCTCCTGATCTTACTTGACGGAGTATACTTGAGTTATTACCTACTCTGGAAAACTCCAAATAACAACTAACGGTCACAGTGACCGATGGTCCTAAGGGCTTATGAGGTATACAAAACTGAGTAACCTGAGTCACTTAGAGTGACCGGTCTCCCTAACCCCAAAGACTGGTGAGCCATCCTAAACGGCATGTCTTTGTTCTCTCTGGGACAGCTGAGGTACAGCTGACTACTGTTAAATAATTCTTCTGGAGACTACTGTAAAATTATTCTTCCCACACACAGGCACAACAAAGAAGACCCACACCTCTGCTCTCAAGGCCTCATGGACCAACTGCCAGAGTGGGAAGTATATATCTGAATGTAGGAAAATCAACTGAACTTGCATTCTTATTTATTAACTTTCTACTTATCTTTGTGTTTTGGAATGTACTTAAATATTAGTACAGTACTACATTTATAGTATTTTTTAAATAAATAAATACATACACACACATACATACATATACACACACACAAGTATTAAGGACGTAAGCCCAAGTTGTTATTGCTGGGATATAGGGTTAAATTTGGAGAACAATGAGTAAGAGTACTACAGAGCAAGTGGCTGTTGTCAATCCAAGACTCTGGAGTGTTCAATCATATATATATCACTTGCTACCTCTTACTCCAACGTCACAGCACCTGCATTGCGAGGGCTTTATCACCGATCCCAAGCAACACAATGGCTACCATTTCCATGCTTTTAACCTCAGCTGCGTTCTTCTCTGTCCTCTCTGCCTTTGTATCTTCTGTTTCCTGTTTCTCTCAAGGATTTTGCCTTTTTCTATAAATGAACTGTCCTTTTACAAAACCAATTAGTTATCCCTTCAGCCAAACATTTATTGAGCAGCTACCATGCATAATCCAAAAATAAATGCAAAACAGATTTGGGTTTCAAAAACCCTCCTCTATTAAAGGAGAGAAGACATAAACACAAACAACTGTAACATGCCATAGGAAAAGAGGTCAAGAAAAACTGCCATGATGTTCAGAAACAGGGGAAATTCTACTTCTCCTTGTCTTGGTTGCTTTCAGTGTTACTAAATGCTTCAGTGCTGCTTTGTCACAAAAGACTTTTATGTAACTAACCTAGATGCAGGCACATAAACTCCAGATGCTTACAGACTTTAAAAAGCTTACGTATGGATAAGAGAGGTCTGCACGGCTAAGCAACCAAATGTGTACATGATTAAAATCTACAAGATCAGATTTTAGACTTCCCTAGTTACAGTCCTTTACCTTTTATGCTTCTGAACATGGGCCTGACAGCATACAAAAACCAAAGTTCACATTGTATTTGTATTTGAAATCTGTTACCTAAGCTGGCTTATTTTTCTCAGACCTGTACGGAGAATGCCAAGACTCAAATCGTAATGCTTTTCCCTTAGAGGCCTGAAAGAAAATAAACCAACAGCTCTGTTTCTAAACATAGTGCAAACCTCGGTGCTTTCACAGCTGGCGCCTTGAACCTCAGGAAACTCCCAACAAAGTGTGACAGAGCAATGTCGGTGGAGTAAACAAAAGGTAAAAAGGCCTTTTTAAATCTCTGTATGATTTTTCCAGCAGGGTACTGCTGCCAACCTCTGGTCTAGAACCACATGGGTTTACTCTATCTGCTGTTCTATTAGATGTCAACCCAACGTGCAGCTGAATATTACCAAGGTAGCCAGCCCATCTCTAGTTCTAACCTGCAAAGCACCCGATGGGGTTAGTCAAAGAAAACTTTAGTTTCAAGGATTCTGTTTATAAAGAAATGTGCTTAAAAATGCACAAACATAATACAAAGTATTAGACAAGGAAAAAAACCCAAGTATTACCTTAATATGCAATATTGCTGTTCCTGGAGGATGAGCATCTGTTATTGATCGTAGAAGTTTTCCGCTGGCCAAATCCCACATCGTGATCTAGAAGACAACTCAATGCTTCAAACACCAAACTATTGCTCTGTTTTGGACTTAAGTATCCTGCCTTGTGGAGAAATAAGCCATCCCTGGTCTATAAACATTGCAGGCAAAAAACTATGAAGTTGAAACGTAACCAAAGGTCGCAGCTTCGTTAAAGCATAGGGCCTTTATCCCATCTTCTTCATCTTCCCTTCATCCTGCCCAACCTACTTTTCCTTTCGGATTTTAAACATTGTCCTTATACCAAGAAGTAAAAAATTTCTTCAATGAGTAAACCTCTTTAGCAATGGTAAAAATTATAAGAAAGGCTCACTGCCAAACCAACTAGTGATGTATAAGTCACACGAGAAAAGCCAAAACTTATTGCCAGTTTCAGAAGTAGAAAGCAATTCTAAGAGTTATCCAGGAACACAGTAATGAGAATAGGGAAAGCAGAATATAGTATATTTAAAAAGCAGCAACAATTACCTATGCTACTATAAGGAATTAAATTTTGATGTAACAGCCTGGTTGGTTTATAAAAGCTATTTATTTACCTAGACTCATAAATTAAGATATTAAAAATCACAAATTCTGGCTCAGTTGATAACAATTATTAAAAACTGAATAAAAGACCGAGCAATCTCAGGTTAGCTCTACAGACATGTCACTGCAATTTTTGGTCTTTGAGATACTGATCTAGAAATATTTTTTTTAATTAATCAAACTGGGTAAATTTAATGCAAGTTTATTTTCATATCCAGATACTCATGGACAGAACTCAATGCAGTGAATTCCCAAATATCAACAAATGGACCGTAATAGCTGCGTTTGCATTTCACCTCAACAACTGCTTACTACATACTTAGTGCCCTCATCTGTCCCACCCATGCTTTTCTCCTAGCTCCAGTGTTATCCCACTTCCATTTTTTTCCTCCAGATTTCTATTTAAATTCTAGTTAGTTAACATATAGTATAATACAGGTTTCAGGAATAGTATTTGATTCGTCACTTACATGTAACACCCAGTGCTCATCATAACAAGTGCACTCCTTAATACCAACCATCCGTTTAGCCCATCCCCACCTACCTCCCCTCCAGCAGCCCTCAGTTTGTTCTCTATTGTTAAGAGTCTCTTAAGGGTGCCTCGGTGGCTCAGCTGATTGGGTGTCTGACTCTTGGGTTAGGCTTAGATCATGGTCTTGGGGTCATGGGATCAAGCCCCCCATCAGGCCCCGTGCTCATCACAGAGTCTGCTTGTCCCTCTCCCCTGTTCCTCCCTGCTCATGTGCTAATAAATAAAATATTTTCAAAAATGGTCTCTTATGGTTTGCTTCCCTTTTTCCCCTTCCCATATGTTCATGTTTTGTTTCTTAAATTCCACATATGAATGAAATCATATGGTATTTGTCTTTCTGACTTATTTCACTTAGAAAATACTGTAGCTCCATCGATGTAGTTGCAAATGGCAAGATTTCACACTTTCTGATGGTTGAGTAATATTCCTCTATGCGTGTGTGTGTGTGTGTGTACACATACACCCCACATCTTCTTTAACCATTCATCAATCAGTGGACATTTGGGCTATCTCCATTGTTTGGCTATTGTTAATAATGCTACTATAGGGCATCTGGGTGGCTCAGCGGGTTAAGCCTCTGCCTTCAGCTCAGGTCATGATCTCAGGGTCCTGGGATCGAGCCCCGCATCAGGCTCTCTGCTCAGCAGGGAGCCTATTTCCCCTCTCTCTCTGCCTGCCTCTCTGCCTACTTGTGATCTCTCTCTCAAATAAATAAAGTAAATCTTTAAAAAAAAAAAAATAATGCTACTATAAACATTGGGGTACATCAACCCCTTCGGATCAGTATTTTTGTGTCCTTTGCATAAATATCTACTATTGCAATTGCTGGATCATAGTATAGCTCTATTTTTAACTTTTTGAGGAACCTCCATCCTGTTTTCCAGAGTGGCTGCACCAGACTGCATTCCCACCAACATGTAAGAGGATTTGCCTTTCTCCACATCCTCACCACATCTGTGGTTTCCTTGTGTTGTTAATTTTAGCCATTTTGACAAGTGTCAGGTAGTAGAGAGATACTAGGCTTTTTTAAATTGATTTTAACATTGTCTTACGGATAAAATGAAGTTCACATTTACCTGTCCTTTAGCGAATCCACAGAGAAGTCTTGAGCAGTCATTGTTGATACTGAGGGCAGAGATGGCTCCATACTGACCTCCAACACTAGTACTACCCAGACAGAGTCTCAAAGCTTGATTCTGATCTAAAGAAAGCAAATTTGTAAAATCAGGTGGAAGAAATGAAAGGAGTGGAAAAATATGTATTTAGTATCAGCTTGTTTTCAAAGACTTGGGAGGTAGCAAAAATCAAAAGAATCAAAGGATGAAGTTCTATTCATATGTATTTATTGAGCATGTAGTAGATGCGGGGCATTGAATTATATACTAAGGATGAAGAAAAAAACCAAGATCTACAAGGAAGCATAATATAGAAGCTGTTAATGATAAGTAAAAAAAATCCGTAAATAATATTTATCTCTTCGAACAAATGAATGATCTTTCATCTGTCTCATTCTAAACCTGTATTTCTTGCTGTTTTCTGTATGCAAGGTAATAGAGAATATCACTTTTTAAAGCAGCTTTAAAATTTCAAAAATCAAAATTTATTAATTCAGAATTTGGCTGAATTTACATTTATATTATCCACAAAGAAAAGGTTTCCTAGACAAATTAACAGTACAAACAAAATTACAGAGTAAATATTTAAACTACTTAAGAAAATTATTTTCAATTGTCAACATTTGATATGCTAAAAGCAAACAGTTCAAATCTCTACTAGATTAAGTTATTTAAGGGTAAGGATCTTGCCTTAATCAATTCCGATTTTCTCAAGGAAGCATTCAATTATTTATTAAAACTTATTATCTAATAATTAAAAGAAATTCCTCTAAGTCTTCTCCTAGGAAATGCTTATTTTGTGTACAGTTCATTATTGTACCCACTTGAAAACAATGAAATAAAAAATTCAAGTATAAGAAGGCATGCCTACAAAAATTAACTGTTTAGGGGGAAAGAAAGTCACCATATCTGCACAATCTGGAGTTCTCTGAACTCACCCAGCAATTGTTTGTCCTTCCCTTAACTACTTACATGCTATTCTTTGGTGGTAGGTATGTCTCACTTCCACTATTAGACTATGTCCTTTCTAAGGGCTAAGATGATAAGTGAACTAACACTCCCGAAATACCAAGCCTGGTGCCTTGCACCCAGGAGGCATCTGACAATCATCTGAATAGCTTCCACATTTGCTTCTAGTTAGTTAACATATAGTATAAGGGTAAATCTATAAGAGTAAACCTAGTTATCAGAAAGAACCTAAAGACATTCATTCTCAGATCTAGGGAATAATACTACGTAGAACTTCTGCCCATCCAAAGGGAATATTTGTAAGAATATTTTTCTGTGTTCATAAACTGTCTTTAGGCAACAATGTTCTGTATACACACACACACACACACACACCACTACCTTAGGTCATATATGGAGGCAACAGATGGAATCAAAGTAAGTTAAGAGGCCAAGGACAGAAATTCCATTATCAGCCTCACAAAGAAGCCCTGTGAATCTGGGCCACCTGCCTTCCAGGCACAGAACAGTGTCTGAATAGCACCTGCTGGGATCTTTTGTAATCTGTGCTTTGAGATCCAAACTGTATGCAGTTCTGATCCACCCATACTTATGGACACTCACTACTGCTTTCAGATCTAACAAAGTTCAGACTTTGCATTTTTAAGTATTCTTATAACTCAAGGAGAGTAAGAATAGGAGAATGAGGGAATATGATAAAGAATAAGGGTAAGTAAGATTAAGGGAGGAAATAAAGAAAAGAGAGGAAGAAAAACTTCTAGATTAAAAACCCAAACAGGATTCTGCTTTCCTATGGGCCCTGTGTACTAAAAACTAGCTGCAACATGGGGGACCCAATTATCAAACTTGGTCATTCCTGAAATACGTAGGAAGTTTACATCCCTCGGGACTGCATTAATAAAAACACTCTGAACTTCTTCCCTTGATTTTTACAATGTATTCGTTATCTTTATAATGTCCCTTTATATGGTAAGCATGGCAGTGAGGTGTTGGGACAGTGTATAAAATATACTCTGGTTTTAACTCCACAAAGATATTTGTCAATTCTTACTGCTGTCTTTTTACATTCTATTTACATTCTATATTTATAGTACTGTACTAACAAACCCGCCATCATGCAATTTAGACTAAATTCAGAAAATGCAGAATTTCTGTGTAAAGAAGAAACCAGAATCTTATGAGAGAGGCTTCTTCTGCTGGGGTAACTAAACATTCCATATCCCAGATTATCCTGGACACTTCTGGAAAAGGGCATTTGGTAAAAATAAAAATAAACCTCTTCCAAACACTTGAATTATAAAGTTATATGGAAAGAACAGAAGGACCTGAATAGAAGCAAGAGAAGTTTTAAAAAAAAAAAAAAAGATCAGAGCTTTCCATGCTGCACTCCTCCAAGGGGCTCTTGAATGCCTTAATATTTAAGGAAAAATTCTGTTTTCCCCTACACTCAAAGTCCAATTTATCTATTGTTGGGAGAAACCATCAAATTAGCAGTACATCTAATTTCATTTACAGAGTCACATAAAATCACATGTGGTTGGCATTGTCAACTTAGTTTAAAAAAAACATTGGAGTAGGTCCTTATAAAGCAAATAACCCTAGGCAAGAAATATGAAATGAGACTATCAGTTTTCATATAAACTTCACAGAGTTGGCACAGAGCTTAAGTAAGAAAATGCCTATGAAAAATGTGAAAACTATCAAATGTTACAAAAATGCAAGGAATTATTATTAATGATAATAAATAGCTTATCAACTAAGACAACTTGAACCCTAGTTATTGCAAACACTGCAATGAATTATACCTATTTCTTTTATTCATCTATCTATCAAAGTATACTTTGCTTAGGGCAGATCTCAGCATATTCTGGGCTTAAAAATCATGTGCTAAATAGGAAAGAAAAGCCACAAGTAATGTATAAATCTGTAATAGCCATAAACTCTAAATCTGAACATACTTCAAGAGAATTTCTGCTCTTTTCATATACCAAAATTGACCCAATTCTCTACTTCGTCATCCCTAATTTGTTTTAACTAGTTCCCAAAGACCTTCAAAGAAGGAAATAACTAGATCCTAGAAGAAATCAAACTTAATCGTGTGTACAGAGCTCTCCTATTGCCAGCATTCATCATTCTTCAATACTGCTCTTTTTTTACCCTTTGTGCATATTAAAATATTCTCTAAGACCAAAAGAAAAGAAGAAAAGACGTAGTAGAAAACACTTTTCATTAAAGATCATAAAACAGTGGAAGCACTTTACCTGACCTCCACCTAACAAACACACAGAATTAAAGATCTCATCTCCTCTGTAAAGCTCACTGACAGAAGCCCGGGACACAGTGAATCCCCACGGCCAACTGGCTGTCACCTTGAATGCCAACGCGTACAGCAAGCTAGCTGCGTTCACTTCTAAACCTGCTCGCGCCGCTGTGACGTTACTGGACTTTAAAAACTTAATTACACAGTAGGTGAACGGATGGATAGAGTGAAAAATAAAGAGCTATTGTTCCCATGAAAACTAAATGAATGCTCACGAAAAACTTGGTAAAGGTCTTTCTTTGAAAGCCTGTCATGAAATAAGATGTGGACAAGATAACTGTCAAAGATTGAAGAGTTGTTTGGTAAGAAATTACAATTTCATCCTCCTCAATTGATTCCCAGGTGCCTAAGCTTCTGTTTTTCTTTTAATTAAAAGTGCAAATTTTGGGGCGCCTGGGTGGCTTAGCGGGTTAAAGCCTCTGCCTTCAGCTCAGGTCATGATCTCAGGGTCCTGGGATGGAGCCCCACATGGGGCTCTCTGCTCAGCGGGGAGCCTGCTTCCTCCTCTCTCTCTGCCTACTTGCAATTTCTGTCTGTCAAATATATAAATATGATCTTAAAAAAATAAAAAATAAAAGTGCAAATTTTATGTGACTCATTAATGATGCAGTTTATTCCAAAAAAGGAGCTGCTGACCTCCAACTGGCAGATACAAACTCAAAGAAAAGGCTTTGGACTGTATCAAAAGATTAAGGAGAAAATATTTGTATATTTTCAATCAAAAATAAAACACTGAAAGTATGCATGTATTTATAATTTTTAACATTCCCTGCTTTAACCAGTTCCACTTAGCTTTCTTTTTTTTTTTTTAGTAAGCATTTCATAAGAAGGCATCAACTGTAACTGACAGCATTCTCTTTCAACACTAAAAAGGTCAAAAGAAAAAAGTCACTCATGCAAACCAAAATTACTATACCTTTTCCTTTGAATCCATGGAGAAAAGATCAAAAGAAAGAGAAAAGCAAGAAATCAGTTCAAAAGTTCAGAAAAAAGACAGGTAAAATTTTAAAAATGTAAGTGACAACCTTTAGTTATCTCTGGGAATGATACTAAGTGTGATTAACCAATTTGTGATTATATATTGATTATGGGAAAGAGAAAATGCATAATATCCAAATCATACAGCACAGTAAGTAAATCAAGTTCAGAAGTTTGACAGAAACAAAAACAACTTCAAAAAGATAATCTACTAAAGTATACTAACAACCCCCCAAAAAAGGAAACTAAGGTCCTTGGAATAGGGACACATCTTTATGAATTTGAATTTTGAGATCCTGTGTAATAGGATAAAAATAGGATATGTAATAAATATCACATACCTATAGTCCATTAAAATTGGCAACATACATCACCTTTAAGAAGCTTACAAATGATCACCATTTTAATGACCCAGGCCTCTATTCCAAAAAGAACCTGATGTTACTTAAAACAAATACAATTCTTCTTCCTGCTACACTTTTCCTATGATCAACAAAGATATTTAAATGAGATCAGATTTAACCCAGACTTCTAATCTAGACACTTCATAGTAGCATCACTCTGCCATTTGTTACTGTCATGGCAAATTTTAACCCATTTGTTAAAACTCACTGTCCAAATAATCAGATTCCCACAAAAATATTAAGTAAAAGTTACTAACTGCATGATTAAAAACTCAAAGCAAAACCAGACTATTATGATTCTTTCTCAAAATGTTCACTTTGGCATGCTTCCTTTTCCATGAGACTGTAATGAAAGATTACCATTTCATATCTACAACAAAGCTGTTGAGACCTAAAAAAATTAAGAGGCAGGGCCAAGGAAATTAAGAAGACAGTAGCAAAAGACAATGTACTCTTCTCCTCTATTGGGTTTTTATTTTTAAAGTATTCATTTAATTTGTTGCAGTAGCTCTACATGGGTTTGATTATAAATAGATACATATTCTTATAACCCTGTGGTAAGGAAGGGATGTTAAAGAGGACAGAGTTGAGGAAAAGTGAACACTGGCAAGTGGGAACAAAAAATCAATGTGCATTCTGCGGAGACAGAAACATATACACTATACTCAATTCTCATTCATCTTAGTTCTTCTTTTCTTCATATATCTTGGAATTTGCCTCCTTTTCTCTGAGGACAGAATTACTGAGAATGGTGAAAATGCACTGATCTAGGATTCAGTATTTCTTGATTCTGAACTTGGCTCTATGTATCTCTCTTAATCTCTCTAGTTCTGTCACCTCATATGTAAAATAAGGAGACTAAACTAAAGGTCCTTCTAAGATCCTTTCCCCAAATCCTTTCAATCTAACACCAATTATGCCTCCCCAGGAAAATAAGCATTCTTACACCTGATAGGAGAGCAGGCTGGTAAAACTTCCTGGAAGCAATTAGGTTATATAAGAAGTGTCTGAAATGTTCCTAATTAATTAAATTATGAAACCTGGAAAAAATAAAAATAAAAAATAAAATGTTCATACCCTGACTTTAAGGAATCTCACCTTTGGGAATTTGTTCTAAAGAAGTAATCATGTGCACAAAAATGAAGTTACAAAGATGTTCACTGCTGTACTGTTTGTCTAGAAACAACCCAAATGTCTCTGTGTAGGAAATGGTTAAGTAAATTATGGTGAGTCCATTTAAAAGAATATTATGTAGCCATTAAAAATGGTGTTACAGGGTGCCTGGGTGGCTCAGTAGGTTGGGCCTCTGCCTTCGGCTCAGGTCATGATCTCAGGATCCTGGGATTGAGTCCCACATCCGGCTCTCTGCTTAGCAGGGAGCCTGCTTCCTCCTCTCTCTCTCTACCTGCCTCTCTGCCTGCTTGTGATCTCTCTCTGTCAAATAAATAAATAAAATCTTAAAAAAAAATGGTGTTACAGATGAATATATAATTACATGCAAAGATGTTCATTATGAGGAAAAAGCTGGTTAGAAATTACCACGATTCCATTTTGGGTGTGTACATATATACACACATGTACAAAAAAAGATTAGAGGGCCATACAGAAATGTTAGGGATTATTCCTGGAAAGTAGAGTTTGTCATACTGTATCTTCAACCTTTTGTTCATAGAAATTTTCTACTATGAACACGTATCCATTATGAAATAAGAAAAAAATTATTATTCAAAGAATCAATTCTAAAGTTCTCTCAAGAGAATTATATTTTGTGTTCATTCTTCCCACTCCCAAAAAATAAAACTCTATTATTTAAATCAATCACCTCTGAAAAGTTTAGGTATTAAAATCACATGATAATTAAGATTTTTAGCATATTTATAAGGAAGAATTCAAACTGTTCAAAAACAAGAGAAAATAACCAGTTCTTCACTCATATGGTAAATAATGATTCAAGGCCAACAGAGATCAAATTGTTGTACTGTAGTACTGTGTATTAAAATGTTCCCACGTAATCCTCATACAATACCCTGTAGATTCCATCCTAAAATACAATGTTATTGGGAATTCCATTTAAGAGAGATGCAAAAGACTGAAGATGCAGAACATTAAAAATGACAGAAAAATATTATCTGATTGTTTAAAAAAAACAAAACAAAACAGAAGATGATGTTGTGCTCATAGTACTGAATTCAAAAGTAAAGCAAAGAGTAAGGAAACTTGGGCCAGTTGGTCTCATGTAGGAAAAAAAGAGAAAATACTTAACACTATCATCTACTATACAAATGAATGTTAAGTTTTCTTCTCAATCAATAAAGGAATGTGATTATTGGCTAGAAATTTTTCAGGTTAGAAGGATTTACAATGTAAATGAAAAAAGAACTTATTGTCAGTTTGAGTTATCAAAAATTACTGAGAAAGCCTGTCAGTCTCTTTTCCTGAAGATCTTTTAGAATACCTGCTAGGATATGATTTAGAATAAAAAAATCACCAACACCACAAACTGAGGCAAACGAGGACAACCCAAGGTCCCTTTCAACTTTATATTCTTTCTGTCCAGGTCTGCAAAGTCAAAGATATGATATGATAACTTACAAATTCATGAAGAAGAAAAACTTGCAATGAGCAACAAAATGAACTTGGGTCAACTAATTTTAACTACAAAACTACTGACTGGGGCGCGGGCGGTTCAATTCGTTAAGCATCCACCTTCAGCTCAGATCATGATCTCAGGACTCATGACCCCAGGGTCCTGGGATGGAGTCCTGTATCAGGCTCTTTGCTCAGCAGATGGCCTGCTTCTTCCTCTGCCTGAGGCTCACCCTGCTTCTGGGCATGCACAAGCCCACGCTCGCACTCTGACAATAAATAAATAAACTGCTGACTGCTACTTTTCAAACTTTTCTGATTTTTTTTTTTTTACAAGAAAACAGAGTTTACAATTAAACTATTAAAAGATATAAAATCCAAAAGGATACTTAATATCTACAGTATGGAAAGTACTTAGAAATTTTACCAAATATTAAAGCCAATCCATGAGATGTACCCACAGCTATCAGACTGGATACTGCCTGAGAACAAAAGGGAAGATTACATTTTGAAATATCACATCAAGGATCTTGAAACAATCCAAGTTGAATTTGTTGGTCTTCTTTCCTTTAGGCACCAGATGACATACCAACTATTATAAATAAGGAGAATTTCATCTAGGAGGCGAAACGGAAATGAAACTCAGGACGTTTTATTTCTGGGAATCCTTCTAAATTTACTCCAAGGATAACAATATCAAAATATCATATGTTCAACATTATAGGCAAAAACACACCACTTAGCTTCCTCTAAAGCAATTTAAAAAAGAAAAAAAATTTCAGGGGTCCAGACAAAGTAAGAGGCACTTTGCTACCCAACCAAGAGCCAGCTATGAGGTGTGGGAAAGGGGTGAGAAAGCCCTTCAGCTTATTCATAGGAGCCAAAAGGCACCAGAAATATTCAAAATTCAGCCCACTTCCTCACCAATTGACTAACTAATAAGAAAGCTACAGGACACAGCTGGAAGTGTTCAAGAAAAGAAGGCACTAGTGTGCTTTCAATATCCCCCAGTTCTCTATAATCGCGCCACAGATTTACTATTTGGCAGGCTTGGCAAGGGAGTTCAGAACTATTAAATGTACTATTTACCACAAAGTGATTTCACCAAATGCTGTTTTCCACTCCCTTATAACCAAAGGGAGGCCAAATCACAGAAGGAGCAAATTTACTTGGGCATGGGAGGACCACATATAAATAATCCTGGAAAAGGCTAATCATTATTCCATTATATGCTTCTCAAACAAAAGCCTAAAGAATAATAATACACCAGAAAAGAAGAGAACATTCAATATAGAAAAATTTTAAACTTGACTACTGGCAGTAAATGACCTACGAATTTATTATCATAATAATTTATGCAATAACTTTGAAATTAGAAGAATAAATCTAAGAAAACCTAATCAAATTGAAAGCTTACCTTTAAAGGATTATTTAAAGTGTACTTACAATTGCTGTAGGCAAGCCAGCATCCACTTTGTCCTAAGCAAAATTAAAAGAGTATTTGAAAAGATATTCTCATTTTTAAACAGAAAATGATGTAAGCCCCTCTTTTTACAATACTTTAATCCAAATCAATCCAGACAAGAGATGGAACCTTCATTTTTGCCCCCAACTAAGAGAAACCACAAATGTTGCATATAACAACAAAATACAAAGAGCATGAGAGTGGATTATTTTATTTTACTAACTGTAACAAATGCTTTAGGAAAGATACTGATTATAAATGAAAACAAAGAAAAAGAGAGGAAAGAAGTTCCATTTTCAATAATGTGAATAAACCCTAAGCACTACAGGTTAAAATGATAACAGTACATGAAGATTTTAGAAAAGGGAAACACGCTACAATATTCTTCCTCTAAGCTTCCTACCCAGCAGATTATCCAATAAACCCTCAATTAAACCCAAGTAGGGTGTATTCAGTCAGTTCTTAAGCATAAGAAAATAAAAAATTAACTCTATACAGTAACATATGACCTTGGAAAAGTCACCTAACCCTCTGGTTATTAGTTTCCTCCTCTGTTAAAGGAAATAGCAAATACTGCCCTATATACCTCAATGAGTTGTCCTGAGGATCACATTAAATGTAAAGTATCATATAAACATAAAGATATCTATGTGATACTTTTATAGCTTTAAATAATAACAGCTCACAATGATCAGCACTGTAGTAGCAAAGAGCTTTCACATACATATATTACACTATTTGCTTCTCAAACTGCAAGGGACAGATAAGACATGTATTATTCTGACTTTCTAGATTAAGAAAACACAAGTTTTAAGGAGCATAACTGACTTGCCCAAGGTTATTCAAGAAGTGGCAGAACTACATCTCAAACCCAGCTTCAGTTCCCAAGCCAGGCCCTTTAATTAATATCACTCCTACATTTCTTTTCTGTCTGTCCTTGCCAGTGTGGTCAATTAGTCATCAGAATCTCTCAGAAGCCAGAATCGATTTTATACAACTTTACGGAGCTTCCTGGGAGCTAACTCAAGAAAATTACTCCAGAGCACAGGAATATAAGGAAGAACAATGCCAAGGCTGTTACATTCAATGTTCTGGAGAGCAGGATATACCCAATCTGGAGAGCAGGATATACCCAACCTTGTGTGGACATGTGTGTGTCAAGTACACCTAACATGCCTGACAATTAAGATGCATGCAATAAAATGAATGATTGATCTGTGTCCTGGATAGGGAAAAAGAATGAGAGAGCAGATGAAGAACATAAAGTAAATTTGAAATGGAATCTGAATAATGAAATCAGAAAGTCAGCTTGCTTTAAAGTTAAAAACAGAATTCATTGTTTATACACCACTGAAAAGAAATAAAAGATAAAAAAAAGTTAAAAACAAACAAAACCCCCCCAAAATTAAATTAAAAATATAAAAAATAAAAACAACAACAACAACAAAAAAACCCAGAGATGTGGAAAGCATTTTAGAGATCACAGAATTTTAGTACTGGTGTTGCAACATCTTCAAGTAGTGATTCTCGAAAGCCAGGCTACATTAAAATCATTGAGGATACCTGCTAAAATGCAGATCCCTATGCTATACTAGGAAAGATGCCAATTCAGTAGGTCTGGGTGGTGCCCAGGAATCTGCATTTTAATCAGCATGCCGGGAGCTTCTTATATGTTGGACACATTCTGGAACACTGTGCTAAGGTATCTCTATTATCTTGGGTGATCATCAAAGTAATAGATACCCTTTAAAATGATTTTGCATTAGTTTAAAATACAGTCATCTGTCATAATACTTTCATCTGTGAATGAGCTGTGAACTTCATTCACAACTCCAAAAGCTTCATCTTTCCTACGTGTTCTTCATGCATGGGCTGCAAAGCCGTGATGAGCGAGGCCCCAGGCAACCCTAATAACATAACCATCATTATCCACATGGCTGAAGGTATTATTGAACAACTATTTAGGAGAGATACCCCAAAATATAACTAGCTTTACATGTTAATAAACCAACCGTCACAGAAGTGCATACAATTTAAACTGAGCTGGTAATCCAAAAGTAGGAAGGCGGTGTCTGAGCACGGTCACAGGAAAAGCAGGTTTCATTTTAACAGACCAAAGGAGCTCAGGCATGGCAATGAAATAAGAACAGAATGCAAACACTCTGGGATTTATTAGAATTTTTCCCTCCTCTTCAAGAGGGAGAAGAAACCCTTTTAAATAACAGATTTATCTGATCAATGTTCAGTGTCTGAGTTTTAGTTCAGTCTCCATTATTCAAAATATTTTTAAAACTGCACAGGTGGGTCAAATGACTGTTCTGGTTCATCTTGATCTTGAAAGGAATGAATTTCATCACCTACATAAGGATTAAATTCAGAAAACGTCATGGAAATGTAATCCTCAACAGGTGGTTCCCATTCTAGCAAATCTGAGTTACTCTCCACCTAAAAGAGGAAGGACAATTGCCCAGGTTCCCTCCATGGCTTGACTATCTCTCTATTTAAATTGACTTCATGATATATGAGCTGGGTCAGGGTATACCAATTGCCCACAGAGAACACTTTCTTTTTCGCTTTGGTTGGTTTGGTTTCTACAACAAAAGCTTTCTCAGATAAACGTGACAATTGCAATGTGATTATGATGTTGTGATGCCACTCCTTTATCAAGCTCTTACCCTTCTGGAAAATTAAAACTGTCCAAACTGAATATGCAAAATACCAATCAAACTCCATGAAAACATTAAAAAAGTCAAGGTTCCTGGGATATGAATATGTCATCATTGTCACCATCATTAGTACACATAGGACCTACACAATCAATTCAGAAAACTAAAACTTAAAGACCACGTAGAATTAACAGGCTTTGAGGTCAAAGGAAAATTTGATAAAACATACCAGAATCAGCATCTATTGTCTTAATGATCTATTAAGCATTTTTGCATCAATTCTGTACTCTAAAAAAATTTTCAAAGAAGACCACAGGCATTCTGTTGCAGCCATTACACACTGGCCACATTCACCAATACCACCTCCATTTCACAACAAAGCAGCACGACAGCTGGAGCCAGAAACCCCAATTTTGAGTAATTGTTCTGCTATCTCCTAACCCAATGATGTAAGACAAGTTAATATATCACCTCTCTGAGCCTCTCTTCTCATTTGTAAAACGGGATATGGCTTTTCTTACTTTCAAAGTTTGTAAGAGTAAATAAAATAAGGTACATGAAAAGGGTTTTGTGAATTATAAGAAAATCACTCAGTTGTAAAAGATTCTGATCAATCATTTCTCCATATGAAAAGACTAAAAAAAACAAGCACTCTAACTCAACCAAATACACAATATGGCAACTAAACTGAAAAGGAATTTAAAGAAAAGGCAGATAGTGTTCCTTTTAGGCTTGCTGCCATATTTCATTTAGGCACACCAGAGACTCTGAGCAGACCTTTATTTCATGGCTGCACTAATTTCTACGTCAAGATGTGTAGCCATGTCTTATGAGTCAAAAACAATCACACAAAACCCATGAAAGCCAGATTCTATTTCTTTTTTTAAGCTCGGGCCAAGAGAAGTGCTGTGCTTTGTTTTATGCTCATTCCTACTTCATTATGCCATTGCAGGTTACAAAGCTGGGGAAGAGAACAAAATACTTACAGCTGCAGACACTATCTGGGCAGAAATTCCCTTCAAAAGTGAATGTCGCATAACTGACCCATGGAGTGAAAAAGAATCAGGTAATTTCTTCTTCCTAAAAAAAAAAAAAAAAAAAGAAAAAGAAAAAAAGAAAAGAAAACGAAAAGAAGAAAAAAAAGAAAATGTTTAAGAACATAAAAAAATTTTTTGAAAAACCAGGGTCTCAAAGCTTTGAAAGTCCAAAACACACATAAAAATAAGAAAAATAAGAAAAGTAGAAAACAACACTGATGGATATTTGTTAGCTCTGTTTGCAAAAGGGTATAAAGATTCCAACGGTCCTACATTAAGATGTTGTACTAAACCCACCCTGAATCTCAGAGAAGCACAAGCAGGAAAATGAATAAAGCCACCATTCCTTTTTCACTGATTCAAACTGCTCCTCACCCACCTTCAACTATAGCAAGACATTCAACTACTCACCAGAAGACTGCCTATCGTGCCCTGCACGTCTGCCTTACCTCTACCTACCTTCTACCCTTGCCCACCTTCCTTGCCCTCCTGTCTTTAACTGCCCTCTCTCATTCTTCCACCAAGCACCTCAAAATCCCCACTCATTATTCTTTCTCTGCTGCTCCTACTAACAGCTCCTTTCACTTACCCAACTCATCATCATACAAAAAAGAATTTTTAATTTTCTCCCAAACACTGAGCACCTCCTCTCTGTGACTGAAAGTATGCTCTGGGGAGACAAAAATAAGGAAGTCAAGCTTCCTGGTTTCAAGGACCTCGCAGCCTAAATAGAGGGATTCATAAGTAAAATAATCTTTTTTTTTTTTAAGATTTTATTTATTTATTTGACAGAGAGATCACAAGCAGGCAGAGAGAGAGGAGAGGAAGCAGGCTCCCTGCCGAGCAGAGAGCCCGATGTGGGGCTCGATCCCAGGACCCTGAGACCATGACCCGAGCCGAAGGCAGCGGCTTAACCCACTGAGCCAGCCAGGCGCCCCAATCTTTTTTTTTTTTAAGATTTATTTATTTGAGAGAGGGAATTAGCAAGAGAGGGAGAGAGAATGCAGAAGAGCAGGGGGAATGGCAGAGGCAGAGGGAAAAGCAGAGTCTCCACTGAGCAGGGAGCCCGACGCCACTCGGGGCTTGATTCCAGGACTCCAGGATCATGACCTGAGCTGAATGCAGATGCTTAACTGCCTGAGCCACCCAGGAGCCCCATAAGTAACTTAATCTTAAAAGATAAATGTTAGAAAAGAACAATGGATAAAGCACTACAGAGATGAAATAGAGTTTAATCCTATTTATTAGGGGGCTATCAGAGACAGCTATAGAAAAGAGATGTCTGACCTGGCCTGGATGGATAATGAGGAGGGTGGCAGGCAACAAAAAGGCACAAATAGAAACATGAAGATGTCTATGTGAGGGGAATATAAGTACACAAAAGGCACCGACCACAAGGATGGGTGTGGGGGTGTTTAGAGATTAAGTCAAAATGGTAAGCAGGGTCCAGACTGATGCTATGCAAGAGTTCTGACATTAAAGAAGGCAAAAACAAACAACAACAAAAAAACCAGACATCATATGTATTTTCTTAATTTGAGTACAACTGACACACGTTAGTTTCAGGTGTACAACTTAGTGATTTGACAAGTACATATAGTATGTAGTGCTCACCACAAGGGCAGATACCAGCCTTTCCGTTCCATCACCATTACAATATCACTGACTGGATTCCTTGTGCTGGGACTTGTATTCCTGTGACTTACTCGTTAAAAGACATTGATCTTCGAAGCAGATAGAGACCAGATTGTCAAAAATCACTTATCATGGTTCCATACAAATTTTAGATTTTCTACTTTTGCGAAAAATCTCAACTTAAAAAAAATTTTTTTTATTAACATATAATGTATTATTTGCCCCAGGGGTACAGGTCTGTGAATCGTCAGGCTTACACATTTCACCGCACTCACCATAGCACAGACCCTCCCCAGTGTCCATAACCCAACCACCCTCTCCCAACCCCCCCAATATGTTGAAAAGACTGTGTTGCATCTACAGATGGGCTGAAGAGGGGGTATAGCTCAGTGGTAGAGCATTTGACTGCAAATGGCTTGGAGCAGTATGGACATTTTAATAAATATTAATCCATGAACATGGGATATTTTTCCATATATTTGTGTCCTCAATTTCTTTCAGCAATGTCTTATAATTCCCAGTGTATAGCTCTTTCACTTCTTGGGTTAAATTTATTCATAAGTATTTTACTGTTTTTGATACTACTATAAATGGAATTATTTTACTCCTTTTTCAGATATTTCACTGTTGGTGTTTAGAAACACAACTGTCCCCAATTAGCCTAAGCAATCTCGAGAAAGAACAAAGCTGGAGGCATCACACTTTCTGATCAAACTCTCTCACAAAGCTGTACTCAACAGTATGAAACAAAAACAAAACAAAAATCAGTACCATACTGGCATAAAACTGACAGAGACACCAATGGAACAAAATTGAGAGTCCAGAAAAAAACAGCTATATATACGTTCAACTACTATTTGACAATGAAATAAAAAACACTCAATGGGGAGAGAATATAGTCTCTAATAAATGGTGTTGGGAAAACTAGATAATCACATGCAGATGAAACTGTACCTTTATCTTACACCACTCACAAAAATTATGGAATTAAATGGATTAAAGACTTATATAAAACCCAAGCCATAAAACTCTTAGAAGAAAACATAGGGGAAAAAGCTCCTTAATGTTGGTCATGGCAATGGATTTTTTGTATAAGTCACTAAAAGCACAATGAACAAAAGCAACTGTAAATAAATGAGACTATATCAAACTAAAAAACTTTTGCGCAGCAAAAGAAAATCAACAAAATGAAAAGACAACCTACGGGGTAGTAGAAAATAGTTGTAAATGGTTTATCTGGTAAGGGGTTAATATCCAAAAAATACAGCAATCCTCCCTTATCTGCATGGTTTCAGTTACTTGTTGTCAACCACAATCCAGATGATCCTCCTTCTGAGGTGTTGTCAAAAGGTTATTAGTGTAGCCAAACCCAGTGTCATGCCTATGTCACTCACCTCACTTCATCTCATCCCATAGGCATTTCATCATCTCAAGACATTATAAGAAGTGTAGGTATAGTACGATAAAATATTTGAGAGAGACCACGTTCACATAACTTTTATTAATAAGAGTACATTCTTATAATTGTTCTATTTTATTACTATTGTTGTTAAACTCTTACTATGTCTAATTTACAAATCATACTTTATTATAGGTATATACAGGAAGAAACATAGTTTATATAGGATTCAGTACTAACTGCAAGTTTTAGGCATGCACTGGAGGTCTTGGAATGTATCCCCTGTGGAAAAGGGAGACGACTGTCCAAATAGCAAAAACAAAAAACAAACAAACAAAACAAAACAAAAAAATCAAACAATTTGAGTAAAAAATCGGCAGAGGATCTGAACAGACATTTTTCCAAAGAAGACATACACATGGCCAACAAGTACATGCAAACTGTTTAGCATCACTAACCATCAGGGAAAAGCAAATCAAAACCGCAGTAAGATACTGCCTATTGCAATGGCTATTATCAAAAAGAGAAGGTGGCTCGGTCAGCTGGGCATCTGTTTTCGGCTCAGGTCATGGTCCCAGGGTCCTGGGTTCGAACCCTGCACTGGACTCCCTGCTCAGCAGGGAGTCTGCTTCTCCCTCTCCCTACCCACCCTGGCCTGTGCTCGCTCTCACTCTCTCTCTCTCTTTCTCACTCTCTCAAATGAATAGGTGAAATCTTAAAAAAAATTTTAAAAAGGCAATAGATCACAAGTGTTGGTGAGAATGTGGAGAGAAGGGAATCCTTGCACACTGGTGGGTAGGAATGTAAACTGGTGCAGCCACTGTGGAAAACTGTATGGAAGTTTCCCCCAAAATTAAAAACTGAACTATCATATGATCCAACAATCCCACTTCTGGGTAGACAGCCAAAGAAAACAAAATCACTATCTCAAAGAAGTATCAGCGCTGCCATGTTCATTGCAGCATTATTCATAATAGCCAAGATATGGAAATAAGTATCCACCGTCAGACAAATGGGTAAAAATAAGAGGATGGACACACAAACACATGCACACACACAGGAGTATTATTCAGTCATGATAAAGAAGGAAATCTTGCCACGTGTAACAACATGAACGGACCTTGAGGGCATTATGCCACATGGAGTAAGTCACACAGAAAAAAGACAAATACTGTATGATCTCACTTACCTGTGGAATTTAAAAAAGACTAACTCATAGAGGCAGAGTAGAACTGTAGTTACTAGGGGCTAAGAAGTGAAGGAAATGTGGAGATGTTGGTCAAAGATACAAACTTCAAGTTGTAAGATGAGTCAGTTCTAGGGATCTAACATACAGCATGAGGACTATAGCTAACAATAACGTGTTATATACTTGAAAGTTACTAAAAGAGTAGATCTTAAATGTTCTTACCAAAACAGAAAGGGTAATTATGTGAGGTGATGAAGGTGTTAACTAACCCTACTGGGTAATGATTTCACAAATAGTGTATCAAAGAATCACACTTACACCTTATATTTGCCTAATGTTATATATCAGTCTTATCTCAATAAAGCTGGGGGGAAAACACATTTATCTATTTGTAGGAGACAGTGATGAACAGGTTAATATAACCAGCAATGGTCCCTATTCCACAAGAGTTGACAAGCTAAGAAGACAGCACTAATACAGGCAAAATTTAGGAAAGGAAAAATACACGTGACTTTATCAACATTAAAGTTACACATGAATTCAATAATTCCTTCCTCCACTTCGCTTTCCTTTTCATGTGCTCTCCAAGAATTTGGGAGGTGAAAAGCAGCCAAAATGAAGTTACTTAGGGTTAGAAGTCCTTTTCCCAAATCTTTAGTCATTTTGTGATTCTCCTCTGAACCCATTCCAAGGCAATGAAGGAATGCTGCAGCTGACCTTAGAGAGTGGGAAGAAGGGGATGGCGAGTGCAGAGACCATAATGGCGGTGAGGTGAACCAAACTCTGTGTTTCTACCACAGACACTGTGCCAAATTTGACTCATGCTCCCTCCTAGGGCTCTACTGCTTCTGGGGGGGGGGGCTCGCTGTTATTATGGCTCCCTACTGGAGGTGCAGAGGGCAGTGGTCATGGCATCCACCTGTTTAGCCTCTCCCCTCAACAGTGGAAGATCTTTAGGGTCTAACAAGCAAATTATTTCCACCCAAGTGGGCCTTCTACCCCTATGCAGGCCTTCAGCAGACCATACTGTAGCACAGATATTTACATTTTAAATGATCAATACTGCAAGCACATGCAAGTGTGATTTAAGTGAATACTTACCTTTTTAAGTTGGTCCTGTCACCACTATCTGAACTTGCCACAGACGAAGTATCATAGGAGTGAGAATCAATAGTATCAATGTTTAACAATGTAGGATCCTCAAGAACAAAAGACTCCTCTTCATCATCAGTCTACATTGGAAGAAAATGGATCAATAAATTCAGAATTCCAAATACCCTGTAAGTCAGATAGGCATTACGGGTTTCTCGAAAACACTCTTGTGCTCATTTCTGCTTATTTTTTTAAATCTTTTTTCTATGCATTGTTATTGAAAGAATAACATTCAATAATGAATCTAGATAGATCTCTGTCTCTACGAAGAGTTCATCCCAAAAATTTCTCCCTTGTACCAGGAAGAAGAAGGAGCAGTTATGCAAATTATTGTTAGCAGCAGAATATTTCTTAAAATTTGAACCTCTACAGATGATTGACTAGTTAACTAACAGCCAGTGGCTAATTAGAAGAAAACAAATACCACCTTACTACAAACAGTATGCCATGAGAAATATGACAAATGGAAGAAAGGCATCCTGGGTTTGAAAGAGCATCTGCAAACACAGTGATTTCATAAAATGTATTTTGCTCCTGGAAAAGGTAGTCCTGGAATATATGAGCAGGAGTCATAGGTGATCCCACAGTTTGGGACCCAAACTGTAAAAAACCTTATATTCCACCATGCCAGGTGACAGCAGGGCCCATGTCCTCGTCTACCACAATATTCCCTAGTGCCCAGTGCTACACCAGACATACAATCAGTATTACTCATTGAATGAAATAGGGTATTATATAGAGTAGACAGTAGGCAGGCAACAAAGATGTTTAAGAAGTAGGCGCACATGACAGGACCCACCTCTTAGAAAGAAAACTGAGGCATCAGGAAGACAGATGAGGACACTGGGGGAGACTGAGACAAGGAAACTATTAAGAACCAGTAAAAAGGTATGGCAATGTCAAGGAAAAAGAGAATAGAGCCTAAGAATTCGGCAGAAGAGGTCAAGAGAAGGAAAAATTAAAGAAACATTACTGGAAAACACAAGGTCCCTGTTTACACTGAAACAGTGGAAGCTGGGGGGTGGGGTGGTAAAGGAGAAATCAAAGAGGACTCCAAGGTTTCTAGCTTGAACAACCAGGCAAATGGTGATACCTGTTTCACTAAGAAAGCAGAAGAACGGCAGATAAGGCAGAAGGAGGAGTTTAGCTTTGAACAGGTTGATTCTGAGCAACAGACATTAAAGAAAAATGCTCTGACCATACACTCCTCTTTCGGCTGGACTGCATTCTGCCTTACCACTTCCATCGACACCCATAATGAGAGCAATCTCAACTCATTATCTCCACACTCTCCACCGTTGCTAGCTATTGACTACGGCCTCTGCTGAAGGTACTAGCCAAATCCATGGCCTACCTTCAGTTAGCATGCCCTTGTCCTGACATCATTTAACACTACTGACCATTCCCTGCTTCTTGAAACTTTCTATTCCCTTGGTTTCCTGTACATCTGTGCCCTGCTACACCTCCCAACTTATGAGGCCTCTTCTAGCAGTCATGTTCTCTATTTTCTCCTCAGCCCAACCTCTAACTGATGCTATTCTCTGGGATTATATTCTTAGCTCTCTTCACTTCCAATTTCACACACTTCCTATATGAAGAAGCTAATCCATACCTATAGTTTCAAGTCCAATGTCATGCTAATGATTTCAAAAGCTGTATCTTCAGTATCAACATTTCTCTTGAGGTTTAGGCCCATTTCCAACTGCTTTTCAGATACCTATACACACACACACACACACGTCTGCTAAGAACAAGATTAGAATTAGCAAGGAGAGATGGTCTCTTGACAGCTGTAGAGTGGAAAAAGGCTGTAGGGAAAAGGGAAAGGAAATAATTCAGAAATTAGAACTGCAGCATCAAGGGCTTAAGCAAGAAGGTCAATCAGAATCTTATCTGATTTTCTTAAGCAGCCTGGGGATGTAATTAAAGACAACAGATCAGTTAAATTAAGCCAGGGTTAAGGGCTTACAGGATACCCAAAAGGAAAAAATAAAGAAGAGAATTAAAGCTTATCAATATGGCTAAATTTAAAATTACTATCTACACAGCAGAGATACCAATTTTCCTGCACTGATATGTAAAATCTACACAACCCTATCAAATTTCAGTGTGTGTCTTTGTGTATGAACTAAAAAGTGATTCTAAAACTTACATGGAAACGCAGAAGACCAAGAATAAGCAAGGCAATCTTGAAGAGCAACAACAAGGATCTGAGACTCTTAGATACCAAACGTTGGAATATGATATTGGGGCAAGTGGAGAAAGACCAATGAAATTAGACCCATACAGACATTATCACCTAATTTAAAACAGAAGTGACACCACAGAAAAGAATATTTTTTCAGTAAATGGTGCTGGCTCATACCTCACACCATCACATACAAAAAATTCCAGATGAATTGCAAATCTAAGTTTGAAAGACAGAAAAATAAAAATTTTAAAACAAAATAAGATAGCATCATCATGACCTTGGAATTTTCAAAATATTCTTAAAACAAGACATACAAAAAAACTAACCATAATGGAAAAACAAAATAAGCTGAACTACATTAAGAACTTCTGCTCATCAAAAGAAACCATTAATAGAGTGAAAAAGTGACCCACAGAACGGAAGAAGATATATCTAATAGAGTGCCTATATACATCACATATAAAGACTTCCTACAAATAAGTTAAAAAAAAAAAAGTGAGCAAGAGACATGAAAAGGCAATTCACAAAAGAGACATCCAAATGGCCCAACCCTATGTGAAGGCACCCAACTTCATCAGTTTTCACAGAAATTCAGATTAAAACTATGATGTGATATCATACCTACACACCTATAAGAACTGAATGGATAAACTGAAAAGGAGAAAATTCAAAGTTGATGAGGTTATAGTTATAAGAACTCCCATATATGGCTGCTGGAAGTCTGTATTATTCTGCACAGTTCAAAAAACCTGTGGCAGTTTCTACTAAGGCTGAACATACCCATATCTGATGAGCTAGCAATTCTACTCCTATTCCTAAAAACAAAACTAAGAGAAATGTGTGTGTGTGTGTGTGCGTGCGCACACGCGTGCGTGCATGCACCTGCGTGTACCTAAAGACGAGAATATCCACAGTAACTTTTCATAGTAGCCAGAAACTGGAAATTATGCAAATGCCCATCAAAAGTAGAATGAATAAATAATGGTATAAAGAATTTTATGTATGGGAATGAACAACTACATACAAAAATATGAATGAATCTAAAAACCTAATACTGAGGTAAACAAGTCAGCCCATACTCCTTTATGTGTCTCATAATTCCATTTATATGAAGTTCAAAGCAAGAAAGCTAATCAGCGCTAGTAGAAGCTAGGATTGTGATTATCCTGGGCTTAGGTACTAAAGGGGCACACAAGGAGGTTCTGGGGTGTTAGTAATGTTTTATTTCTTCATCTGGATTCTGGTTGCACAGGGCGTTCAGTTTGTGAAAATTCACCAAGCTACGCACTTGCAATCTGTGCACTTTTTCTCAATGTACACTACACTTGAATAAGAAGTTCAAAATAAATTTCTGGCTGCACAGAAGAAATGAAGTGAAGCAGGAACTACCCAGACTGGGAAACAGGAAAGAAACAAGAGACTCGGTCTAAATTATGTCAAAGAACAGGTTTAAGAAAGTAAGCAAATGGGGAGGCAAAGGGGTGGCTATGGTTAGAGAATGGAATTCCACAATTAAAAACCTCAGAGGTTGCACAGTTCCAGACAATGACAAGGTCTAGTACCATTATTTCATGCCCTAAATTCTGTGATTCGGGATGTCTCTGTAATCTCTAACTTTCCAGTCTATAAAACATCTGGGCTGTCCATTTCTTCCCAATCTCTCGGCAGGTCGGTATTAATGAACATTATAGAATATATGCACGCACATATTCACACTTTGCACTTCTGCCCTTTCCATCATTTTTTTCTTTTTTAAAATCATTTTAATACTTTTTCTCCCAATAATTTTCATAATGTTCTACAACTTAAATTTCATTTTTGCTTTCACTTATCCATCTGCCTAGCTCTTTGGAAATGTGAAGGCTGGCCAATGTCCAGTCCCAACTCTCTCCCAAAGTCAGAGACAGTCATATAGCATTTTATAATGCCAGCATCTAATACTATGAGCCAAACACACGAGACACTCGAATTATTACTGAGGATGATATCTGCTCAGAAGTATTTTCTTCTCAGTAAACCACTAGTGACCATACTTACTATTAGTCATAGAGAAGTAAATTGTGCAAAGATGGTTTTTCTTCACTATGAACTAGTTTCATTCATATGAGCATTTTATTTGTCATTTTTTTGAAGATTTATTTATTTATTTTAGGAGTGAGTTGGGGTAAGGGGCAAAGGGAGAGGGAGAATCTCAAGCAGACTGCCCACTGAGCGCAGAGCCCAATGCAGGGCTCGATCTCACAACCCTGAGATCATGACCTGAGCTGAAATCAAGACTCGGGGCCTCAACTGACTGAGCCACCCAGGGGCCCTTGGCCATTTTTATACAAATATGTTCAAATATGGCTTTATATACAACCTTCTAAGCTTACTTTTGTTTCACACTTAGTAAAATAACTGAAATGAGGATTAACCAAAATTAATCTCTTCATCTCTAAATGAAGGTTATCTTCTCTGTCAGAAAGCAGTAAATAAGCATCATTATAACCAGCTATTCTTTCATTGACCAAAGCTTTCCATGTCAAAATTTCAAATGCTACATCTTAACACCAATCATACATTTTTTAAGTTAAAATATTCAAAGTAACAGCAACACCAAATGGATATAAAAATAGAAACTGAAGTCATATAAGAATAATAAAAGATATAGCTACAGAGAAAAGTAGTTTGCATCCTATGACGTGTTGGCTACAATCCCCAAAGTATAGGTGAAAGGGTAATAAAAAGACAATAGAAAAAAAAAAAAAAGATAATAGACCTAGCTCACTCACAGCTATGGGGTCAGTGGGCATTTCTTTTAGGGAACATCTGCATCATTATCTTTTAGAAAACTATGGATCCAAAATAGATTCATGCATTTAAAAATCTTTCTCGAATTTGAAAATAAAACTTCAAGAGGAGTCTTAAGCAAAAAAGACAGAGTTGAATTGTCATCGGATGTAAGATACATAAAAGTTTCCATACTTCACCGACATGTTACTTCCACAAAGTTCCTTGACAAAGCCTTTCTGACTTGCTACTTCAGAAAAGAATAACATCATTTCAAAACTCCAGGAAACTTTTTAATAAAGATGGTACTCATAAGATACACTGTAGAGGTTTTTCCTTTACATAGAACGGCGATGAGGTGCATTTCAAGGTTATATCTAGTATCAGAGGATGAGCTATTTGAGTATCACTGGTAGAGACTATTACTGAAACATAATATAAACCTTAGAAGTGATGTGAATCTAATATTTCACCTTGCTTACTAAAATGTTTTCTCAAATCTACGAAGTATGAGGCATTTTATGGGGCATAGACATGAACAAGGCATGGCTTCTGCCCTTGAGAAGTTCATAGTCTAGATCACTGGCTGTCCAACAGAACTTTCTCCAACAATGGAAATACTCTGCATCTGTGCTGTCCACTATAGTAGCCACTAGCCACGTTCCAACTGAGCACTTAAAATGTACCTGTACAGGGACACCTGGGTGGCTCAGTCCATTAGGTGTCTGCCTTCAGCTCAGGTCATGATCCCAGGGTTCTGGGATCAAGTCCCACATTGGGCTCCTTGCTCAGCGGGAAGAATGCTTCTCCCTCTGCCTGCCACTCCCCCTGCTTGTGTGCGCTCTCTCTCTCTGACAAAAAAATTTTTTAAAAAGATTTTTATTTATTTATCTATCATAGAGAGAAAGAGAGCACAAGCACACAAGCAGGCAGAGGCAGAGAGAGAAGCAGGCTCCCGCTGAGCAGAGGGCCCGATGTGGGACTCAATCCCAGGACAATGGGATCATGACCCGAGCCGAAGGCAGTGGCCCAACTGACTGAGCCACCCAGGCGTCCCAAATAAAAAAATTAAAAAAAAAAAAAAAATGTACCTGTATACCTGAGAGACTGAATTTTTAATTTTTACTTAACTATTACTAATTTAAATTTCAATCACCACATGTGACTAATGACTCCCATACTGGACAGTGAAGATCTAAATATACACTATAATCAACCCAAAAGCATTAAAATCAATTCGGTAGGGGTGCCTGGGTGGCTCAGTGGTTTAAAGCCTCTGCCTTCAGCTCAGGTCATGATCCCAGGGTCCTGGGATCAAGCCCCACATCGGGCTCTCTGCTCAGCAGGGAGCCTGCTTCCTCCGCTCTCTCTGCCTGCCTCTCTGCCTACTTGTGATCTCCGTCTGTCAAATAAATAAATAAAATCTTTAAAAAAAAAATCAATTCCTTAAAATGACCATGGCCATTAGTATATACTTACCTCATTAAGTATGCTTTCCAGTGTCGGAGGAGTATCAACTTGAGGAATATCAAACTCCTTGTCATCAATCTAAATAGAAAAAAGAAATGAATGTTCATATAATGCTGCTTTCCCTCTTAGAATCGTGAGGGTGTTTAAATTTATTAGAACCATTACCAATTAAGAGACAAACATATCACCAAACTGATCATGCAGAGAGCCAACTCAATGATCCATGGTAGTAAGGACCAGATCAAAAGACTACAGAACAGTTTTCTATCCCATCCACATATTTGGTGATTATCAAAGACAAATATGCACTGACAGGCACCATCTTGACAGCCCCATCTGAAAGCTTCTGTTCAAGGACTTTGACATGTGCATTTTAAACAGGACAAAACAGCATGTCTCATGACAAGCCCCAATTTTCTAAGTGTAGAAAGCAATATACAAAATAATATACAAGGTCATAAGAAATATACCAGGGTCTGACACTGCATTTCTTAGTTATTTCATAAATTATGGTGAGTAGTGATTAGGTCAAACAAATTTCATTAAATATTCTCCTGGTCACAAAAGCTTATTACTATCAAATCAATGGAGAAAAAAAAAATCACAGCACCTGGGGCACCTAGCTGGCTCAGTTAATAGAGCATGCGACTTGATCTTGGGGTCATGAGTTTGTGCCCCATGCTGGGTGTGGAGCCTACTTTAAAAAAATAAGCGTTTTTTTTTTAAATTCCCTGCACAAGATTTGTAAACCTACCACTAGCTCTATGATCCTGAACATTCATTTAACATAGCTGCACTTAGACTTCTTCCTCTCTAAAATGGATCATCAGAGTGTGTGAGGCTCAAATGAGAACATATGTTAAGGTACTTCATAAATGGTAATGGTAATGGTAGTGGTAATGGTAATGACATACACAAATGAAGAGTGATATTATCTCATAAATCTGCATATAGATTTCTATTAATTCATGCAAAAATGAAAGACTGAGTCTTTAGGTCACAGCTCTAACCATCATCATCACTTAACAAAAGCTGAATTTTTACCAAATCATTTTTGAATTCCAGTTCCTTGTCCAGATCTATGTAAGAGAATTTTGAAAGCGAAGCTTCAAGATTGAAAGACTTATTCAGCTCTTCTTCAGTAGTCTTGGCGAGGAGGCTCTGTTCCACATTTTCATGGTCTGGTTCATTTTCCATGTTTACTTATAATAATTATAATTCAGGCAATCCAAGCAAGTTTTTGTTTGTTTTAATATTTGGCCTTAGATCATGACGTCCTCAATGATGATCTCTTTTCAAAAAAGGAAAAATATACATTATTTAGATTTTTCTTTCTTGATTAGACATTCTAAAGACTTACGTGGTCAGACTTTTGTGGAAACTGATTCTTCGTCGATCATCTGATTGTAAGGCAAAGAGAAATCAATATGGTTTGAGGTATGATATTGGGGGAGAGTTTCTATGGGAGTACAAAGGAGGAACATCTAACTCGGAAGTCTGGGAAGTGGTCTACCACCCAAAGTCATTAAGTCTGGTGATAATGATAGACTTGGGGTAAGTTTTCAGCCACTAGACTTGGTACCATACAGATTTACGTTTTAACAGCAGGAGAGTAATCTCGTTCCAAGAACTGCAATTAACCCCTCCCAAACCTCAGAGTAGATCTCCAGTTCCCCTAGAGAAAAACATACAGGATCTGTTTTGTTGGTGGCATCCATCCAAGGCTACAGATCTCTCAGGAAGCTTAGTGTAGACACAAAGGACCCAGGACAGATAGCTAGCCACTTAATGTGACACTAGCAAACCTAAGTGTTCAGATCTATTATGGGAGACAATAATAATGCCAGAATAAAATAAGACCACGGCCAACTAAGGATTTCTAGGAAGAAAGCTAGTCATGGAAAAACATGGACATTCTCAGAGAAAACTGAAATACTAAAGAAAAAGAAATGTATACAAATGTTTTACATATTTCATAGCTCTAAAAGATACAATGCAGTATCAAAAAGAAATAGTTGTCTGCCAAATCTCTAGAAAACTAAAAACATATTCAGGAAAACAATGTTTAAGTTCAATGATCAAATTTGTTCTTAAATGGTTTTAGTTTGTGCTCTAATTAGGCTACAAGTGGCCAAATTTTTAAAAGTCCATCTCTTAGCTCTGTTTAGAAATAAAGAAATAAAAATATGAAAATTTTTAAAAATCCACAGTAATAATGACAGTAAAAACAAAGGTCATTTTGTTTTCTAGACAAGGTGTTTTCCACAGTACCCAGCAACATGCAGTAACTCTCTGTGGAAAGCTTTTTCAAACTACACAGCCTACTGCCCACCACCCTCCCAACCATATGAACTCCTCTCAACTCCACTCCTTAATGAAGTGAAGGCAAAAGAAAGACCAACAACTAAGCCACCGGAAGAACTAATTGTTTAAAAAGGAGTTGAAAATTAGTTGCTGGTATTGGTTTTTTGTTTTTTTTTTTTAATGCCCAAAATTCACTGCCAATTTTATCCAATTAGGCTCCTTTTTAAAGTATTAATGATGAATTTCACTTTGTTCAAAGTTTCGTTTTTATCAGTTTAAAAGAAATGAGTATCTACTATTTGTAGAGACACGTAGACTACAAAGACAGACTTTTAGAGAGCTGAAACCAATTTTTCTCTCTAGTACATTTGGTATATTACCAAATACAGACTAATTTATTTCACATGTTACAGAAGATAGACTCTAAGGTTCGGTCCTACAAACACATGATACAGAATGCATTTCTAGAAGACAACACTGAGGGCACGCCATATCTGGCAAACATTTGAAAGTAGCTTTCCAATCTCAGGTACTAAATGCACTTCTCCTTTTGCAGTGGACCAAGGGCAGAAGCAATATTAACATTTATATGCCTTCCTTCAAAGAAGACAGATGGACTCATGACAAACTCCTTCTTAATAAAGCTCCCTTATTTGTATCACTTGGGAAAAATTATTACAATTAGTCAAAGAATGTTTGCAAACATGCATATCTAATTCACATTCAGTGATTCCTGAGGACAGTTATTAAGTTTTATTCTTACACATTAAAATAATAGAAAGACAATAGCCACACTCCCCAAAACCCACTTTTTAAAAAATGTTTTAATAACTGAAAACATTTCATTCTTCACTTTGGTCTTTGCAAAATAACTCAAGAAGTAAAACAGTATTTTTCTGGCTCTTTTTTTATACCTCCTATCTGGTCTTAGTTAAGAGGTTCTCAGGGCAGCTCAGCATCTGTGAACACCATTACCACATTTGAGAAGTTTTACATGATCAAGCATCCCCTGAAGAAAGAGCACCATCTTGCCATGCTATCCTAGTCGATTTCCAATCTTCACTTGATGAGCTCCTGTTACTGTGATATGCTGGCAAAATTCAAAGAACATAAGCCAAAGAGTCCGTCAAAAATCAGTTATAAGGGGAGGCTGGGTGGCTCAGGCAGTTAAGCGTCGGTCTTTGGCTCAGGTCATGATCCCAGAGTGCCGGGATCGAACCCCGCATTGGGCTCTCTGCTCAGTGGAGAGTCTGCTTCTCTCCCTCCCTCTATTGCTCCCCTCAACTTGTACTCTCTCTCTCTCAATCTGTCAAATAAATAAAATCTTTTAAAAAATAATAAAATAAAAATTAAAAAGTAAAATAAAATCAGGTTTGAATCTGGGTTTTACCAGTTCCTACCTGTGACCTTGATCAATCTAAGCCCTCCATTTCTACATCTTTTAAGATGAAATATTTCGGCCATTTGTGTTGTTTGCCCAGACCAGCACCTCTTGCTGGGGGAAGGGCTCCTTCAAACCACGTGGTTCTTGTGGAGACTGCCAATCAAAACTCCCCTAGTAACAGAGAGCACATAATGTCTCCAGAGTGCTTCACTGGGATTCATTAAAACGGAACTGGTGAGGAAAAGCCACTTCCACTGTTCTCTGAACAATGAGGAATAAGGGTGAGCGGCATGCCCACCCTCTACCTGGCCCTGTTCTGCAGGAAAGGAGGTCATTTATTCAATATGTATCAACTAAACACCTAAACACATACTATACACACGTCACTGGAGAGCCACCTCTGCTAACAGAATTTACATTCTAGGAACGGATTCTCTAGCAAGAATGAAGTCAACCTACAAACAGAGGCAAGAAGAGGTAAGAGTGTCCTGATACCACTCAGGACCCCCAATTCCAATCTTCTATGATGTTTGCTCTGGTCACAGCATTCTGGCAATTAGGTCATATAAGCCAGCATCCTCTCTTGACTCTCTCTCGCTCTTCAATCACTTACAACAGACAGTCCTGACTATTAGAATGCAACTACCTATTTTGCAGAGCTACCATGAGGAAGAAATGACATAATGACTGTAAAGCATTTAGAGTAACGCCTGGGCACAGAATTGGTTTTCAAGAAATATTTGCTATTATCATTTAAAATTTCCTCAAGATTTCCACATTTGTCCAAAGTTAAAGATCCTGAAACAAGATTTGAGTACTTTTGTAAAGGTCTAGCTAGTTCTAAGCATATGGTAAGGATACCTTATTAGAAGGATCAACTCACTTCAGCTTTCAGATTAGAAATTTCTTTAAGAGGTAAATGGTAGGGGTTTTATTTTTTTATTTATTTTTTATTTTTTTAATTTATTTGACAGAGAGAGACACACAGCGAGAGAAGGAACACAAGCAGGGGGGAATGGGGGAAGGAGAAGCAGGCTTCCTGCCGATGATTAACGACTGAGCAACCCAGGTACCTGAGTATGGGTTTTATTTAAGACGAGCACAGCCTCCAGCAAAGCATCAGAGATGCTTCAGAAAAAGTCTAATTATAATAATAAGTGTGATATACTACTAAGTCATTCTAAAATGCTGCTTTCATATCAACTTCCTCTTTTATCACTTACCAGCAATTATACCTTTACATTAGTCAGCAAATTTATTCAGACCTAGGAATCAAAAGATCACCATGCTCAGATTTTTTTTTTTTTTTTTTTTTTTTTGAAAAGGAGAGTTCACTAGAGCAGTGTCCTCACATTTTTTTAGAAACTGAGCTGTGCTTGAATCTCCCTGTGGTGGGCAAGGTAATAGTGCCCAAGGATGTCTGTCCTAATCTCCAGGACCTGTGACTATGTTGCCTTACATGGCCAAAGGAACTTCACAGGTGTGATTAAGTTAGGATCTGGACTTGCAGATGATCCACGTTTGGCTCAGTATAATCACAAGAGTCTTACAAAGTCAAAGAGGGAGGCAGAAGAGAGTATCAGAGAACAGATAGGACAACAGAAGCAGGGTCACAGGGGCGCCTGGGTGGCTTAGTCTGTTAAGCCTCTGCCTTCTGCTCGGGTCATGATCCCAGCGCCCTGGGATTGAGTCCTGCACTGGGCTCCTTGCTCCGCGGGAAGCCGGTTTCTCCCCCTCCCTGCTTCTTCCTCTGCCTGCCATTCCCCCTGCTTGTGCTCGCTAACAAATAAACAAATGAAATCTTTTAAAAAAGAAAGGAAGAAGAAGAAGGAGGGTCAGAGAGAGGCTACGTCACAGGTTTTGAAGGAGGAAGGATGCCAGGAGCCAAGGAGTTTAGGCCGTCTCTAGAAGCGGCAAAAAGCAGGGAAACGGATTCTCTCCTTGAGCCTCCAGAAGGGACCCCAGCCCTGCCACAGCTTCATTTTAGCCTAGTAAGACCAGGGCTGGTCTCGTATACTAGTGAACTAAAGAACTGTAAAATGAGAAGTCTGTATTATTTTGAACTACTACATTTGTGGTAATTTGTTACAGCAAGAACAGGAAATGACTACACGGACAAACTTCGAGTAATTTATTTCTGGCATTACTGCCAAAATTCTGAAATACTAATCCCTCCCTCATCACTCGGTGTTGCCCAAATATTTACTGAGCAAGCTCTTCATTCCATACACAGGCCAATGATGAAATGCTTAATATATGACGCTTACTATTACACATGTTGCACACACTGCCTTCAGATACCACTTAAGGGCTATCCCAGTACAAAGGCTGGCAATAAACTACTGATAATTTTCTCCTGAGATAAATCCTACAACCAGTTCTCCACCCAACCATCCTGCTTCCAGTGTTCCTACAGTTCTCAGGGGGATGCTCACTACGCTGGACAGTACCTACAGACAATGTAACAGTTAAAATCAATGGTTTCTTAGTCTCTCCCAGGATGAAATAACATGAATCTGACAGGAAAACATAGATCATAGAATCGTGAGGACCCAGGGTGCTGTCCTCTGCCGAGCACGGATAAACTATTACTTTAACAGTTCTGATTTAAGATTATCTAACATCTTGACAGTTCTTAAGGCTATTTCCTCTTAATTAATAAAGTTATTCCCAACCAATTAATAATAGATCCAAGGACCATTTAAAAATAAATATATGTATCATATAAACATTAATGACCCCATTTTTAACCCGGACTAAATGAATAACAACTCCAGAATGTGACCAGTATTAGGCTGGGTTAATATAGAACTCTTCCACCAATTTTTTGTTGTAGTAGTTATTTTGTTTTTACCTTGGCAGACCTTCCCTACCGTGCTCATACTCCAGGATCCTATTTAATTCACTGACACTCTTTTCCTCCTAAAAGTGTCGCATGAGACACCTTTCACAGTATGGTGAGTCGAATCAAGTTTTGTTTTTAACTTACTGTATCCCCAAGAAGGTATCATGAAATCATGATATAGAAAGAATTTTACATTCCAACTTTGTTTCTGGCTTTCCCAATCCAAGTATTTTTCTTCTTCCATTTCTTTGTTCTGTCTTCTTGTTTGTTTTGTGAGGAAAAATACAATAGATGATTAACTTCTATTTGTTTTCTATTCTCTCTCTCTAGTAAATGGACTCATTTTGAACAGCTCCCCAATGCCTACAGTATGAAAGTCCAAATTCTACCCCCAACTATTGGGTCAACTAATCTTCAACAAAGCAGGAAAGAATATTCAGTGGAAAAAAGAATGTCTTTGACAATGGTGTTGGGAAAACAGGACAGCTACATGAAGATTGAAACTGGACCACTTTCTTACACCATACACAAAAATAAATTCAAAATGGATGAAAGACCTAAATGTGAGAAGGAAACCATCAAAATCCTAGAGGAGAACATAGGCAGAAACTTCTTTGACCTCGGCCATAGTAACTTCTTATTAAACACATCACCAGAGGCAAGGGAAAGAAAAGCAAAAATAAACTCTTGGGACTTCATCAAAATAAAAAGTTTCTACACAGTGAAGGAAACAATCAACAAAACTAAAAGGCAACCTACAGAATGGGAGAAGGTATTTACAAATGACATACCTGATGAAGGGTTAGTATCCAAAACCTATAAAGGACTTATCAAACTCCACACCAAACAAACAAATAATCTAGTTAAGAAATGGGCAGAAGACATGAATAGACATTTCTCCAAAGGAGAAATGTCTTTATGCATCACATAAAAAGATGTTCAATATCATAAGAAGATGATTTTTATAATCATAAAAGATATGTAAAAAGATACCATAAAAAGATGCTCAATATCAATACATAAAAAGATGTTCAATATCTATCCTCATCAAGGAAGTACAAATCAAAACCACAATAAGATACCACCTCACACTCATCAGAGTGGCTAAAATTAACAACACAGGAAACAAGAGATGTTGACAAGGATGCAGAGAAAGGGGAACTTTCTTACACTACTGGTGGGAATGCAACTGGTGCAGCCACTCTGGAAAACAGGATGGAGGTGCCTCCAAAAGTTCCCTTTCTTCACTAAACTCGTCTTCACGAAACTTTCTTGTTAAAAAGAGAAGTGAAGGGGTGCCTGGGTGGCTTAGCGGGTTAAAGCCTCTGCCTTCGGCTCAGGTCATGATCTTGGGGTCCTGGGATCAAGCCCCACATCGGGCTCTCTCTGATCTGTGGGGAGCCTGCTTCCCCCCCCCCCCCCCCGCTGCCTGCTGCTCTGCCTACGTGTGATCTCTCCCTCTCTCTGTCAAATAAATAAAATCTTTAAAAAAAAAAAAAAAAAAAGAAAGAAAAGAAAAGGGAAGCAAAGAGTACCTGATGGGGCACCTGGGTGGCTCAGTGGGTTAAGCCTGTCTTCGGCTCAGGTCATGATCCCAGGGTCCTGGGATCAAGCCCTGCATCAGGCTCTCCACTTAGCAGAGAGCCTGCTTCTCCATCTCTCTGCCTGTCTCTTTGCCTATTCTCTGTCAAATAAATAAAATCTTAAAAAAAAAAAAAAAAAAAAGTACCTGAGACCTGCTGGGGGCATGGTGCTAAGTCACTATTACGAATTGTTAGGCACAACCTTTAGCCACATTCTAAAAAAGAAAAAACTAATTCCCTATGACAATATACAAAATAATAGTAAGAACTATGTCTACGAATATCTATGTTATGCATAAAACCTAATATTATTATTATACAAAGAAAGAAAGAAAGGGAGGAAGGAAGGAAAGAGGAGGGGAGAGGAGACACGGCCATGCTTATTTGTATACTGCACATCACTGGGCTTGTTGACTTGCTTAGGTATGTATGTGTTCAATAAATATTTGCTAATTAACACAAGAATCGGAAGACAGGACTAACAGCTGTGTTGCAAATTAAATGGAACAGTTTTATTACCTATAATTGTTAAGCTTCATAGGATATTATTTGACTCACAGCCTACAGGAGTCTACGCCATAGTAAGCCAAGCTATAATTTATGTAATCAGGCTTGTCAACTACTGATCATATTCATCCCTCAGATATCAGCTAAAACTCTGCTTCCTCAAAAATTTTTTTTGTCCTGCTCAACTGAACAAGGTTCCCAGTTAATATGCACTTATAACATCGTTCTCCTTCACTAAATTTGTCACACTGCTATCATTTTTTCAGCGTCTGAACTACCACTGCCTTCCCTGAGGAAGGAAAGGAATACAGGTTCCAGGAGAGCAAAGAACAGATCTCCCTTGTTCATCACTGGATTCCTAGTGCTAATCAACCCACCAATCCCTCCCTTCCTCCCCCCCATAAGCAGCCAAGCAACACTGCATCAATGGCTTCGAGGGCTTCAAAATAAGGTATGGTTAGTCATTCTACCCCCCCAAAATTCCCACCTTGCAAGGTCCATTCTTTGTACCTAGATGAGACCTTTTTTACAATCTTTAACATTGATCTGTTTAAATGATCATTTAGTTCATGTATAACATAACACAAACTCCACAATTTCAGATGTTTTGTGTTCTTTTACATTAATCTAGCCTACAAGGTCAGGACAAAAACAGTGGAAATGTATCATATGTCCATTCCATTTATAGGAATTCAACTTATCTTCAGCACAGGTAAAGAGAAAAAAGGAAATTATTCACACAGAAATGGGGACTCTGCACACCATTCCACTCAATACTATACACTTCAAGGTGAGCATGGGATAGGAGGTTGGTACCTGCTCTCCTTTTGGTCAGTCTCAGTTCCTGAATGCCTCATACATAATGATTCATTTCACCTGTGCTCAAAATCACAAATAGCACGCCATTCCAAAAGGGAGCAAAAACCAGCTGTGTCGCACATCCTGAGAGAGAGGTCAGTCTCTGCCATGACTCTTTCCCAGGTACTTCTCACGGGTACTCAAGTTTCACTTTACTCATGGACTTCAGAAACAGACCCTATGTTAGATTAACAATGCCACTACGTACTTGGGTGAGATGCACACCTGGCCCGAGTTTCCTTCCAAAAATAGGCACGTTTAGGCCCACAATGCTCAGAGCTGCCACCATGAAAAAGCCCAAACCTCTGTTTCTCTTTCTCTTCTCTTAGTAAATGTCTAAATAAGAATAATCAATTAAAATTCAGGAAGTGCATATGGAACAACAAAAAGAAAACCAAACAAGGTTCCCAGTTAATATGCACTTAATAACATCATTCTCCTTCACTAAACTTGTCTTCACTGAACTTTCTTGTTAAAAAGAAAAGTGAAGGAAAAGAGTACCTGAGACCTGCTGGTAGCATGGTGCTAAGTTACTATTATGTTACTAAGTTACTATTACAAATTGTCAGGCACAACCTTTAGCCACATTCTAAAAAAGAAAAAACTAATTCCCTATGACAATATACATAATAATAGTAAGAACTAGGTCTACGAATATCTGTTATGCATAAAACCTAATATTATTATCAGTTTTACATGTGTATGAGATAAAATGAATTAAAGAGGGGGGAAAAATCACTTCTTTCCAGCTTCCAGTAAGTCCCTACTATTATAAGAATTACTCTTCAAAGATCCACCCCCTCCCTTCAGAGAGCTTCTCCTAAGAAGCACATGGGTCTTGTGTAGGCTGGCATATACTCTTTCTTTTTAACTGGTATGAGTGAATTCTTATAAGTTAAATGCAAAGAAAACAGGATTCCATTCAATTGTAGGTTGAGTAGATGTTGGCCTTCCAACTCATCTTAATTAGCTTCCAATTATTTAAATTGTCACCTCGATTTCTCTTTGTTAGGGGTCAAGATGGATGTAGAGTCATAAGAGTTTTTTTTGTTTTGGGTTTTTTTTTTATTTTTGTTTTTGTTTTGGTTTGGCTTGTTTTGGTAAAGAGCAAAAGGAAACTTCTCACTGAACTGCAGAGGAAAAACAAATTTGATTACAGTCAGAACATCCCTTCACTATCTTTCCTTTGGAAAACTGCTTCTCCCCCACTCCAAACAAGTAATTTTAGTGATGCTACCAATCAAATACCCTATCTTCCTAGCCAGAAGAGTAAGCACATGACAGTCCTGTATCCACGTGGCCAATCATTGTCCTTCCCTGGAATTTGTAACTACTGAAGGTAGGCGTTTTCTCTTTATTCTGGGAAGATGTTAACACAGGGGCTGATAGAATGAAGATCATTCAAACATTAATTCAAGATTCAGTTACGACTAGAACAGTCTGATTTTACAAATACATACAGATTACACCTGAAGCTGTGGCTCAAGAGGCAATCTAACCTCTGTGACAACGATAAACAGATCGAAAGTTAAACATACTTCCCTAAGTGTAAAACATCTCACTTTTCATTCACATATATAACTGACATATGGTATGAAATGGTTGAGATCTTCATGAAAGAGATATAGCTAAAAAGTGCCACTGGGTGTGGTGCATAAATAATGACTCTTGGAACACTGAAAAAAAAAAATTTTTTTTTATAAGTGCCACAATGCCTCAATATCTTGAAGACAAAAAACATCCAACCGCTGATGTTGGTCCAGATACAAAGAAAATGAAGAATAATCAACACACTATTATCTTAGAGCTCTGAAAAGAATTTTTTCACATGTAACTATGTCTTTTTTACATATATAGCCAAGAATTCAACCAGAATTCCCCCCCACACACACTTATCTTTACTCTGCTTTCTTAAGGAACAGGTCAGCTATAGCAGAGGATTCAGAATTTACTCTCTGCTTAAATTTAACCATAAGCAAACCCATGTCTTACACAAACATAGGTAGATTCTCCATCCCCATTTGTATTAGACTTCAAACACACACACACCGGAGATGTAAGTCAACAACCATGATTGTTCCGCTTATGTTTCCTTTGGGGGGGGGGGGCGAGGAGGGAGTGTGGTAGAGGATGGGCATGCAGAGGACTCAAGCCTTCTGGTCCATTCTATATGAGTCTAATATCAGGAGGTTATGGAGGAGGCATGCTTAGTTGAAGAAAGCTCCCAGCTGATCCTAATAACCCAAGGCCATGGAACCTCCCTGGCTGGCCCTACTTCATCCCACCCTAACCTCTCTCTGAAACACACCCAAACACTTTAGGTAGCTGTGTCCCTCTTTTCCCAGGTACCACACTTGGACAACCAACCAGGACACAGGAGTGGCCTCTAACTTTAGAGACCCACCTGTTCTCCTTCTGCTCACTCTGGAGCATACCTTGCAGGCAGAGACAAACTGGAACCAGCTTCACAGGGTGTGCACCAATCCTAAGAGGTGGACACCTCACTCAGGCCTCGGCCTCACACTTGGGGAGCACACTCATCCCTATCTCTGAGGGAAGGACGAGCCCACACCTGTGCGCCAGGCCCGAAAAGCGGATTGCACACCTGTTCCATCCTGGGGAGTACAGTGATCACCCGCCTCCTAGTCGCACAATCAGGGAAAGCGTGTGCACCTGTCCTCAGCCCTACATTCGTTACGAACAAGTGGAAACCGCCTGACCCAACTGCAGGCCAAACGCAGGACACACCTCTCCACCCCACAGTAAACCCCAACCGGCCCGTGAGCCCAGGTCCAGTTAGTCCGCCTGGGGCTGCTCCGTCAGCCACTCCAAGGCCGCGCTGCGGCACGGGGAAAAGAGCCGAGGCTCAGGAACGCGGAGCGCGTCCTCCTTCCGCCCCGGGGACATCTGCTCACTACTGTTCTCACCCCGTTGACCTGCTCCCGGGAGATTCGTTACCTGCGCTTGTGGCCATTCCAGCCCAGGACCCCTGGCCCGTATGATCCCACCCCCTGCTGTAGCCTCACGCACGCGCTGTATATACCACTGAGGTCCACACTTCCGCTTTCCTCCCCGCACTCTGGTCCGCCCCTCTGTACCACGCCCCTATTTAAAGGGCCAGAGATACAATGTCTTAAACCAGGGATTTGATGGGGGATTAACGTGTTGGGGAAAAGGAGAATGGAAATGGGAGGGAAGCACAGACGAATAAACAGCAGTCTTTGAGATGGGAAGAGAAACTCTCCGCCAGTCCTATGTCAATGAATTCATCTGATTTTTTTTTTTTTTTCCATCTGATCTTTAAGAAAGTGAACCTACCTTCAGCCAGCCCAGATATGACAGCTGACTCCCAGATCTGGGAATTTGAAACCACTAAATTTTTACTAAATCTTTTTAAAGACAAACAGAATTCCCAGCTTTTTATTTTGCCAAGTAAGGACAATAAATACACACTAAAAACCGACTATTATTTTCTAACTTATCAACCCTGGTCCACAAAAAATACATTTTAACATCAAAAATATACGAGAGACACACTCTTGAATAAAGGAGATATCTTTTAAAGCGATAAAAATGTATGTTTATTTCTCTCATTCCTCCTGAAGAAAGATGTAAGCTTTCAGCACAGACTGGATTTTAGAGCCACCACTGTAGATGACACTAGGCCCAAGACGTAGATTTTATGTCTGCTGGGTCCTTAGTGAAGCAAATGAATAAAGGAAAAACAGACGATGCTCCTGGAAGGCGATTTAGAAAAGATTCACCTGGACAGACATTTTTTGCACATCAGCTAGTCTCACTATACTTCTGGGCCTTCAGAGGACCCAGAAGTGAGTAAGACACAGCCCTGCCCAGGCGCCCTTTGTCACATAGACATAGTTACAGTGCAAGGCGGGCTGTTTTGAGGGCTATTAGAAAGGTAGGAGACCATCACTTTAAGATCACAGATGAAGAAAAATGATGGAACACTTCAGGGAGGAGGTGGTATCTTATTAGGGCCCCCAGAGAACTTCAGTAGACATAGAACAGGGAGAACGCCTGGCTGAGGGAACAATGGGATCAAAGACAGTACAGATCAAGATCGGGGACTGGCTGCTGCTTGATGTGGCTGTGGCGTGGGCAGTGGCTTTCAAGCTTTTTTGATCATTATAGTAAGAAATATATTTCACCTATGACTATATATATAGTCATACACACACTATATACAGTGAAAATTATTAAGGGGAAACTTCACTAGGGGCGACTGGGTGGCTCAGACGGTTAAGCGTTTGACTCTTGATTTCTGCTCAGGTCAGGATTTCAAGGTAATGAGACTGAGCCCCACATACTCAAGAAGGCTGCTTAAGATTCTCTCTCTCCCTCTCCCTTTGCCCCTCCTCCCTCCTCCCCCAACCCTGCTCTTGCTTGCTCTCTCTCTCTCTCTCTCTCTCTCTCAAAAAAAAAAAAAAAAAAAAAAAAAAAAAAAGGAAATCACTAAATTGAAGGCAGGAGACTAAAAGGGGAGGTTGGAAGGGGGAGTCAAATACTACAAGTACTATGGATGAATTGTCCATTACATACAGATACAAAGAGAACATTATTCAACAGGAGAGAATCATCAATTACAGGACCCAACAGGGAAAGACTAAATTGTATTTCCTACAAGAAATCGACTACCCCTGCAACTGATCCAATGAAAAACCTGAACTCCTGCTTTTCAACAATGGACTTTCCTTCAAAATAATCCCTCCCAACTTCCTCTTTCTTTTCCATCAAATAAGTTCCTTGGGTTTGTTGGACTTGTCTATAGTTTTACCATAACTTCTTTGTCTGAAATTACAATTCTTAGTTATTTCCTAATAGACCCATTTTTGCTGGTTAAATAACTTTTGTTTTTCAGGCTAACAATATACATACATAGTATTACATATATAATATATATTACAATTTTTATATTTTTATAATATTTATATATATGCACACACACATATATATACATATACACACACTGCATGTGTATATGTTTGTGTGTAAATCCTAGTCAGTAATTGCCTTTATTATATGCAATGCAACATGGCATTTTATATTTTTTTCTTTTTTTTTTTAATGCTGCTTGCTAAATTGATTTTATGACTCACTAATGCATAGCAACCCAGAGTTTGAAAGCACGGCGTAAAATGTGTTAAAGGTACAATAGGACTGGGACCAGATCCAGGAGGACATTGAATGCCAAGCTGGGGGCGTCTGCTCTTCTGGTAAGAGGCTCTGGAATTTCTTAAGCAGAGGAATGGCATGACTATAGCTGTGCTTTGGAAGTCTGAAGACCTGCCTTCAGTTCTCAGTATCACATTTTTAGAGGAAAACTGTTAAACAGGAGCCCAGCTGAACAGAGTAAGCAGGCTGGTGAGATCAGAAACTGTGTCTAACAAGGAACTGTTAAAAGTGTTAGGCAGAAAGGAAATTGGCAGAAATGGGAGGCTGGGTTATGATGAGAGGAGGTGGAGGAAGGTTGCTCACTGACCTTTTTAAATTATCTATACAGCAGTTATAGACATATTCTGTGAAACTCAAGGAAATAAGTCTAGGACCCTTGCTGGATGTTGTAGGAAAGTGATTACAACTCACAATAAGAATTATTTTAGGACAGTCTAACCTGACATGCTATCTTTTATAAGACTTTGCATTAATTAAAAAATGGAAATATTGTATGCTTATTATATGAAGCTTGGAAAATTCAGGAAAAATAAAAAGTATAAATTACTCATATTTCAGGAAACAGCCCTCACCATTTTGGCTTATCTTCATTGAGTCTTTTTCTTCACATGTTTACATTTTTTGACATATTCTATATACTGGTTTTGTTTTTGGTTTTTTTGTTCAGTGTTATATTTTTTCTTTTTTTATATATTTTTAAATTTTTGTATAAACATATAATGTATTATTAGCCCCAGGGGTACAGGTCTGTGAATCACCAGGTTTACACACTTCACAGCACTCACCATAGCACATACCCTCCCCAGTGTCCATAACCCCACCACCCTCTTCAGCGTTATATCTTGAGCACTATCCACTGTTAGTAAAATTCGTCACAAATGTTATTTGTAATGGCTACATAATTGTTGATAATATAGTTTGTTTCTCTATTTCTGGACATTTGGGGGTTGCCTATCTTTTCACTTTTCAAGAACACTGACATCCTTGTACAGAGATCTTTGCCCACATTTAAAAATTATTTCCTTAGGACACAAACCTACAAGTGAAATTACTGACTCAAAGGCTTTGAAAGCTCCTCAGCCTGTGAATACCTTTGCCAATTGCTTTCCAGAAAGGTCGGGCCAGTTTTCGTTCTCAACAGAAGTGCTCAAGGGTGCCCATCATACCTACCCATCAGCATTTATTTTATCTTTTAAAAAAAGTTTTCTGGGGTGCCTGGGTGGCTCAGTGGGTTAAAGCCTCTGCCTTCGGCTCAGGTCGTGGTCCTAGGGTCCTGGGAACGAGCCCCACATTGGGCTCTCTACTCAGCGGGGAGCCTGCTTCCTCCTCTCTCTCTGCCTGCCTCTCTGCCTACTTGTGATCTCTGTCAAATAAAATCTTTAAAAAATAAAAAATAAAAAAAGCTTTCCCAATTTGATAGAGGAAATGGCCTCTTATTTTAATTTGTATTGGGTTACTAGTAAGGCAGAATATCTTTATAAATTTATTAACCCTTTATAGTTATTCTGGGAATGCATTTCATTGCCTATGTTTGTATATGTGATTAGCAAATAGGACTAAGTGAATTGTTGCAGACTTATGAGAAAAAAAAAAAACAAAGAGGAACTTTAAAAATAAATAATGTGGTCACACCAAGTTATAGCCAGACTATATTGTGGTATACTGCACAAACAGAGGTTAGTAGGAGAATTGAGTCATCACAAGGCATGTGGTTAAATACGTCTGTGCTCTTGCAATCAGTAAAACATGTTGTGCAGGGCAATTTGGTTTTAGCAACATATCATTCCTTATATTAAATCAACATTATAAATTTTAGTTTCCTCATTTGATAGTTTTGTTTTGTTGGGTTTTTTTAAGTAAGCCCAACAGGCATCTTGAACTCAACCTGGAGATTGAGGGTTGCATGCTCTACTGACTGAGCCTGCCAGGAGCCCTTTGTCTGTATTTAATTTATAAATTTGTTTTGGTTCTACAGATACACAAAGTCTGTAAAAATAATAATAATAATAATAATAAGGGGTCATTTGGGGCACCAAGGTGGCTCAGTGGGTTAAGCATCTGCCTTTGGCTCAGGTTATGTCCTGGGATCAAGCCCCACATCGGGCTCCCTGCTCAGCAAGAAGTCTGCTTCTCCCTCACCCATTCCCCCTGCTTGTGCTCTCTCTCTCTCTCTCTCTTGCTCTCAAATAAATAAAATCTTTAAAAAAAATAAGGGGTCTTTTCCTTAGTTTTGTGTTTCCATACATATATATGTGTATGTTTCCATGCATATATATGTATGCAACATCATAAAAAATAAGGCAACTTTAGAGATCTGTGAGAATCTTTTTCTCTTATAAGGAAGCTGAGCATTATTTAAGTTTGAGCAACATTGATACATGAGGTTCCTTAAAGTTTCATTTGTAATTATCTAAATATAGGCAGTGGAATTTTTCTTAAAAATGTAATAATTATAACATTACATGTACATTCACTGCACTAGAATTAAAATGAAAAAAAGAAATCAGAAGAAAAAATAAAAAGGTAAAAAATGGCATCAACTTCTTTATTGGAATTTTTTAATGAAGAACATTGTGATGATTTTCTTGCCTTTGGAAAGAGTCCTAAAAGTTATACTATGTTTAGGGTTCAGAGAGTGTATTTTGGCTTAAAATGTACCATTCATCAAAGTTAATTTTGTATAGTCAGTAAGACTTACACAGAAGAACATTTGGATTAGGGCACCTGGGTGGCTCAGTGGGTTAAGCCTCTGCCTTCAGCTCGGGTCATGATCTCAGGGTCCTGGGATCGAGTCCCATATTGGGCTCTCTGCTCGGCGGGGAGCCTGCTTCCCTTCCTCTCTCTCTGCCTGCGTCTCTCCCTACTTGTGATCTGTCTGTCAAATAAATAAACAAAATCTTAAAAATAAATAAATAAAATAAAATAAAATGAAACTTCTGTGAACTGGTCTTAGGAGAAATTTAACTGATGAGAAACCCCCCTCATGTGTTATAAAGCCTGGGAGCATAGGAGTCAGTGATGGCTGGCATCTCTGAGGGGCCAGGAGCTAGAAGGGAAGCAGCACCCTGGAGTTAGCTGTTGCTGTTGGATGATGTCCCAATACACAGTCCTTCTACAGCTCTCCCCACAATAGGGAAGATGGAGAGATGGGCTAGACATTGCTATTAACATTGCATCATGAGCAGGCCACATCTGTCCTGAAGGAAGAAATGGCTGGTACCTGGGAACACGGGGCAGAGGCTGGGAGATGGGTAAGTGTGTCATTTTTTCTTTGCTCACAATCACAAGATAAATTGGCCTCTTTGCTCACAATCACAAGATAAATTGGCCTCTTTTAATTGTATAAATTGATATACAAGATAATTGTATATCAGGGACCTGATATACAAAGTTCTTAATGGAGTCAAAATATCCAAGAGAAGTGAAATTGGGTATATCTATAAGTTACTCAAGCTCATCCAGTTGTCCATTTCAGGTTCCCTGTGTTCTAGAATGCCTCGCCCCCTACCCCAAGATAACCATGTGGCTCACTCCCTCACCTTTGGGGCTTTGCTCGAATGCCACTGCATTGGTCAGGGTAATAAATACAAGGCAGATGGTGGAGAAGTATTCTCCATTCCAGGCTCAGGGACCCAGGTTCTTTCCATCGGGTGACACTCTCAGTTGAACACATGGCCTCCAACTTCTCCAAGGCTGGGGAAGGAAAAGGCCCATTAGCTCTCAAAGCGTTGGCCAAAAAGTGACATGTGCCCCTTCTGCTCACAGTCCATTGGCCAGCATCAGCCACCTGCTCTACTACAAGGGAGGCCAGGAAGTGTAGGGGAGCCTTCAGAACATCAGCAGAGCACATGCAGCCTGTCGCATGGTCATCTCCATAACATCTCCCCTGACCACCCCTCCCTCTCCCAGCATTCCCTCTTAGGCTTCATTCTTCTCTATATTATTCACCGTCATCCAACATACTATTTATTTTATTCTTTCATTAAGTTTCTGTCTTTTCCACTGGTACATAAACATTATGAAAATTCATAATTTTTGTCTGCCTCACTTACGGGTTTTTTTTTTAAACATTTTATTTATTTATTTGACAGAGTGAGAGAGAAAGAGAGTACAAGCAGGGGAGCAGCAGACAGAGGGAGAGGGAGAGGCAGGCTCCATGTTGAGCAGGGAGCGCAATGTGGGGCTTAATCCCAGGACCCAGAGATCATGACCTGAGCCGAAGGCAGACACTTAACCGACTGAGTCACCCAGGTGCCCCTTCATTTATGGTTTTATCCCTAGCATCTAGAATAGCACTTGGCATATGGTTGGAACTCCATAATTTTTTATTAAATAAATGAATGAATTCTGCAATGTCTATATTTGTATATAGAAGGGGTGTCGTATACACGGACCTGAGGATGCTTCCTAAGGAATAAAGGACCCCCTTACAGCATACACAAACAGCTACAGAGTATTCACAAGATAGCATGCTTGGTGCCAGGATCACAGATACGAGAAAAAGTCCATGATATCTAGCCAGCAAGAAACAATAAAAATGCAATACTCGTTAAGATCCGTAATAGGAATAAATCACATGAGCTCAAAGGCCAAATTCTTCTGAGCTTTAACAAGAATCAGATTTTAGGGGTGTCTGAGTGGGTCAGTGGGTTAAGCCTCTGCCTTCGGCTCAGGTCATGATCTCAGGGTCCTGGAATCGAGCCCCGAGTCGAGCTCTCTGCTCAGCAGGGAGCCTGCTTCCTCCTCTCTCTCTGCCTGCCTCTCTGCCTATTTGTGATCTCTGTCTGCCAAATAAATAAATAAAGTTAAAAAAAAAAGAATCAGATTTTAGATCCAAACATTACTAGAAGAACAACAACAACAAAAAAGAAGCAGTGGGTTGGGGGAAGAGGTAGGGGATTCAGGAGTCATAATTGCTTCCCAAAGTCATAAAAGAAATAATATCTATATTTTCTGCCATTTTGTATTCTTGACAACAACTTGTCACCCATTCATTCTAGTGCCTTCCCATATCCCTCGTCCCTTCAGCCTTAGAGTATGGAGTAGCCCATGTACATTCAATTCAGAAACACTCGGAGATCTCGCTATTTAAAAGCATTTCTCCCTCTAATAATGTCACAATTTCAGAAATGGCATCATTTGAAATCTACTTGGAGTATTTTGTCTTCCAGCCTCACCCATAGTTTTGCAAAAAAATGAAGTACAGCATTGATCAGCCTTTTGAACTGAGGGCGGGCATCACAGCAGCCCTGCTGGAACTCAGGAGCAAAAAGTAGATGGAGACAAAGGCCCAGGGCTGGGACCTGGGCTGTAAAGGGGACCCTAGGCAGGCACTGAAGAGGACTGAGCATTAGAGCAGGGAAAGAGCAAGTACAGGAGTGGAAAAGATGTGGAAACAACAAAAGCATCAAAGGCAAATTTGACCTATTTCACCATTTTTGCACGAGGATAGCCTCTTTTACACAGGACACACACACTACCTCTTTAACACAAAAGAGGAAGAGTTGGGCTCAAATGAAAGAAAATTCAAAATGAGAACAAAGTTCCACCGCATCAGCACCCAGATTCCTGTCTCACTGTTGCACTATGGAGGGCCTCAATTCCCAAGTCTATCTCGTGGTCCAAGATGTCCATTCCAACCATCACATTCACCTTCCAGCTGTCCAGGAAGAGAAAAGGAAGGAGGAAGGTATATAATTATCTATTGTTGTATAACTACTTTAAAAGTTACAGGCTTAAGACAGTAACATGTATAGGGTGCCTGGGGGGCTCAGTCAGTTAGGAGTCCTACCCTTAGTTTCTTGATTTCGGCTCAGGTCATGATCTCAGGGTTGTGTTATCGAGCCCCACTACGGGCTCCATGCTCAGTGCAGAGTCTGCTTGAGATTCTCCCTCTCCCTCTGCCCTTCCCCCAGCACTCCCCCCCCCACACACTCCCTCTCAAATACATAAATCTAAAAAAAAAAAAAAAAAAGAACAGTAACAGGTATTATCTTACAGTTTTTGTAGCTCAGGAATCTAGGTGTGGCTTAGCTAGGTCCTTCTCCTTAGGATCTCCCACAAGTTTGCAACCAAGGTGGTGGCTCAAGGCTCAAATTGGCAAGGATCTACTTCCAAGCTCACGTGCTTATGGGCAGGATTTGCTTCCTGCAGGCCATTGACTGAAGTCCTCAGTTCCCACTGGTTGTTGGCCAGGGGTGCCCTCAGTTCATTGCCACTTGGGTTTTTCTTTAATAAGGCAACTCACACCATGGTAGCTTGTTTCATCCAAGCAGGCAACCAAGAAGAGCCATCAAGAATGTGAGCAAGATGAAAGTCATGGTCTTTTGTAAGCTGATCCTGAAAATGACATCCCATCATTTTTTGCTACATTCTATTTGTCACAAGCTCTAGCTCCAGCCACATTCAAGGCAGGAGACTACACAAGAGTACAACTACCTGAAAGTGGGACCACTGCGAGCCATTTTAGAAGCTGGAACCAAAGAAAATTATGCCCTCTCCCTTCAAAGACTTACCTGAAATTGCCTTTACTGGGCCTGTCCTCATCTAGCTGCAAGGGAGGCTGGGAAATGTAGTCTTTATTCTGGGGGAGGATCAGCCCAGCTAAAATTTAGGGATTCAATCCTGAAGAGGAATTACCGATTTCTGGAGAGTAAAAGGCTTAGTTATTCCATGAACCAGCCCCAGGTACTGGGAAGGAAGATAAATATGACCAGGTAGAACTACAAAATCAGAGTTCAAATCCTACCTCTGCCACAGCCTCTGCTGAGTGAATTATTTAACCACACTGAGCCTCACTTGTATGTTCCGACCAAATGAAATGACCTATCTGAAGCATTTTGCACTTGAAATCTATTTCAGAGGTAGCTTAATCTCCCAGAAACTTCTAAGCCAGGCTCTGACAACCAACCAGCTTGTTGTGTGACGCCATTTTCATCATCTCACTTTTTCCAGCACAAGTTCCCTGTCGGTAAAAGTCAGCACTAACACCTGCCCTACCTATCTTAACCAGTTGCTATAAAGATAACGTGTGTGAACCTACTGATTTTTTTTTTTATTTATTTAATTTGAAATGCCAGGCAAACTTAATGTGGCATTGGTGGCCACCAGGTGGCAGTGGGAGGTAATGGGTTTGGGTTATGGCCCATGGCCACCAGATGGTGCTGGCATTCAGCAGATAACACCCTGGCTTGGCTGGGAGCCTATGCAGGAGTGCCCCGAAGGGCTCTTGGAGACGGCCAGTGTAACCCCCTCATCCTACAGAGAAGAGAATTGAGACCAGAGCAGGGTGTGTGGAGGAGGGTGGGAGGTGTTTCACAGCAATGAGGGCTGGAGACCAGGTTTCTTGACTCTCAGCCCAGCATGGCACTTATCCCAACATTGTGATGATTTTCTCACATTCTCTCTAGACTTGCTCTGGAGACCGGAGGTGTCCACTGTCTTCCTGTTCATGAATTTACCAAATCTTAAAAGCCTGAAAAATGCCCACGAATATCATCTATCTCTGACTGTATAGCATAGTGGTTACGAACATGATTTTAGAGTGAGACTTTAATTTTTATCTGTATAACAGTCTCCTCACTGCAAAGTTAGGATAATAATTTCTGCCTGATAAGGCTGGTGTGAAATTAAGTTAAATGAGATAAAATATGTAAAAAGAATAGTAACCTTAATGAGTACAAAGCAGTTTACATGTATTTAACTCATGTAATACATAATATTTAATACTTATTTTAATTGATTTAATCATTATGGAATCACTATGTATTAGTTATTGTATATGTAATCCATAATATTTAATTCTCACTGTAACATTATTATTATTAAGTCCATTTTACAGAGGAAGAAACTGAAGCATAGGAAGGTTGTAACTTGCCCACCACACTCATAGCTATAGGTGAAGGAGTTCGGGCTTAAACCTGTTTTCAGAGCCCACACCCTTACCCTTAGTAATCACTAGTTGTTTGGAAGAGAGTAAATACCCAGTAAATGACAGATACAGATCTGCGGAGGCCAAGCTAAAGACTCCAGCTTGAGGGGCAAGGGTTTGGAAGAGAACGATGACCACCATTCATCTACACCTCCAGAGCAGTGGGAAGAGCACACAGCTGGAAGAAAAATGTTAAGTACCCAAGTTCATAAAACAACGGTAACTTACAAAATTAAAAAAAAAAAAAAGCTAACTCAAACACAGCTGGTGGGATTTAGACTTCAGATACAGAGACAACAGGACTCAAATTCTGATACTGCCTCTTGTTAGACCTAAGGCAAGTTGTTTAACATCTCAGAGCGTCAAGTTCCTCAGCTAAAAATTGAAGCTAATACTCTACCATGCAGAATTACCGTTTTAGAAGCCAACGTGGTTAAAAGGCACATTTTAAAAAATGTGCACAGTAGGGCAGACATTTGATTATTATGGTTCTTTTCACTCAATAAGTATATATTGTGTTGGTTGAAAGGGACTTAAGATGCTAAGATATTGCTGCTTCCCTCAAGGAGTCTATATAGGAGAGACGATGGGCATTAAGGGAGGGCAGATGTTTTTCTAGCAGTAGCAATTGTAGAAGTTTTCATAGATATGATATTGAAGGACACAGGGAGAGCATTCTATAAACTTTATTAGCAAAGGTAAGGGGGCCAAAAAGAGTGGGCATGTTTGTTCAGGGAATAGTAAGCAGTTCAGACTGGAAGTGTGAGTCAGTTTTAAGAGTGTGGCAGCAGAACAAGAAGGGAATTTCTGGTTAGACTTGGCACATTAAATGTATGCATTTGACTCCAGTCCTAAAATGACAGTAAAAGAATAAAGTGTAAACCCACAAGAACTCTAGGAACAGAGAAGAGACAATGGCTGATGGAAGATGTCAAAAAAAATTAGACAATGAATAGTGGTTGGATGAGTATTGACTGACTTATTAAAGAAAAGAAAGCCGCCTACAGGGCAGGCAAGGGGTGGAGAAGTTTTCAAGAAAGAAGCCAACTTAATATGAAAAACAAAAACAAATAGAAACGGTTAGAAAATAGAGGTGCCAGATAACACAATAGCTAACGGGATGGAGCTGGGCTGAAAACATAAGCATGAATTGAAAGTTCGATTCCTTTCTCCCAGCCCTCTATCCACATGGTTTTCTCTAGCCACCCAGCAACATACGGAGGTATACTGTCTGGAGAGACCGAAGGAGAGAGGCTCTGGACTTGGGGAGGACACCAGGCGAGGCAGAGGGAAGAGCTAAGTCACTATACTGAAAACAGGGGCATTAAGTGAGAATCTCCATTCTGAGCAATGCGACCACCCACCTCTTCTCGTGTTGGGCTTCTGGAACGCTGGAAGCCAGGTTTACGTTCTAGGAGAAAATGGTTAGGGAAGGGTCTACAAGGTAAGCCAACTGACCCAATAGAATGACCTAGATACTGACACCTGGTTGGGGGGTGGGGAGCTGTGTCCAATAAAAGATCATCTTCCTACCAGATAATCCTGTGGTGTGGTCCACCACTCAACATACACGCATTGAGATTTGCATACACGCAAAGAGATTTCAATGTACTTGCATACACGCAAAGAGATTTCAATGTACTTGCATACACGCAAAGAGATTTCAATGTACT
>NW_019154086.1:6962366-7068076 GCF_002288905.1 Enhydra lutris kenyoni
CTGAAGAAAAAGACAATTTACAGAGAATTTTTAACAGCAAAATTAATATCCTTGGGGGAAAGAAACTCATCACACCCATGAAACAAAATCAAAGAGCTATACAAAAAAAAAAAACAAAAAAAAAAAACTTTAGAGGTTTTTGGTTTTTTTCAAAGACTCTTGAAAATACAGATAACTAAAAATTGTTTAATTGTATAGGTTTAGAAGAAAAAACTTGAGGAAATCTCCCGAAAGTAAAACGATTAAAGATTTTCTTAAAAAAAAGAACAAATAAGAGAAAAAAGAAAAGAACACTAAAAGATTATTCCAGAATTCTCACTATTAGAACAGGAGTTCCAGAAAGAGGAAATTGAGAAAAGTTTGGGAAATAATTGCCAAAGAGATAATTCAAATTTTTTTCTAGGACAGTTCCTGAAAATCATATTAAGGTACATCACTGTGATATTTCAAGACATCAGAAGTAGAAAGCAGATCCTCAAAGCTTCTAGAGAGAGATATCAGGCCACATATAAAGGATTGGGGTTCAGAATGTATCAGACTTCTCAAAAGCAATGCAGAAAGGGCATGAGGGATCTCTATAGGTTGTTCTGGGGAATGTACATTTAGAAAATGTTCTAAAACTGGTTTGTGACGGGTGGTTGTATGACTTGGCAAATTTAGTAAAAATCATTAAGTTGCACTTGAAATGAGTAAATTGTATAAAACCAAAAATGTATCTCAATAATATTGCAAAAAAAGGAATTCATAAAATAAAAAATGTGGAGTTACTACATAAGGCACTTAAAATATAAAAATGTACAAGCATATTATAAAACAGCTACTAAAACAATCCATGTATAAATATTAAACATATCATTCAAATAAATTACTACGTAAAGTAAAACAAAAACAAATACAAGCAATGCTAGGTGGAAGCTGGAAGACAATAGAGCAATTTCTTCCAAATTTTGAAAGAAAGCTATTTTATATATAGAATACTCTAGCCAGTCCAACTGTCAAAAAAACATGAACAAAGTTATTTGCAGACATGCCGGGTTTCAAAAAGTATGTCTCTGAGGTATCCATTCTCATAAAGCTATTAAAGGATATAATGAGGAATAAACCAAGAAAGAAGGCAAAGGACCCAAGAAAAGGAGAGAATCTAATACAGGAGAAAGACTGAAGAACTTTCTAGAAAGGTGATGAAGGAAGTTCCAAGATGACAGTCGTGCAGCAAACCTCAGAAAACAACCAATCCAGATTGAGGCAGGAAAACCTCGGTTTCCAGGAGTGAAATTTCCAAGAAAATAATGCAACATATTTATAGATACGATTTATTTAACTATGTAGAGAGAGTTCTAGCCTATAAGAAAGATTAGGGATGAATCCCGTGATAAGTACATAGAAAACTAAGCAAAGAAAAAAAAGCAATTATCAACCTTAGGAGAAAACACTATTAAAAAAAAAAAAGAAGAAATGTAATCATACATAGTTTATTACGTCACTCAGCTGTGAGCAATATTTACCTAGTCATAATAATGTAAACACTGAGCATTGATTCAACTAAAAATCCTCAACAACACTGGGAGAGTATGTGTGTGTGTCAGGGAAATGGCAGGTAAGAACGATAAATTCCCATCTTCCCATGGAAGTTGTCTTAGTTTGGATTTCCCCAGAGGCAGACCCTGAGTCAAGGATTTGCCCCCAAGTACTTTATTTGGGAAGTCAGGGGACACTTAGAGAAGGTGACACGGGGAAGGCAAAACAAGCAATAAGGAGTGTGGGATTAAGCCTGATAACACTGTGGGTGATTGCTCTTTATTCCTGCTGGGAGGACTCTGGGAAGTGGGGCAAACACACACCTCAGAATTATTTTACCGGAGGGGGAGGGAGCTGACGTATTCTACACCAGCCCCAGCGAATCTTTAGCTGAGGGCTGCTGGTGGTGGGGGAGATGGCATATTCATTTCCTAGAACATCAGCCTGCGGCTCCTGGGGGTCACAGCCCCAAGGCCTTCGGGCACAGGCATGCAGGTTGGGAGCAAGAAGACTGCTTCATGGGAGGGTCTAAGGGATAGTGGTTGGGTACTGACCGCGTCTGAGACAGAAGTCAACAGATAATGTCTCTGTGGAAAAACCTAAAATTACAACGTAAGCATTTACCTCCATTGTGAAAATGGAGGTAACCAGAGTAGAAACAGCAATAAATGCTGAAAGCAATTACCTCCGAGAAACAGGAATCAGAGGTGGGGAGAATGAAGCAGGGAGCTATTTGTTTTGCGTTACCTACTTAGTAGGATTATTTTTACCTCTTTAAGCAGGACTTTTTAACACTGTATTCGTTTAATGAAAATTGAAATTACATTCACTTAAAAGTTACTGGGCCAGTGCAAAGGAAGATAGGATCGTGATCTCAGGGCAGGACAAGGGCTGATGGGATCAGACCCCAGCCTCAGCCCTGACTTCCGAACTGACCTTCAGCTGGGGTTTCTGAGAGGATCAGGTGATGGCTGGAGGATGGCCATCGAGGGGCACTTGCCCATGAGTCTTCTTCCAGGTGACTCCTCTATGGCCCATACACACGGACAGCGAGTTTGGGAGGAGGAGGTGGTGAGATCACTTGGAGCTGTGTCGAGGTGGGGGAGCTAGGAGGACACCTGGGGGAGATGTCCACTGGGCAGCCGAGGAGAGGAATGAGGGCCTCGGGGAGTCGCTGGGTAATTGTTCTGAGCCGGATAAACAGCAGGTGATATGGGGATCAGTGAAGACCATCCCTGCGACAGTCAAGTGAGGAAATTCAGGGGCAGAAAGAATCATGACACACTCAAGGGTGAGACAGATGAGATGGTAAATAGATAAGACGTGGTGACAGACGTGTGAAGAGAAGTGTAGGGCCAGAGGTCATATTTCAAGTGCAGCAGTCACCCGTGTTCCAGGCTGCTGTGCTGTCATCCGGGAAGCCAAGAGGCGAACAAAAGCTCTTGCATTCGGCCTGCACTCTGAGGTGGTAGAGAAGCCTCTGACCGTGTAGTCAGGGGACCTAACTTCCCGTCTTCCTCTCACGTCTAACTCTGGGCCAGTTACTCCTCCTCCCCCACCCCGGACCTCAATTCCCACATCAGCACGATTGGGCCAACAGAGGCAGTTGTGGGCCCTGGTGCCATTCCATGGGCTTGACAGAGATGTTTCCAGACTGCTGGGTAGAAAGCCCTTTCCCCAAGTGCTTCAAATCGACCTGCTTCGCCTCCCCGTTCCTGGTCCCAGCTCTGGGACCCTTCCCTTTCCTGGACCTCCCTCCACCAAGGGAAGTCACCCTCCCAGCACCGTGGCCTGCATCCGTTCCAATCAGTTGGGCCCCTAGTATATCGGCTGCTAACTAGTTTGACGATCACCGGCTAATAATATCTTCCCTGCCTACCTGACAGTGACCTGGTGAGGATCAAAGGAAGTAACGGTTGTGAAAGGCCTTCACACAGCCTCCAAGTGCAGCCACGCATTGGCTAAAATATTGTTTGAACATCAAAATGCAGAAGTAGTGCTGCAGAGACACATGGTCACAAAGGGCGTGGACACAGAGCTGTGATGGATTGCAGGGCTGGAGATGGTGTGGGGGAGGGGAAGGAAGGAGCTGCAGAGCAGAGAAGGGAGAGAGGAAAGGAGAGGCTATAACCAGGCTGATCGTGCCACCTCCATCCCTAAGTCATCGAGATGCTGGGGCAGGACACAGACGGTTTGGGTCCTCCCCACTGTCCACCCAAGAAACCAAATGCAGCTCAGACCACATGCTGAGTTTTTACTCTTGTACCAAACTGTGTGTGCATGTGTTTGTGTGTGTGTGTGTTGGGGGATGGGGAGAGGCAGAGAATATAGGTCCTTATGCTTATGCTTTTGTTCATGTAGCCCAAGGTGGCCTAACTTTGCTGAAAGCCCCAAGATGACAGAAACCCTTCTACTCAGGTATTTGGGCCACCCCTAGATGTCTGAATTCTCTGAGCCAACCCCCACATGTGGGGTCTTCCTGGGAACTCTATTCCACTGAACCTGCACCCTCCTTGGGACCTCTACCATCAACAAACGTGTTCAAACACCTTTCTTCACTCCATGCTCACGGTCACTCTGCAAATTGGGTAATGCAATTCCTGGCTTAACGTTGAGCAGACGGAGGCTCATGGAAGTCAAGTGACTTCCCAGAGATACCCAGGGAGTGAATGGCAAAGCCAGGTTTCGGACCCAGGTGTGTACTTGTTTTCTTCTTCTTCTTCTTCTTTATTTTTTTTTTTTAAGATTTTATTTATTTATTTATTTGACAGAGAGAGAGAGACAGAGATCACAAGCAGGCAGAGAGGCAGGCAGAGGCAGAGAGAGAAGCAGGCTCCCCATGGAGCAAGGAGCCCGATGCGGGGCTTGATCCCAGGACCCTGAGATCATGACCTGAGCTGAAGGCAGCGGCTTAACCCACTGAGCCACCCAGGCGCCCCTTCTTTTCTTCTTCTTTACTAAGCAGACAGGATTTACTGCAGAGGTGGGGGTAATGGTGTTTGAAAGAAGGACGATATTCTTTTTCTGACTCCAAGTCCAGCGCCCATAGCAACGCTCTCCTGGAACAAGGGCTACTTCAGCCGGAAAAGGAATTCTCCAGGAGAATCCGCTGGGACCCCTGTGCCTAATAATTTCAACATGGCCTCCCTATCTCTTGCATCCATCCTATCTTTTGTAGCTTTTGTAGTCCTCTGATCTTGTGCTCCTCTGTTTAATAACCTTCAAAGACTTGGGATCGATTGCCTTTAGGATAAAATTTAAAGTCCTGGCATAGCACGCTAGACCCTTCAAAACAAAGTCTGAACATCTAGCCCAAGGATTGCAAGCTCATAAGCCCTAAGGAACCAGGTAGCTTACTTAAATAAATGGGTGAAGTAGGCCAGGGCCCAGGAGTGTGAGGGAGTGGTAAGGATGTCAGCGACCTAAGACACACATGTGCATCTGAAGGGGGCAGCCGCTCCCCAGCTCCCAACAAAAGTGGCCATATGCGAACGAAAGCCTAGGGTTACCTAGGGTTATCTTCTGGTTTTTCTCAAAAAAGTCAAAAGTCCAGAGCTTTCTGCAAAATCACCCATTTTTAAAATGTTTGGACAATTCAAAGATATATATAGACATAGATATATCTATATATGCCTACAGAATACAAGAAGGTGACAGCTGACATGTTATATATATTACATATATGTGTGTTATATATGTATATAAATTCAGGTTGAATTTGGGGGGTGTGCTGCCATTTTGTGATCTCTATTTTGAGCCATCTGGTCCACTCATTATTCCCCAAACACACCATATATAGCTCCAGGCTCAGGATCTTTGCCCACACTGTTCTCTCCTGCTAGAACGTCATTTCCTCCCTCCCCTAATCTTGTCCCTTTCACAAATCCCTACTTGTCTTTCAAGACCCATGTCAGCTGTCACCTTCTTTCTGTGCCTGTTCATGACCCCCTCTGCCTCCCACACTAACTTGAGGCAGAATTAACTGCTCAGTCATCTGGTTCCCACCACACTTCAGACGAATGTCTAATAACACCTTTATCGCACGGGATCTTTACCAGGACATGAGGGGAGTCAGTGTGCTCGTTCCATGGTCTGACTCTGGGACGAACTGTCTGATTTAAGTACCAGGTTAAGTACTTAACCTTTCAGTGCTTCCATTTTCTCATTTAATAAATGGAAACAAAGCTAGTGCCTACCTCAGAAGTTTATAGCGAAGAGTAAATGTGTACGTGAGTTGCCTTCTATGGTCTTTGCAAGAAACTGTGTGCTTGCTTATATTTTAGCTATACCAAAAAAATGCACAAACGCTTGCTGAGCCTCTACCGTGGGCCAGATTGGGGGGGGGGTCCTCATTTCCACATTCCTTATGAGAGGTGCAGTGATTTATTTAAGAGCAAGTTTGGGGAGAAAGGCCTGAGCATGCCAAGATCAACCTGTTCCTCCCCCTTTCTCTTGGAGCCAATCTGTCTGCAGAACCCCTGCGTTTGGGTTGCCCCTTCAGGTGATGGTTCCAGAAGAGGGCTGCAGTGTCAAAGGTCCACCAGTTCAGCTCAGGGGAGCAGCGTCAGGAAATCCACCATGGCCACGCATTCAGCCTCATTTTCTACCCCAAGTTTACCAAAGATAAAGCTGACTTTTCTATCTGCATGCCCATCTCAACAGGTCCCAAACTGAGTTGAGAGAGGAGGAGCGTTGTTTACTGGTTCCTCCAGCTGAATCCCGGGGCTCGGACATGACAGGTGGAGGAACAACAGTCTCCTGGGCTCCGAGCAGCTCAGTCTGGCTCCTGCCTGGCACCCTGGTGGGGAAGAGAGTCTCTGAGATAATGCGGCACGGGTTGAAGTGCATGGCATCAGAGTCACAGTCACACAGGATCCCTCTGAATCCTAGTTTTGTCACCTCCTAGCTGAGCAAGATGCAGGCCAATTTGTTCTGGCTCTTGGTTTTGTCCTTGGTTGTGTGGGATTGCTGCGAGGGTCAGGACCCGGTAGAGGGGAGGACCGTTTGCACATTCCCATCAGGGGTCGAATTAAAAGTTTTGACATTTGACCCCATCGTGTTGCCTCCTATGGCCTTCTTTTTCTCAAGGCATGGCAACTCTCTTCTTCCATTGCTCAGGTCAGAAAACTTGGAGTCTTTCTCTTCCTCCCCACCCACCACCCCCATTCCCATCCAATCCACCAGCGAATTCTGCTGGCTTCATGAGATCGGACCAGAATCTGACTGCCGCTCCTCACGTGGCCCGCTGCCCCCCTGGTTCGAGGCGCCATCTTGTCTCACCTTGGCCACTGTGGTAGCTGCCTCCCCAGTGCCCTGCTTCTGCTCTTCCCTCCTGTATTGCATTTGCAGCCCAGCAGCCAGATGGAGCTCATTAAAAATAAGTCAAAGTATGTCCCTCCTCTCTTCAAAACCCTTCAAAGGCTTCCCATGTCACTCGGAGTGAAAGCCAAAGTCCTCACAATGGCCCTACACAGTGATATCTGGCCCCCAGCTGCCTTTCTGATCCCGTCTTCCTGCTTTTCCCCTTGCTCTCCCTGCTCCAACCATCACCCTGCTCTCCGAGCCCGAGCCACACCACCCCCTCCCCCAACCCCGGCTGCCAGCCGTGCTCCTGTCTCAAGCTTTTGCACTGTCTGTTCCCCCTGCCTGGGAATGCTCTTCCCCCAAAGAGCCACACAACTTGCTTACTTGTCCCCTTCAAGTCTCTGCTCAAATGTCATCTTTTCATGGAGGCTTTCTCATTTTTCTAAATTGTAACATCCCTTCCCCTTTACCACCAGTCTCCTCTATTTTCTGTATCTCCATCTGATGACTGGTACTCTATAGGGCTGTCACATAAAGGGCGTGCAAGATGGATACCTGGCTGAGGGAGGAAGAGTGGGCCCAAGGCACAGAGTTGCCTCAACCCAGAGGAGTGTCCTTCCCTTAATTTGCATGAAGATGCTGTATAAGCTAGCAGATACCTGAATATTACCTATTTCATTTCTTTATTATTATTTTTTTAATCATTTGTCTCCACACCCTCTCTCACCAGAAGGTAAACCCCACGAGGCAGGGATTTTTGTCTGTTTTCTTTACTGCTATATCCCTCTTATAAAGGCACGTGGCACACAGTTGGTGCTCAATAAATGCTGAGCCAGTGAAAACGATGCTGTTTCAACAGACTTTCATTGTATTGAGTTACACGTTGAAGCTAAAATTAAAGATAATCATGCCTTTATTGAATTCTCTCTTCACACTGCTCATGGATTCCCACTGTCTGGTGGAGTGAATATTCTGAGCGCCCATTACCACCTTTATCCTGTCCTCTTTGATCACCTTCTGCCGTGTCTGACAGAGCGGTTTCTTGCCATCCAATACCGACTTCATTTCTCCCGCATTAATCACGTTCAGGGGTGCCAGCTCCAGGGCCTATCGTCTCACGTTTCCTGTCATTGTGTTCCTGAGGAGGAGCTGTCTGCAGGCCGGGGCAGAGAAGATGGAACGGTAGCCAAAGCCATCCCGATCCCTGTATCCAATTGCCTACTGCTTTCTACACACCTGGGAGTCCCTCAGCACCCCCAAAGCAGCATGTCCAAAAATTGAACTCATTGGCTCCCTACTTTTACCCTCCCACAAATCTGCCCCTTCTGCCCCAGCTGGTGGCCATAGCAATTCCCAAGCCAGAAACCTAGAGTTCATCCTCACCACTCCTCACACCTCTAACCCCCCTACACACACACACTTTTAATCAGCCATCAAGACCTGTTGACTCAATCTTCTAAACAAATTTTCAAAAAGCTGACCCCTTTACTACCTTAGTTCTGTTCCACATTGTCTTGTTACAACAACCTCCCAACTGTTCTCCAACTGCTCTCCACTCCCACCATTCAATCCATCCCGCAGCCAGAGCGGTCTTCGTTAAGAGTATATCTGACCTGGTGATGCCCCAAGGATGCCTCATTACAAGGGGGTGAGGCCTAAGCTCTCAGACCCATATGGTCTGGCCCCTGCTTGCCTCTCAACCCCACACTCCTCTCCTCCCTGCTCTTACCCTCCTTGGTCCTGCAAAACCAAGCTGCTTACGATTCCTTGGACATGTCGTGGGACCTCATATCCTCCTGCTTTGTGTATGCTCTTCCCTCTGCCAGCAGTATTTTCCTCTGCCTTCTCTCCCAGGAGAAATGCTTTTTCATTTGATATCTTAGGAGGTCAGCTGAATGTAGCGGCTTCAAATCCTGCTTTCCCACTTACTAGCTATGTAAACTTGGGTCATTTTTCTAAATGCTCTGTGCCTTTGTTTCCATTTCTGTCAAACGGGAATACCAATGGAAGTTACTTCATTGGGTTTATATGATTGTTAAGGGAGTTAACCGATGGAAGACTCTAGCATTGTGTCCGGAACCTGGTAAATACTTAATAAATACTTGCTGCCTTTTAATTATTTATCCCACAAGTAAACCATTTCTTTCCTCTTCTGTGCTATTTCTATACCTTGTTCAACTGGCCATCATGCATTAATCTCAATGAGAGATGACTAGATTGCTCATTTGTCCCTCAGACAGGACTCACTGGACTGGGAGCCCCTTGAGGACCAGTCTTTAAATGTAGGCTCAGTAAAAATAGATTCCATTTCATTGACCAAATGAAATAAAGATGCACCTTAGGAGAGGCATTGAGAAGGGCTATGCCGAGAGGGAACGCTACAGACTTTTTCCTTCCAGTTTATGGCTCTGCTCTGCTGACTCTGTTCCAAGGTTGCCTGGCAGCCTTCATGGCTTCATGCCTGCATGGCTTAGGGGACCCACCTCAGGATTCCACATACCACTGGCTGTCCTCAGCACTGTCTTGCCCAGGGGAGTTTGATGTCCACGCCTGGAGCGCACAGACAGCTACACCCTCCTCCTGCTCTGAGCAGCTTCGGCGTGGGCTGCAGATCAATGTTTCCTTGCTCTGGGCTTGCCAGCCAGCCTCCCAAAAGGCATGCTGGGTTTCTTCCTTCCGTCCTTCCCACTGCCTTGGTACGTACCTCTACTGAACATCAGGTACCTCTCACCTCAGTGGTAATAAATAAATAAATAAATAAATAAATAAATAAATCAGTCTTTTCACCTTTCAGAGCCATTGGGAAATGCAGGGTGCATTTCTGTCTCTCTCGCTCTCTGATTTCTTACATAATATAGTACATAGGAACAACCGTCCCTCCCCAAATCTGTCATTTCTGTAGTCATTGCCGCATGTCCAGAAGAAACATGCTTCTGAACATTTGCTGACAGTCCTTCCTCAGCAAGAAATGGCTCCCAGCGCTATGCCCAGCCACTGCTATCCATGCCTGTCCTTCCCTCTGAAACACATCCTGCCCGAGGCCCCATCACCTCTCACAGGGTATAGCGAACAGGCTGCCCAGGACACCGAAACCCCATTTTCGAGACACAGAGACCACTACTTCCTTAGCATTTGCAGACCCCCTTAGTTTCCCTCTGTCTCATATGTATAACTACACGTCAACACTGTCCTGCTCAGCCTGGCTATTGAAATGGAGGAGACCCGAACATCACCAGGTAGGGAAGGAAGGAAGCACTTTGAGTTTGTCAAGTACTTTATAGACAGTAATGCAATGAAGAAATCAGAAACTATTCATACGTGTGTGTCTGCATCCAGCTTTATGCACAAAGAAGCAAATTTGGGATAAGAACAGAGGACAGCTCAGTATAAAATGACCCTTCATTTGGTTCCTCAGAATGGCTTGGGATGGACGCTGCCTCCCATGTTGTTGCTGGTGCTGTCTCTTGTTGACCTCTTCCCATGTCCCTCCTTTCTGGCTCCTTTTGCTTTCTGAGAGCCCAATTTTCTCTCCCAAAGTTCATTCCCACCGTGCTGTTGCCTACCCCTCTCCCTCCACCTCAGCTTGCCTTTTTCCAGGGGTCATTTCTCTCCTTGGGCCTAAGTCTTCAGTCCACCACTTTCTGGCCAGCTCTTCCCTCTCCCCCACTGCTTTCTCTCCCCCATCTTTCAGCCATACCTTAGTTTACCCTCTTGCTCCCGCAGTTTCTTAGCACTTTCCTACCGACTTTAAGTTTCAGACAGCAGGACTAGGATGGCAATGGTCCCTCCCCAAGAACCTTTTACTCACAGAGGCTTGTGCCCTTTTCTGGGGAGACGGCCTGAGGAAGGGAAAGCAGACCCATCATTGTTCAGGGTGATTAGCCATCATGGACTAGAGCCATGGAAACGTTGCCCACGAGTGGGAGGCTCTTGGCTACAAAAGCCCCATTCATAATACATTTTACAGAGAGCTAGAGGGCTCTGAGAACCTCTACCCAGACACCACTCTGCAGGAGAGAGCATTCCTGTCAGCTCTGAAGGAACAGATTTAACTCCCTCAGATTAACCATAAATGGGGAGTATCCCATATGCAAACGAGCTTTCTGAAGCCTCTCTCTAGAGAACAGACTTTCTTCCGTGAAGGCCGGAAGGGGGTAACCTTAGGAAAAGTGTGTTTCAGCTCGCTCCTGTGCCCAGCTACCGACCTCTCTGCTTTCTGATCATCTTTATGTTAATGTAAGACTATGGTAAATGTCAGAATGTCATGAGATGGATGGATGATACAATTTATTTTTGCAGGGGGAAAAAATGGGATTGAAACACCTATTTAAGTCAGGTGTTCTGAAAATGATTAAATAAGAGGAATAAAAGGAGGACCTGAGTGTAAAATACAGCTCAAGAGGCCTAGTGCCACAGATTGAACCTGCTTATTACACTCGATGATGTGAATAATTGATCACATTGTACGCCGCACTAAGCCCTGCTAAGGATTCATCCTCAGGGTAACTGCAGGCCGCATTAACCCCTACTTGCCTCAATCGGCCATTTTCCTGGGGGAGGCTTGCGGAAATTCTCTTGGCTGTTCTTATGCACACGTTAGTAAGGGATGGACAGCAGTAACCAGCCTAACTAACCAGCCCCTGCCAGGAAGTCATGTGGGATCATCAGGGATGCCTGGGGTCTGTTCCTGGGCATACCCTCTAGTCCAGGCCCTTAGACTCAGAGCCAAAGCCTCCCTCTGGTCTTCCCCGGCCAGTCCCAACCTCCAGTGCATCCTCCATTTGACCAATGTTCCTAACACCTGATTTTCACTCCAGCTTGGCTGGGCTTAGAAACCTTCAGTGGAGGGCTCTGATCAAGGACACGGACCTACCTCCTTCACCCAGCATGTGAAGCCTCCTTGGATCTGGTACCATGATCTGTCCAACCCCATCTTCTACTTCTCTGCCCCAGAGACCTTCCCTTCTAACAAACCAACCCCTACGTCTCCCTGAACAGCCGGACTCTCTCCCATCTCCACCTTCGCCCTCTTCCTGAGCCTCTTCTGCATCCGGCCTGCCTAAAATCCCTACTATGTCATGAACTCATCCCTCATGGACCCAGACCTCTCTGGGCGTCTCCTGCCAGTCAGCCTTCACTCCATCCAGTGCGTCATGGAACACTCCTGGCATGGAGACCAGGCTTTCTGCCTTGGAGAGAGTTAGAAACAGTTGTCTGGTTGATAGCCAGAACTGGGAACTTGTCTCAGAGCTGTGGTGGGCATTCAGCTGATTCTTTACAGATCAATAAAAATAGCAACTTTTCTAATGGGGCTTATAGTCACATTTTACATAAGATATAGGAGACATCGACTGCCTATGACCAAAAAGCATTATCTTAAGCTAGTGTTTCTTGAGGGAGAGACTAATGAAGATGAGGAGGGCAAAACATACCTTTCCAAGTCCCTCTTTGGCACAGCTACTGCCCTTGAACTAGTAAAGGAAATATAAGAAACCTACAAACAAATCCTTCGTACCTAAAAGCGTTAAATGCAAAGTGCACCTGGCCCCTGTTAGCACTGTTTGCAGAATGATATGATCCCAGCTTTTGGAACCATTTATTCACCTCATTTTCTGCCATCTTCTTTGGTATTCCAGATGTCTTAGAAGGTCTGTGCCTGCTCTTTCCCAACCCAGCAACTCTCTAGGAGTAGTTCACCAGGAATACATGTCCCCACCTGCTCCTTCCGCTTCTCTTGACGATCCTACACCCGGCCCTCTAGGGCCTCCACCTCTGTGTTCTCCCTACGCACCTGGCCTTAGAGGCCCTCCCCCCATTCACTTCCTTTACCCCCACTGGAGGCAATCTCAGACATTATCTTCTACGTTAGGCTCTCAACAGCATTTTTCCTTTGTCCCTTTTCCAGCTGGGGCCCTTGGCCTCTAATCCCTTTTAGAACGGGGTAGGAAATGAGCAATTGCGAGAAGGACGTCTCTCTCGTGTCCTCACCTGTGTAATGATATCACCGTTGCCCTTCAGTGGCCTTTCACGGCCATTGCATCACATCAGCCCTGAGGGGACACAGCTGGAGGAGTACCACCCTTCCCTTGGGGCTTTTAGGCCACCTGGGAGCACCCCATGTTTCTGACAGAGCCAGGGTCAAAACTGAGGTTTACAGGCTCCCACAGCAAATGACCTTCACTCATACCGACCTACATACTTGCCTAAAGGACAGAACAGGGACAGGTTTGCCAGCCCAAACAGGATGGGTGGCAGCTTTCGAGTGGTTCCTCTTCACACGTGGTGAATAGCTCAGCTTCAATGCTTGGAATGCGTCGGTGAACTGCCTTCCGGTTCGTGCCTCATGACCTTCCTAGTGACACAGGCTATCTCCCATTCACTTCCTGCCCAGACTCATTTCCAGCTGCAGCCTCAGCCCACGGGCCCAGCAGGCACCTGGGAAACAGTGGCAGGTGACACAGATGGCTTGCGGTCCAGGCCAGCCCAGTCTAGCCAACAAGCCACGACTTATGGAACCCAAAGACAGTCCCAGGATCTCTTACCAGCTGGCCAGGGAGGCAGAAGCGTGTGACCAGCTACCCTAGGGCCACTGTCAGGTCTTGGAGAAGGTCGGCCCCAGGACTACAAGAACCAGACCAACCTAGGGAGACCTCATCTCCAGGACGGTGATTCAATCTGCACTTGAATGGGGCCACTAATTCACACAGGCCACCAGGACCCCACTGCTCAGCAACTTAATTCAGCCTCAGAACAATCAGAATCGCGCATAGACTAAGAAGAATTATTCACAGTCAAGAAAGCAAATTCGGAGGAATCTAGAAATCTTAATGAATTCTCTGCACTGGAAGAAAGGATTAAAATCTAAGTGAGGTAAGGACTGCAAAGAGAAAAAAAACCCTCAAGTGTGGCAGGAGAGGCTATAATTAAAATAGCAAATTGCAATTTCGGGGTGGGGGTGGTATGGGGGAAGGGTGGAAGGGGAGAGATGAGTGTAAAAACCAAGGGACACCCAGCGAAGCATCTGACAGAAATGATTCCCAGGGATGTTCTGGGGAGAAAATTCCATCTGGAAACAGAGAAAAGGAAATGAAACAAGAATTTGCTGCATTATTTAAAACTTTCCATGGTGGGGGTGGGGGTGGGGGACATTCAGGAGAGAGGAGGTTAAGAGAGAACAGAATGGAATCGCTCTACCAAAGGGATTAAAGGAATCATAAGGGCTTTTTAAAATGACTCAAGCAAAAAAAAAAAAAAAAGGATGCAAATAATTGTAGGCTGTGAAATTAATGGTGACCAAGATTCTTAGTTCATTCTTTAAATCTGCTTAACAGGAAAAATGAAGGAGGGACATTTGTATGCCTGGGGAGCAACGGAGTCCTTGAAAATGCTGTTCCACAGAGCCCTGACAAAACCAGATGCGTGCCAGAGAAGACGTGTCCTGGGATAGGGCAGAGCTGGCAGGGAAATTAGACTCCATGGCAGGGGCAATCTGCTTACATAAAAATACCTGGCACTCCTTCCCTTGAACGTTTGGCTTCCCAAATATTTGACTCTTTCGTGGAAGGCTCTAGAGCATGCCCAGAAATTAGCAAAGTCCAAAGATGCTCTTGTAACAAACCGCATGGGAATGAGCCGGTCTGGGCCGGAATCTTGGTGCTGTCACTTACTGCTTCGTGACCTTGGGCCAGTTACTTAACCTTTCTGAGTTTCTTTGCCTTATAGGTCCGTGGTGAGGATTCCATGGGATTGAATATGAGCGAGTGCCTATCATGGTGTTGAATCCATAGTCGGGTATGGGTGAAATTTCACTGGATCTAAACCCTTCACCTGCCTGCCTGATTTCTTTAGTCCAAAGGACCTTCTTCACTGAATCCGCCTGTGGAATATACGGCTTCCTAGGATCCCCATTTCACAGCTCACTAGAAAACACACAGGCCTACGATCGTGGGGGAACTACAGCCACTCTGAGACCCCGCAGGGACTTAATGTCGTCTCGCACCTAAATGTTGGCATGCGCCATCGCTCACCTTGTCGGTCTGTCCGGTTGCTCACACTCAGGCCCACCGCAGTGTTTTACCACACTGGGGGGCTCTTCCCCCCGGCTCTGATCCTGTTCACGTAGACTCATCTGTACATCCTGGGGTCCAGACCCACCCTAAGGGTCTCCAGCGGGTGGGACTGAGACGGGTCCTGTCCTGTCAAGGGAGGCTGTGTGGAGGAGAGAGAGAGTGAACAATGGGGAAACAAACGATTTCCAAGCAGAGAGTGACAGGATTTGGACCGAGGCCAGCAGCGGGGTTATTGAATGGTCTGGGGATGGAGTCGGCCTGACCCCTTGATGAACTGGCTCTGCGGCCGTGACAATGAGAGGGGAGCCTAAGTGGACCCACAACCCCCTCGGCCAGGAATGGAAGGTCAGCCTCCAGCCCTGACGGGAGTGGATGACTTCTCCCTATGGCTTTCGGCCATTTTACTCCACCTGCTTCTAACTAGCCGCACCGGATTGTTCTTCTTCTTTCACGGGGAGGCCAGTGGGACCTGCAGCAGGTAAGGGGCGTGGAGAGGAGGCTTCAGTTTTGCGCCCCACCCTGAAGCTGGCCAACCTTACCATGGTTCCAGCAGGACCTTGGTGCTCAACCCAGGCTCCCAAACTCTAATCCCATCACATGCCCAGCGAGCATGAAGAGGAAACCAACGGTCTCTCTCCCATGTGGCCACCCGGCCCAGTACTCTCCAGTTTGCATCTGTTCGGTGATGCCCAGCAGGCATCATGGTGCAGCTCTGGAAAAAGAGAACCCGGCTTCCTGGGGCATGGGAGAGGGCCACTTAGCTGTTTAAATCCCTAACTTACCAATCTTTTTGTGGCAGAGCTGGTCAGCCCCCACCCTCAGACCTTGCCTAGTGTACCCACCTCCCCATGGACTGTCTGGCCCTGGAGTAGCTTGGAAACTGTACTAATCAAATAAGAGTCAGTCACAAGACTGTGACTTGGAGTGAATCACTTAGTGTCTCTGAGCCTCTGTGTCTTCATCTGTAAAATGGGAAGAATTATATATACCTCAGGAGACTATCAGTAGGATAAACTAGGAAATGCAAGTGCAAATTTTTGGTGACCTGTGAACTCCTGGGCAAACGAATGGTAATTATTGATTGTTTATGCACAGCCTGGGAACCCTGTCCAGCCCATACCCCTTGAGGAATCTCAGGTTCCTTGCCTGGAAGCTGGGATGACACCGACCTACCCGCTTCTTTCCTAGCTTCTATTGTACTCTAAGCTTACCTCTATAATAGCATTAATCAACCTGCATTGTAACTGTTGCTTTGCATATCAATCTCCTACAGCCTCCCGGCCTCTCTGGTCCCTGGCCCACAGCAGCCAGCTCATGCCTGTTGGATGGATGAATAGACAGGAACCGAAGATGCCACCCATGACCACCAGGGGGCAATCAAATCCTTCTTAAGCAGGTGGACTTGAGTCATTGCAGAGGCCCTTCGCAGAGGGAGAGCGAGCTCTGCAAGAATAGCTCTCTGGTGGGTGAAGGCCAGGGCCTAGGGCCTGGGCTGAGAATTCCCCCTTTGTGTCTGACACCAGCTCGGTACAAAGACAGGACCGTATCTACCATAGAGTTCCCATGTCTGCGTGGAGCCTGAGTGTCCAAGGGGAGAAGACCAGGTTGTTCTGGAAGGGAGCTACTGACGAGCTCTGCTGACAAAGTCTGAGGGACAGTGTACATGCTGGGTGCACACAGACATGTAAGTCCATGCATGGCATGGTCATAAGAGCTCTTGTCCCTCTCACCCCACCCCCCACCCCATGGAGATCTGGCCGTCCATTTACGCCACTAAGCGGCATGACAGTGCCAAGGCCTGGGTCTAGTCCACTCACTGACCCACCGTGTGGCCTGAGCAAGTAGCTTCCCCTCCCTGGGCCCTGTCTCCTCATCTGTGAGATGAAAGCTTTGGGCTAGGTGGCTAAGGGCCTTTCTAGCTCTGATATTCATCCTTTATCTCTCTGACATGCTGGCTGATTCAGGTGCAGGAACTCTGGGTAGACTTGGGGTTCCTCAGACTGGGTTAGAACCTGAATCCTTGAGATGGGCCTCTACCACCTTGGGCTTCCTATCAGGGCAAAACTCAGACTCACCTGGGGGGTCACCTGCCAAACGCTGCCCCGGGCTCAAAGAGGAAGCCTTTCGAATACCTGTGGGGACACTGTCACTTGCCTTTGTCTGTGGAGATTTCCCAGGTGGGACAGCCCCAGCAGCTCTCTCTCTCCTTGCTCTGTGCCTCCCCTATTCTCACCTCTCATTCTCAACTCACCAAGGCCCTCCCCTGTCATGGATGTTGCTAAAAGCTGCACAGGTGAGAATCGGTGACAGACCCACAGGTCTGGGATACCGACAGCAAGCAGAGCCTAGAGCTTCAGTCTCTGGGGGGCCTCTTGGGCTTGTTTCCTCTGGGACCCCACCCTAGTCCCTCCTTCTACCTTCAGGCAGGACAGACCAGACAGATGAAAATCTACCCAAGCCCAAGCTGCTGTTGAAATAAAGGCAGAGATGTTTCTTTATAATTTTCCCCTTGAAATAAACCCAGACTTAAGAACAACAGAAACACGCAAAATGTGTTTTTAGTGGAACCCAGATGGAGGGCTGGAAGCCCAGCGGGCTGTCTCCATAGAGGGCTCTTGTCTCTGGAATTCAATCCGCTCCTACCCACCCCCTCAGGAACACCCCTCACCCCCAACCCTTGGGCTTGGGCTCTGTGGCCTGGGGCCAGCTCCTTGGGACCATCCCCTTGGGGGGTGGCGAGGTGTTCCCAGGTGGGCAGAATGCTGCCCCCATCACCCTGGGGACAGAAAGTTGAGTCTGGCATCTAGAAAGATCTGTGGTTTCGGGGGATTTGGGGGAGGGGAGTGGGGACCAGGACCAACTCAATCCAAACACCTGGGTCTGCAGCAATACAACAAAGAGAGTGAATTAAGACATCTGAAAAAAATACTCTGAGGAATTCTGCTCACCCACATGGCGCACTGCTTCTCATTAAATCGCTACAGTTCTCTATATTAACATATGCAAATCCAGCCCTGTGCGTGAGGACTTAGGATGGAAAGGCAAGTCCTGACAGCCCCCTTCCAACCCAAAATTGGTCGAAGGGTTCCCTGTGGGATGAACATATCTCACCAGTTCCATTTTAATTCCACTAAAACAACAGTCTTGAGAGTTGTCGTCATGGGATGGTGTTTCCTGGGGAAACAGATGAGAGGGGAGTGGGGGGAGAGGAGGGAAGCTGATCCTATGGGTGCTGACTCTTCCATGAAGCGGTATTGGTCATTTCCGGCAAATTTTCCTGGATGCCCACCATGTGCCAGGGGCTATACTGGGTGCTGGGGCCGCAGAGGTAATGAAGATGTGAGCCTGGCCTCAGATTGCTCGTGATCTGGTGGAGAAGGAAGAAATCAGAGATTATAATTAAGCAACTGATGGAAGATGGTGAATTTGCTCATGGATGGTTTGCCTCTGGCACCTCTGGGTAAAGTTAGTTGGATATAGGGGATCTGATACTCAAAAGTGAAGTTTGGGCAAGAAATAGAGGCTTCGGCATTACTGTGTCGATGTGGTAGACGAGTCACCTGGAGAGCGCAGAGGAGGACTGAGAGCCATTTTGCAGGAAGGGGGGGTGACGTGGGCTCCCGAATCATTCAGAGAGCCCGGTTGTCTGTTTCAGTCCCTCCCGAGGTCATTCCAGACCACAACCCTTCCTTCTGGCCACCTCCTCTCTCTTCCTTCTCCCTCTTTCCCCTTTTCCCTGTTTGTTATTTACTGTGTGTGAGGTGGTCAGAACCTCATAGAAGCAGGAAGGGGTGCCCTGAGGACAAGGACATTGTCCCTCTTGTTTCTCAGCTCCTAGCTCCCTGTCCAGCACATAGTGGGCTCTTAGTACAGAGGCGCTCAGTGTTTGCTGCCTGAATAAAGTCAGGCTAGCATTCCCTTTGCCCCCTCCCTTCAGGTCTGTGCAGGGCCTCAGTGCTGCTCTGAAAAGGAAGGAGCATGGGGAAATGAACGGCAGGGGGCCCTGCCAAGGTCCTCGGACTGGTGGGAAGGCGTCCTGTCTGAGCCTCACCTCCCATATTCAGCTGTGACACTTGGACGGAGGGAAGCCGTGCCGTCCCCGGGGACCCTCAAACATGAACCCTGCTCCATATGCATGAAGGAGCTGGCCAAGAGTGGAAGGAAGTGCCCAGACAGAGGGAGACAGAGTATTAAAATTCCACTGACAATTCCATGGGAAGGAGTTTACAATTCCTAACTGACCGTAAACCCTTTCTCCTGACAGGTCTTGGAATACATCACTCCGGGCTTTCCCAGAGCAGCTGACACATCGCAGTAACGCTTCTCCAAGAAGTCAGGGTCTGCTGATTCCAGCAGGGACGGGAAGGCAAGCTGGGAGCAGCTGAACCGGCCCCCTGTCTCCTCAGAGTTCAGAGACAGAGGGCAGGCGGCCGGCTGGAGGCCGAACTGAGTGCACGCTGTCAAGGGCAGCCCTGAGATTCCCAGCCCGAGCCAGAGAAGGTGGTTTGTTCACTCTCTGCCTCTGGGCGGAATTCTGTTTACCTCGTGGGGGAAACTCGTTTTCTCTTAACGGCAAGCTCTGAGTGGCATGTCACATATGTCTTTTATTAATAAAAACGAGAAAATGGAGTCATTTTTACTGCATAATTGCAGTTCGTTCGCTAGGCCAAATCTTTCAAAGCCCAGGTGCTGGGGTGGGCGTGGGGGGCGGGTGGAATAAAAGGGACCTTGATATGAACCGCTCGGGAACCACCTGCGTAGGAGGAGCACCTTGGGAGAGACTCTCAAACAGCGGAGTGCCTGGAGAGAATGTGCGCAGGCGCGCCAGGTGAAATGCACACGTTTGTCGTTTGCGGTGGCCCTGGCGCGCGCTCTAGGAAGCAGCGCGCCTTCCGCGGGGGCCCTACCATCCTGGAGGCTCCCCCCTCTTTTCTTTTTTTCCTTTTTCTTTTCTTTTCTCTCTTACTTCTTTTCTTTCTAACCGTCCCCCCCACCCCCCGGAAATCAGAGCTCATTTCCTGCCTCCCTTGGCTCCCAAGGCTGTCCTGAGAATCAAATGACCTCCCTCGTGGATCCTTTCCTTCATCCATTCGCTCACCCAACAGTCATCCGCCCAGGTATTTTTTTTTTTTTTTAAGATTTTATTTATTTATTTGACAGAGAGAGATCACAAGTAGACGGAGAGGCAGGCAGAGAGAGAGAGAGAGAGGGAAGCAGGCTCCCTGCTGAGCAGAGAGCCCGATGTGGGACTCCATCCCAAGACCCTGAGATCATGACCTGAGCTGAAGGCAGCTGCTTAACCCACTGAGCCACCCAGGTGCCCCCCGCCCAGGTATTCTATGGGCCAGATGTTGTGCTGGGTAATCAAGTGTAAGCCCTGCCTTCAAGGAGCCCACCGCCTAGTGGGAGCCACAAAGAGAAATATACTTGAATAATGATACCATGTGGTATGAGGGGTTCTAGATGCCCGTGGCGCTTTGGGAAGCCGGAGGAGAGGCACCCCACTCGTCTTATTTAGGGAGGGTTCCCAAATGGTGAAGCCTGAGCTGACTTGTAAAAAGGAGAGCAGGAAAATTAGAGATGTATCGCATCATTTCCAAAACGTGGACGTGATCATGGTGCCTATGACCTTGAAGGTGGACCTTGATGCTCCAGTCTGAATGTAACTATTGCTGTGCATGTTTTATGACCATGACTGCCCAGTGAGGCTATAAAAGAAGGAGGGGATGGAGGTCAATGGGGACTTTTGCCTGAAGGCTTTGCCCCACATGGAGGACAGCACCCTGTCTCCTTAAAGTCATTTACACGACTCCCAGTCTGCTGTGGATAAAGCCTGCTCTTCAGACCAGAACCTCAATGTGAATAGGAAGCCCCAGGTGGGCTGTTAGTAATGCCATCTTACGGGCTTGTCAGAGAAGATATTAAGATGGGAGATTGCCCATTTTAAGATGGTGGCCTCTACAGGTTCACAGGCAGGGGCCAGGCCGAGTGTATATAAATTATTTTAGCCCTTTAAGGCAAAACAAGAGTTAAAAACACCACAAGGTAGAACAGGACCCCCATACTTTGGAAACATGCCTGTCCTTATGCTGTCAACATTTTCTATAATTATTTTCTTTCTGGCCTCCTTTGATATGAAGAATGAGTTTTCTTTTCTGAGATATAATTGACATAACATTATATTAGTTTCAGATATACAACATGATTCAACATTTGTGTATATTGTGAAATGATCCCCATAATAGGTCTAGTTAACATCCATCACCACAGTTAAAATTTTTTTCCTTGTGATGAGAACCTTTAATATCTGTTCTCTTATCAACTTTTGAACATGTAATTCAGTATTTTAATTACAGTCACCATATATATCCCCTGACTTATTTATTTTATAACTAGAGGTTTGTACCTTTTTATCCCCTTTACCCAATTTGGTTTTTGTTTCGTTTTGCGGTTTTTTTGGTGGGGGGATTGTTTGGTTTTTTTTTAGAATGCACATATAAGTGAGATTACTTGGTATTTGACTTTCTCTGACTTACTTCACCTAGCATAATGCCCTCGAGGTCCATCCATGTTGTTACAAGTGGCGAGATTACCTTCTTAATATTCCTCTGTGTGAATGTGCATACCATATTTTATATATATAATCTCACATTTTATATATTCATCCAATAATAGACATAGGTTCTTTCTGTGCCTTGGCTATTATAAATAATGCTGCAATGAACACGAGGGTGCAGACATCTTTTTGAGCTATTGTCTTCATTTCCTTCAGGTAAATACTCAGAAGTGGAATTGCTGGTAGTTCTCTCTTTAATTTTTTGAGGAACCTCTATACCATTCTTAAAGTAGGGTTACTTTTAAAGATGGTGGCCTGTCTCTCCCTAAAAAACCTGCACTAGAACCTGAAAGGAGTGATCTTGTGTTCTTGGGAGCCAGCACAGTGGTGACAACAAAAATCAGAGGCAAGAATGTCTTCTCTCCCAAGAAAAGATGGAGCTCAAGAGATCCAAGTTCAGGCCATGGGGTCAGCCATCGCTCCCAGCTGGAGTTTCTTCTTCCAGCATTCTTCTGGGTCACACTTTGGAACATGTCTATGTTTCTGTGTGTTTCTTTTCACAGAGAAGATGTTTCACTTAACATGCCTATAGGAAAATAGGACTAAGACTAAACACTGAGAACTGCGCTCCTCCTGCATGAGGGAGAAGTCCCAGGAAAATAGGCTGGGATGCATTGCTGGGACCTTCAGAACCCGTCGCCCTGTGGATGCTGGATGCTATTTATTGTCTTGTCTGCCGGCAAGACTGCCCAGGGTTTGCCACACCAGCCAGTCATGCTGCCAGGGGTCCTGCTGGAGAGGTGGGTGGGCAGGCCGGAGGGTCCCACAAGATAGTGTCTGTTTCCCGGCTGAACTAGGGAGAAATGTTTATCCCTCACCTCTGGGCCTCTAATGAATTCCAATTCAAGCCACACAGGCCTAGGAATCCATAGTCTTAACCATTTCAAAAACTAGCCCCACTCTGGGTAAAATTACAACGCGCAAGAAGCTCAATGGAGCTTAAAGGCCACAACCTCATTATCATTTCATTAGACTCACATTTCAGCAAGATGGAAAGAAATGTTCTCACACACCACCCCCTCCCACGGCTCTCCTCTCCTCCCCCGACCCTGGGGAAGAACTCTAGAGGACAGAGATGGTTTACAACAGCTGTCAGCTCAGAGAGCCCTGGCCCGCTCCCATCATGCACTCTGCCCGAGGAGGAAGCCCCGCGCAGCCGCTGGAGACCTCAACGCAAATCAGCGCAAATGCCTCCCAAATCGAGTTTGCAATCCTGCGAAGTTTAGTAAAAACAACCCCGCTGTCAGTTTGGCTTCTCACAGCTGGAGGGGTCAAGTCATCAACACAGTATAAACCCAGGCCAGCAGAACCTTGTCCTGCCCAGGGCCCCAGACACCCTCTGGGAAGCAAAGGGTTGGAAAAGTGTCTTAAACTTTCCCAGTGTGTTTATTTTCCAATGTTTAATGATATTGTCCATGCGAGGAGCAGAACCCCCGCTCCTGCTAACAATTAAAGAGGTTTTCTAATTTAGGAGAAAATGTGATTTAAAAAGAGAGAGAAAGAGAAAGAACTCATACAGGAAGTAAGGCAAACCGTTCGGTTGGAGAACACACATGCAGAAAAGCCTTGAGCTGCGAGGACTGGGATGAGACGATGAGCATAGGGCGCAAGAGCTGTTCTGGGGTGCTGACCTGACCGGGGGCAATGTCAGAGCAGGCTGGTGAACGTTGGCATGTCTGCTACATCTCTTACCGTCGCACTGCCGTGGCTGGGGTCATGACTGTGGCTTGTAGCTGTCACCCATGTGTTTACAGGTCTCCCCGTCTCGTAAGTCCGGGTGCCTCCCATCAGTGAACTCACCCCGTTCCCCTACCTCTTGCCCCCATCTGCCTTAGGCTTATTCTGTGACATGCAGGACTCCTTGGGGGCACCCCACACGTGTTTGCGAGCAGGACGCCATCAAGAGTGGATGCCACATCTTACTGAATTCTCCCTGTCTCCCCCCCGTCCTTTGTTCTCTGATGCCATGCGGTCCGTGGGCACTTTCTGCTGGCATGCCCTGTCAGAATGCCACTACCCATGCTCCCCAAAAGCTCCCCCAAGGGGTTGTGCTGCCCATCTGGTATCCTCAGTGCACTGGAACCTCAAGGGGTCCTGTGCCCTTCCCCCTTCTGTCACACCCTGTCATCTGGACACGAAACAAGGCTGCCTTCTCCAAATTTTACAGGAGCTCCTATGAAACCCCTGCTTGACTTCTGAAGCCTCTCTCTCCACAGGGCTGAAATGCTAGGGCAGGCAGAAGCAGGGGTGCAGGGAGGTGTACCTCCCTCCATTTCCCTGTCCTTCCCCACACCACTAATAAATGCCCATGCCCAGGCTTCCCCCAATCAAGCAGACATATCTGAATCCTGCAGGTAGAAATGGTTTAGGCTGGAGTTGGATGTCCTTCTCCATGTTCTCTGACCAGTGGTCCTCAACCGTGGCTGTGTATTGGAATCACCCATGGAGCTTTTTCCAAATCCCATTGCCAAGGCCACACCCCACACCAAGAAATCAGAATCTCTGGGACCTGTAATTTTTAAGTCTCCCTAGGCAGTTCCAGTGTGTAGCCAAGGTGGAGAACCACTGCCTCAGAGGAATGAAAGGAAGGGAAGAGGGAGGGAGGGAGGGCAAGGCTAAAATGGGGAGTCTTTTTCCTGGGATGGAAGGGAACCGAAGCAAGCCAGACCTGGTGCCACACCCCAGGACACACAACCGAGAAAAACTCAATGAGTCTTTTGCCAAACCTGCCAGTGACTCGTGCTGCGGTTGTCAGTATCTCTTTCAGTTGAGTCAAAGTATTGGGAGAGTCAAAGAAGACATGTGCGTATCAGATCCTGTGACATCCAAGGTACCTGGAGGGAGCGGGCTTTATCTGTGGCTGTGGTGGACTCAGAAACCTGCAGTTGACAGGGTAACAGGAAGGCTCTGATCTAGCCCCGTGTAAATTCCCAGCCATCCAGGACAGCCGGCCATCTGCTGGTCGGAGCCGTGTAACTCAGGACCAGCCTGCATTAGCTAGGTACACAGCATTTGTTTGTTTGTTTGTTCGTTCATTCATTCATTCATTCATCCATTTGTCCATTTGTCTATTCGCTCACTCACATCTGAGCATGTCAGAGCTGGGTGTAAGGACCTCAGATATCATGAGCACACAGTGGTTCCCAGGCTTTGTTTTTAGCTGAGGAATGCTGGTTTAAGTGAAACCGTATGGAAGCATAAACAAATGCAAGGCGAGTTGCTCTGGTTAAAGTAGGACAAGAGGCCCTGGGCCTGGCCCACTCACCTCCCTTCTCCTGAGGGGCCTTCTCCAGATTCTCCTGATCAAGGAGAGACAGGGTTTGGAAAGCTCTCATCTCATGGGGACACTGAGGCACAGAACAGGTTGGTGCCTTGCCCAGAGTCATACAGAATTCATGGAACAAATTTTACTGTGCGAGGTATGGGGATACGGAGCTGAGTAAGATAGAGTCCTTATAAGATGGAATCGCTTACAGCATAAATTAACAAGTCTGTCTTGGACATTGAACCAAATGATCAGTTTAACTGGTAGACCCGCCTCTCTCTGTTTTTAGCAGAAAGCCCTTCCCAGGTTCCTTTCCCCGTGACTGCCTGGCACTCACAGGGAGCAGCAGCCTTGTCCTCCAGCACCTACCAGGGCTGATTCACATTCAGTGGGATACATACTGCCAGCACCCATACCAACTGTCCTGGTTGTGTTACTGGTTATTAAAGATTTTGAATGTCATCCTTGGGTTCCACCATCAAAGTTTCCAAAGAAAACGTCAGTCACTAGATTCCGCCAAACCTGCCTTCTCACTGCAGTGGTCTGACGCCGGATCCACCCAAGGTCTTTCGTAAAAAGGGGAGCCTGTTTTCTTCATGGGATGATTTCCACTGGGAATTTTCTAGGCATGGCCTTCTGCAGATGCCTCTTGGGCACAGAGTGGCCAGGCTGTCTTCTGATAAGAACTGAAAGGCACCCGGTGCCTCAGGACCAAGATAGTCCTGAGTTCAGTCCCCAACCCTTCCGCTGGCCAGCAGTGTTCTGTATGTGCCAGACAGGCACAACTCGGATCTGGAGTTGTATATGCAGTGTGTGCTGTCCTCCTAGGAACTACCATTAGCTGAAGGGAACGAGCTGTCTTGCCTGAGTGATGCCCCTTTCCAGGGGATACAATGACCTGGTGCAATTGCCTCAATGGGAAAACATTTTTGAAGGACTACCGAAGCTTTAGCATGCCCCATGGGAGCAGGATCGTCCTGTCCCTCTGCTCAGTCCTGCTTCCATGACCCCCTTATGGAGGTTCCTCCACGAACATTCCCTAAGGAATCTCCATTCAGATCTTCCTGTCAAAGTCTATTTCCAAAGGAACCTGACTCTCGAATGACACATCCACAAAATGGAGGCAATAATCCCTACCTCACAGCTATTGGAAGGGTTAAGTAAGCTCATGGTTCACCTGAAATTTCCTCTCTAACATAGTACCTGGAATATAGTGAATGATCCATACACGCTTACTCATTTCTTTCCTTGCTCTAGTCTTTCTCCCTCCAAGTATGTTTATATGTCTTAGAATGAGTGTTCTCTCTCCTCTGAGGGAGACATCTGGCTCTCTATTCATTGGCAGAGCAGAAGTGATTGACACATTCCACACCCAGTAAATGCCCAGTCCCTTCTTTGTGTTCAGGTGTTCTGCATAGCTGTGCTCACCCTTCACATCAAAACATAAACACACACATACACACAGGATTGCAGAATTCTGTAATCTTGGAAGCTTTACAAACACCCAAAGCTTTGTACCATCACCACAACACACAATCCAAGAGGTGCTTGTGTAGAGACCTATATAAACAATTGAGACATCCCAGGAAGGAAAGATCATTTCCTGGTGGTGGAATCAAGAGGTCCTCATAAAGGAAGTCAACATTTGTCATAGGTTTTGAAGGATGAATAGAAATCCAGCAGGCAAAGGGTGGGAGTAGATTTCCAGGCCAAAGGAATGATGTGGCGGTCAACTGTGGAGTTGGGGAAAACACAAAGCATGCCCAGGCGAGTCCTACAGTCTTGCCTGGAGACAGGGTTCTGCAGAGGAGGACGAGGGGGAGGAGCCTAGCCTGGGAAGACAGTCTGGGACCTGATTGGGTGGGGCCTTGAATGCCAAGCCAAGGCTGAATGTAATGGGCTTCCACTATTCATGAGGGAGAGAAGAGCTTTTGGAAAATCAGTCACGGAGAGGACTGAGTGGGAATGACACCAGAGGACAGGAAATCAGCGCAGAGGCTATGGGAACAGACGGTGCTAGTGGGGACATCCCCCACCTGGCAGGGCCTTTGGTGGGGCAGGAGGGCAGGAGTCCCAGGGTAGGACCACTAACCTCTTTTTCAGATCACCCCTATTAGAACCTTCAGGGGCAACCGTGCAAATGACTTGGCTCTGATCCCTGAACAGGCAACGAGTGAGCTTGCTCCCCAACAATTGTTTGGGGAAGTGAAAGAGGAAACTGACCTCAATATAATGATGCCTGACTCACTCTTTCTGAGTGACCTTATGCAGAGCTCTCTGAGCCTGCTGCCAGTCACCTCCCATGTCCACACCTTACCGCATAGGAATGCAGACACCAAAAAGGGAGTCCCATGCATGAAACACCTAGAGAAACTTCTAGAAATAGGACAGACCCAGCTTTTTTCCTCACTTCCTTGTTGTAAGGCCTTGGGCGAATCACTTAACACCTTTCTGAGCCTCAGTTTCCTCGTCTATAAAATGATGATAATAACTATCACCACCTATTTGTGGGACTTTTATGAGATCAAATAGCCTAATAAACCTCAAGGTACTTGAGGCTCTTTGGAAACAGGTGATAAAAACACACAAGGATGTAATTGTCCATGCTGTTTTTTAAGTGCTCCCAGCCCTGTAGCCCCATCTGCCTTTTTCCTGAAGAGTCCAAAGGCTGTTTATGCCATTCTGCTTTTCACGAATTATTCTCAAATGCCTCTTCTTGTTTTGATGTGGACCTTACACCAGAAGGCTCCACAGATACTGCCTACCTACCTGAAAGGGACCTTGAGTCAGATACTGTGAAAACCAGGAGGAGGACCTGGCTGAGAGTACCTTGGGGAGGTGGCAAAAGGGAGATGACTCACCACCACTCAGCAGGGAAACTGCTGGTGTCTCTGTCAGGGTCAGGGAAAGGCAGATGACGCAAGGTGGGACTTTCGGGCACAGAGAAACTGTGATCACTCATCCCTCAAATTCCACTGTCTCCTTGAGTGCATCGACCCAAAGCCTACCACCTAGTCCGTGAAATCTAACGGGGTAACCAATGGAACTCAGCAACCATGTGACTTAGTTTTCCTCATCTGTAAAATGGGTCTGATCATCTCTGAGCTATGTGCCTTACAGGGCTGATATGAAGAGGGTCCCCTGGGCTGAGGATGCAAGGATGCCTGGGGACTATAACACATACCAAAGTAAAGGGCTGTTTAAGGGGATTGTTCAAGGCTCTGTTATAAGATGATTTGTGGCTTGGTGGGAGGATAATGGCTAAAGACTATGAGAGAAGCTGTGGGGATCCCAGAATGTCAGTTCTCCAGACCCAAAGCTGAGATATGGATGTCCAAGAGAATCTCTCTTGGTGTTCTGACCACAAAACCAGGACAGTATGGGAGCCACCATCTTCCAATGACCCATGACTGGGCTGTTCCCAAATGTCTTCGGACTCTCTGGACAGAGGCATGGGGCTGGCCAGAGATAGTGACACCCACCCACCCAGACTACAAGGGAGCATGACTGGGAGATGGCAGTCTCCATCGAATTAGGGAGAAGCCAGAGCTGAGCTACCAAGGGACTATAAGTCCCTTTCCCAGGGGAACCTGCCCTCAATGGAGAAAGGGAAGTGTCCCCAGCAGCAAAATCCCCAGTCCTCTAAGGACAAGTGTCCAACAGTAACAAGGACAAGGTCAGAGGCAGGGCCTGCTTGCTGTCTCTGGCTTGGATCCCCTCCTCATAGGTGGGCTGGGGAGAAAGAGGAAATAGGTTAGTGTTCTCTAAGAGAAGAAGCATAGGAAGAACCTTTTGGGGCTTCCTCATGGGGGTAGGACAGTGTTAATGGATTGGTGAGCCCCAAAGTCCCTGAAGCAGACAGGTTCTCCAATGTGCGGAGAAGGTTTGGACCATCAGAGACTCTGTCCCTAATTCTGACTTTTAAGTGTTCCGCAGGCTTATATGAGTTCCTAACTCATCAGACTGGGCTTTAAGTCTTTAACTTGACAGATCCTATCCCTCAAACCAGATCTGATCACACTCCCAGACTGACAACCAGACCCTCTATGTTGAGGACCCTCCATAGGCATGATCTCCTTCCTTGGTGTGGTGGCCGTGAGCATGAACTTGGGAATCAGACTGTCTGGGTTCAAATCCCAGGTCTATCGCTAACAGGCTATGGGAATTTAGGTGGCTTATTTACTTTTCTGGGCTTCCACTAACTCATCAGTACTTGGAGATAATAGAAGAACCTATCTCAAACCCTTGTTTTCAGAATTAAACGTATTAAAGGGCTCAGCACAGTGCTTGCCACCCAGTACGCACTCCGCATTGGCTCCCTTTAAAAATTGCCCCCCACCCATTGTCCTTTCAGGACAGGACTTCTGATCTGTTTTTCGAAGAACCTCTTTGTTCTCTGGTCTGGGCCTTCCTCCACAGTGGCCCTGTCCCCTGCCATGCTGGTTTCCTCCAGGCTTCATGGGTACATAGTAGCTTACATGAGCTCACGGGAAAAGCTGGCCTTTGTTCATCCTTCTTGGGAACCCTCTGCTTTCCTCCTGCTTGGGCCTGAGATCCCCCTTTACAGATCTGTGTTCCTCTCATCTTCCAAAACTGCTCAAAACTCATGACCTTCAGGAAACATGGCACTGTGTTTCAGAGAAGCATAAGCTCTGGGTTCAGGCAGACCAGTTCAACCTATACCAGCTGTATGACCTTGGGCAAGTCACCTAACCTCTCTTAGTCTCAATTTCCCAATATGTCACATGAGGTAGGTGCCCCTTCGTCACAGGGTGAAAGAGAGGATAAAGTGAAATAACAACACCCCCCCCCAATGCCTGGGGCAGGGCTGGGAGGCAGTCCTGTCACACAGTAGGAGCATAATACACATTTGCCTTCTGTCCTCTCCACCCGTCTATGAAAGCACCTTCTCTTCTCTGTCCTCCAGGCCCCAGCAATTAGCTCACTCTGTGTCTGTTCTCTAGATCACAGCATATGGAGGAACTAACACTGATCTCAGTAGTCAAGGGCCTTAAAGCCAACTTGGCAAGCATTGACTGAGCCCATGCTCTGTGCCAGACACACTGCTAGGTACCAGGGATTCAGGATGAAGAAGACAGTGTCTCTGTCCTCCAGGAGGATGGGGGCCAGTAGGGAAGACAGACAAGAAGATGTAAGGGTCACACCGTATGGAAAGTACCTGTGTACCCACAGTGTTGTTATGTAAGAGGAGGACAGCTCAGTTATGCAGCAAGGAAGACTTCCTGGAGGAGGTGGCATCTAAGACTTGAAGGACAAGTAGGAATTGGCTAAAAAAAGGATAGGTGGAAGGAAACAGCCTGTGCAAAGTCCAGGAGGAGGGAGTCCAGGTAGAGGGTTCAGGGACCTCAAAAGGTTCTGTAATGCTAGATACAAATGCATAAGGCTTTCAACTTCTAGCAAGCTCTTCTTTGTTCTCTTTCTTCCCCCAACATCCTATCTCCAATCAGACACCTCAGCCCCAGCTCCAATTCCCCTTTTTCCCAGAGGCTTCAGCCCTCTTAGGGGTCATACAACCTAGGTTCTTCCTAAGAGCCTGGGAAGCTGCCAAAGGAAAAAGATGGTGGGGGAGACCCTTCGTGGGTGCTCAGGCTGAACTGGAAAGGGATCAAAGTCCCCACGCCCCTGCTTCCTATACAAGGACACTGACTAATGGCCAGGGTTATTCTTGGCTTGTGGTTAGTCCATGGTAATAGCTGCTAGATAAAAGGAAAGGACCTGCTTCCTTAGCCAAAGCCTCCACAACCCCATCCCCTCTGTGTCCTTGCTCTGTGTTTGGTTCCCTAAGACCCCTGCTCCTGCCAAATCAGTTCCTGCTAATGTGGTCAAAGGGAATGCCCCTTCATTTTCCTGGAGTCTCACTACACAGCCAGCAGGCCACAGAAACTGCCAGCGCACCCCACACCCGCTGAGGGACATGCATGCACAGTGACTGCCTGTGCACACTCATACACGTGTACACACTCCTCTCCTGCATGCAAACTCAGGGAACCCACACTCACACACAGACTCTCACACCACTCTCCCCTGCATCTGCTCATAGACACACATGCTCACACGCACTCAAACACAAGACGGGCATGGCTTGCCTCTGCTCTGAGAGCTCCTTTTGGGGAGAATTAGCCCCTCAAAAGGTTTTGGGCCTCCAGCCCAGGGACAGACTTCACGCCCTGCCCTAAAGAACCCTGGGGTCTCTCACTGAGAGGGTAGCAAAGGGTTAAGAAGGAACACTTCCAGGGAGTTTGCCTCTTAATCAACACAGTTAATTCTTTTCCTTTTACAAACATAAATTCTTGGCAGTCAGTAACCAAGAAAGAAAGGGCTAAGAAAAAAACCTTAACCCAACATTAGTCAAATCTTTGCCTCTTCCTACTTTTTTTTTTCAAGTTAGAACCCAGGGGAATTCAAAGCAATGAGAGAAATCCCAGCCCAGATGGAATGTTTTTGCTAATATACGTCTGCAAGTTATTTAAATGTATGTTTAAGTGTACATGCGTGGGGGGAGGGATGGGGAGGGAATATGAGAGGAAGCAAGTATGGCCGGCATGGGGGAGGGGCAGGGGGGGTGCTGTCTGTGCATGCGCACTTGTGATTGCAGCAGGCAGCAGAACAGAGGAGTCACCAGAGTCTCTGCTGGAGCCCCAGCTGTCCCCTGGCCCCAGGACCAGGCTTCTAGACTTGAAGCAGGACAAGGCCTTTGCCCAGTACTGTCCTTATCCTTCTACCTAGGGTCTCCTGGGACAATAACCCCTGTTCCTGCCTCTCATCCCCCAAATGGCCTGGGGAACACATTCTGCTGGTACTAACCTACCCACCATATGCTTTCTTGCCCTCTTAGCCAGAAGAGCTGGGGCTGGAATTTCTAGTTATGAAGGAAAGGGACATTTGAGAGGACCAGGCACCCACCCCTGAGCTACCCCCATAATGGCCCTCCTTGGATTGGAAATTAGATTTGGGCTCCATTCCTGGCCTCTTGCTACCCCCTCTCTTAGCTCTCTCTTGATCTTCAGACCCCATAGTTGTCTCTGTCTACTCTGACCCTCACCCCCTTGGACTCCCACCTGGACGACAGGCCTGACGCTCACTTGGAGACACCACCCCAGCAAGGCTCCCCACCTCCTCCCCAGAAGCTCTCCCAGCTAGGTTCAGGGTGTGGGGTAGGGGGCTTTGTAAACCACCCCCCTCTGTCCCCACCTGCCCCAGGCTCCCTCTCTCCTACTCCCCTCTGAGCCGACTTTAATTCTGCTAATCTTTTTTCTGAAATTGCTCCTCTGGCCTCCTAATCAGCTGTGTGGGTTCCAACTTCCTGATTTCCAGGGGAAGATTAAGCAGCTTTCTCCATCTAAAGGCTCTTTGGATGCCTGGGCCACCCCACAGGCTGGCTAGACCCCCTTGGCGAGGGGCCTGCTCTCACTCTTCTGAGCCCCGGCCCACCCTGAGTCCTGGGCCTTCCACAAGGAACTTCCCATGCCCCTACCCTGCCCTGGCCCCCCAGAGCCTTCAGCCCTCCCATCATTCCCCCTGTACACAGAGGCCTCTCAGCTCCTCTTGCCTGGGCCTGAGGCCTGGAGCCCACCACCTCCTCTCACCAGCTCTTGGGAAAGGAGTAGGGGAGGGGTGGGGTGGGGGTGGGGGGCGGGACTGTGCTCAGAGGCTGGAATCTGTAGAGAGAAACCTCACTTTTGTAGGCCCCCTCCTCCACCGGGTTTTTCCTCTGGCTTCTCTGCTCTTCCACCCACTCTTGCCCTCAGAGGCCCTTTCTCTGAGAACGTGGCCATCCATGGTCTTCCTTGGCTGATGAGGGGACAAGGCGTATCAGCTATCAACTCTGCAAATGTGTCACCTACTCTGCTCATCTTCTGGAGTCACTTCAGGATCTGGTGCTCAGCTGAGCCCTGGCCAAATGGAGTCAGTGTCACAGACTGAGCAAGAAGGGGGCCATTGGGAGGGGAGATGGAGAGAAAGAGAGAGCCCAGTGGAAAGTACAAATGAGTTTTGGATTATGTGTCATTTGAGCTTGTCGGATATGTAACTAGGGGATAGCGTAGCTTAGATCCAACTTTTGACATGGAAGAAATAGTTGCCTAGAAAGGAATCTCTGAGACAGTAGGAGGTAAAGAAGATACTCTGTGGAAAGTGTCCAAGAATGCCACCTTGTCAGGGCTATGCCTTCCCTCCAAGACTGGTGGGGTTCTGGGACTTCTGTCCATGGACACTGGCTTCCTAAGGCCTGAAGATGCCAGGAGGACTCTTTTGACAGGCTTCAGAGAATCTGTGAATCCCTGACACTATGGAAAGTCTTATGAATATGGACATTATTATAAGAAGAACCTCCAAGGGCACCTGGGGGACTCAGTCAGTTAAACGTCTGCCTTCGGCTCAGGTCATGATCCTGGGGTCCGGGATTGAGCCCCGCATCAGGCTCCTTGCTCAGCAGGAAGTCTGCTTCTCCCTCTCCCTCTGCTGCTCCCCCTGCTTGTGCTCTCTCTCTCTCTGTCAAATAAAATAAAATCTTTTAAAAAAGAAGAAGAAGAAGAACCTCCATGGCCTTAATAATATTCTCAAGATGGTCTCTCACCCCACAAGGTGAAAAAAATGACAAACCAGAGATTAACATGAAAGTGACACTTGATGATGGCTAGGGTGACCCAAAGGACTGGGCCAGAGTGGAGCTGGATGTTCATTGCTGAAGCGAGTGGACAGGCTCAGGCTCAGGTAGTGAGTCGGAGGAGTTGACCTTCACTTCTATGTGAGTGTGGAGTGACCCAGGGATTAGGGGGTCCCCAGAGATGTGCTGGGTGCTTGGAGACCCCATCTGAAAGCTGATCTCTGCTAGGTGAGATCCTGGGGCGCATGTGACACACTTTTACTGGGCTGAGCTGTCTGTTGTCTTTGCTGCAGCCCCCGCAAGTACAGCTGGTACCAAACAGAGCCCTACGTCTGCCTGGGGCTTCAGGGAGAAGTGCACCCAGAACTTTCACAACACGTACAAAGTTCATCTGTCTCTGAGTAAAAGTAGCCTCCACTCTTCAAGGGGCTGTGAGCGTGTCTGGCACTGATGTGGGCAAGTCAGAGGAATTACAGAAAAAGAGGGGAGAATCACCAGTGCCAGGGGGACAACTTGGAGGGAAAGACAACTGCTTAGCAGAAAGTCCCCTCGCCTACATCTGTGCTGACCAAGCCGTTTCTGGGTCATGGTTCCCTCTCCCAGGAAATGATGACATGGGGCTGCGGGTCCCTGAGGACACCTTCAGGGCTGCCACCTTGGAAACTAAGGACCTTTTCCAGTCTCCATCCTGGAGCTCTTGTGTGGGGCAAGCCACGGGGCGCTTTCCTAGCCTTCTCCAATGTGCTTCAAGACCACCCAGCCAGGGCCTACACACAGCCCTCAGCTCCCACACAGTCACTTTCCCTCCAAACAGGCTGTGGGAACAACTTGTGCACTTGCGCGCTGGCTTTCATGTTCAGATGGAGCGCGTTCAAAGGACGGAGCCGGGGAGCCTGGCTCAGACAGGTGCAGAGGGAGCATTCTGGCACCATGGGTAGGGAGGGTGGTGAGGGCTGCAACACAGGGCAACTGGGAGGTGGCGGGGGGTGGGGGGTGTGAACTCTCCTCCGGGCCCTCTGAGAAAGAGATAACCTTCCTCTGGTCTAGGACTGTGCACTGCTGTCCTAGATAACCTCCCAAACTCGCTTCTAGAGCCTGACGGTTCTCGTGTGCGTTCTTCTGGCCCGCGTGTGCCTGGGTGGTTTCTATCCGTCTGTGTCTATAGCTCCATGTGTATAAATATAGATGGACTGATACAAATCAAGAGTTTATGAGGTGGCAGCAACACTGCCTGCTGCTTCTAAGAAGGCAGCTCCCATGGCTCTCCCTGCAGGTCTCTCCTGCCGCTTCCACCCAGGACTCCTTGCCCCCAGCTCCCCACATCAAGCGGTCATGGTCATGGTCACCATCACCATCTCCTCCCTCGCTTTTCCTCTCCCCAGCCGGGCTGCTGCTATACCCTCACTTCTTCCTCTACAGCAACTCTGAAGTCTGTTTCCTTTCTTGGTGTCTGCCCCCCAACTGGCATCCCCCTCCTCGTGCCCCATCTCTTCTGCCTCTTGTCTCGGCTTCTGTTGGCTTTTCAGCCTCTCTGACTCTGTGCACTCTCTGGCTGCTCTTTGTCCATCTGTCTGTCCCCCTCTGTGCTTGCTTTAGGTGCAGCTCTGTCTCCTGGGCCCTTCCGAATCCCCATCTGCCTCTTTCTCTGTGTTTCCTGTGCTTGTCCCTCTGTCTCTCCATCTCTTAACAAGGCATTCAGCCAGGAACTCCTCAGGGAAGTGGGGTTTCTAGCCTCCTCCTTCTGACCTCGCTGTCAGGCTGACTCGTCCTCTGGCTGGGGCTGTGAGCAGAGCAGAGCAGAGCAGAGGCTGCGCGGCAGGGGAATGGATCTCCTCAGCCCCATGCGAACCAGTGGGCCATGGGAAGAACAGCTGGGCTGGGAACCAGTGATGCCTGTTACTAAAACAAGTGGCTGCCCCAGCTCATTTGCATGACGGGTCTCTTTTACATAAATCTGCATGTCAAGCTGGAGGCCCTGGAGCCAGGTAATGCAAAATGATGCGAAATAAATTAATCACTGTGCCCTGCTGCAGGTGTAAGCCAGCCCGGTCTTCCAACTGCCAGAGCAAACCCCATGGGGCTGGCTTCCTTAGGGGTTGCAGGATGGAGAGGGGGGCCCAGGCAGGCTGCTGGCCTTAGGTAGGCAAGCAGGGTTCCTTTGGGCTGTAGAGGGCCCCAAGGGCAGTGTGCTGTCCAGCCTGCCTCTAGAGTGGCCCCAAGAGACAGGGTGGATCCTGGTGGCTACAGAGGGCAGGGAAGCCAGCCAGCATGGACCACAGCCTCATCACCCAGGACCTGGACACTCAGACTCCAGAGCTGGGGAAAGGGTGGATGTCGGGTACCTCATCCGGGAGGAAATGGAGGTGCAGGGGGCATAGGAGGAAGTTTTCCAAGGTGACCCAGCTCTTTATGATGGGGTCCAGATCGGAAGCCTGCACTTCAAGCTCTCAGGAAGCAGCCTCCGTGCTCTTTAGCACTGGCTAGAAGTGGATGCATTTTACCCCTCCATTTGAGAGCCTCCAGGGACTTTGGGGGATCAGGGATGACCATCTGGCCTTCTTCTCCACCCTAGCCTTTGGGAGCACTGTCCGACTCTACCCACCTTCAGGGACCCTTCAAGCCTCCGCCCTTCAAACACGGAGCCCTGCTCCCCCTTTAGGTAGAGGCCACATGTGACAGAGTGATGACCATTCTCCCTCTGTGTTCTCTGGTGTCTGGGAAGTGTGACTTCTTGGCTCCTCTCTGAATTGGGAGATGGTTCCTGAAGTTCCAAGCCTTTCAAGAGGCCCCTTCCTATGAAAGGGAGTTGAAGGGTGGGGGTCACGAGCACCAAAACCAGCCCCACTGCCAGCTCTCTTTCTCCTCTGAAGGCAAAGGTGAACTAGCCTTGGGAGCTCAAACACCCCTGCGAAGACCGCACACCCTCTCCAGACACAACCCACAGTCGCGTTATAGGACACCCACAGCGAGTCGCATTTGTACCCGTTTGTACTCACTATGACTGCCTCCATCCTGCCATTGGCCAGGGCAGACCAGCTACAGGGGTAGGACAACCAGTAGGCAAAAGCCAGAGCTCTGGAACGAGCCGCATCTCTGCCTGTGTCCTACTGCTACAATTACCAGCTCTGTGACCCAGGGCAAGGCACCTGGCCTCTCTGAGCCTGGTTTTCTCATCTGTAACATATGAGTGGTATGACTTCCTACCTCCTGGGGTTATTCTGAGGATTAAATGACACAAAGCAAGCACAGCACCCCACACAGCCCCTGGCGCAGGGGAAGCATCCGTCTGTAGATGGTACCCATTATGACCACTCTCGCAAATACAGCTCTGACAACCAGTCTAGCCCACAGCGGAGGAAAGAGGGTGCAAAGCAGAAATAAGTCCACCTGGAGCCTTTCTCCCACTGCCCTTCCTCCTGCCCCACACCAGTTGCCTTCCCTGGGCGCCCCCTTCAATCTAGTCTGCACGTTTGCACCAGTTTCTAAGACACAGATGTCATGCCACTTCCTGGCTTCAAACCCTCTCTGACTCCCTACTGCTGTTAGGATAAAGCCCAAGCTCCCTGACATGGTCTTACAAGGCTCCTGCTTCTTTCTCCAGGCTCCCCTCTCACCTTCTTGTGACCCAAGCTTCAGGCCGAGGTTATTCACATGTTCATTCACTCACCTTCAGGCCTCTGCCTGGCTGGTCCTGATCCCAGCCATTCACCCCTTCTCCTCTTAGCTTACAAGTTGCCTCCTCCCCCACACTCCCACTCTCATGGCTGAGGATGCAAAGAAAACAGTGTTAAGGGGCTACTGATCCCCGGAGAATTCGTCTTGAGAGGTCCAAACAGTAGGGTTGTCTGAGATCATCTAGTCTGACTTTGCCTTTGGCAGAGGAGAAACCTGGAATCCCAAGGGAGGGGGCTTCCTCCAGGTTCACCCTCCAACACACACACATACCAGGGTGAATCAGTGACCCCTGCGATCAGCAACACCTCTCCTCTGACACCACGGGCCTCTCATTTTAATTCATTTGCATTTAATCATTTAATCACTTCTCCCAGGGAGAATGAATAAACAGAAAAGACTTGGGGACCCAAAGGAATGAATTTCGAGCCCTAGGAGACACCAGGAGGGTTGATGTATTTGGGGCCAAGAGCTATTTAATAGCATCCCTGGAGCATGACCATAGGGGGGCCATCTCCTTCTACCTTTTCCTCTGATCCTGGTCTGCCTCACGGACAAGTGAGCAGGGCCTGCAAACAGATGAGAACCAGTCAAGGTCAACACGGCAGCAGCGTGGAAAGCACACAGGATCTAGAATCAGAAGACTTGAGGGATACCTGGGTGGCTCAGTGAGTTGGGCATCTGTCTTAGGCTCAGGTCATGACGCCAGGGTCCTGGGATTGAGCCCAGCGTCAGGCTCCCTGCCCAGCGGAGAGCCTGCTTCTCCCTCTCCCTCAGCCTGCTGCTCCCCCTGCTTGTGTGCATTCTCTTTCTCTCTCCTCCTCTCTAACAAAAAAATAAATAAAATCTTTTAGAATCAGAAGACTTGAGTTCAAGGGCGCCTAGGTGGCTCAGTGGGTTAAGCCTCTGCCTTCGGCTCGGGTCATGGTCTCGGGGTCCTGGGATTGAGCCCCGCATCGGGCTCTCTGCTTGGCAGGGAGCCTGCTTTCCCCCCTCTCTCTGCCTGCCTCTCTGCCTACTTGTGATCTCTCTCTGTCAAATAAATAAATAAATAAATAAATAATAAAATCTTTAAAAAAAAGAAGAAGAAGAAGACTTGAGTTCAAGTTCTGCCTGCAACCTGGGCCGATGGGCAAAACACTTAAACCCTGCACCTCAGTCTCCTCAAACGTAAAATAGGGTCATAAGGGCTCTCACCAGGCTGTCACGAGGCTCCTGAGAGGTGACAGATGGGAAAATGCTTCCCAAACAGTCTGACATTCAACACGCTTCCCTAATGAAGCAGGACAAGCCCCAGAAGTTTCTGATCAGGAACCAGGCTTTAATGCCCACGGTTGATTGCTAACTCACCCTCTGCTCCTGCTCACATTCTGTGCCTAATCTTTTAGGGACCAAAAGGTGTTGGGCTTATAAATATTTGTTCCTTATGGCCAGACTTTCCTGGGTTTTATCAGCCAGGCTGATAAGATAATCCCGCCCTGTGGGCTGAGCTCTGGCACCTGGCGTTTGTTCTGCGTCGTAGGTGACCTCTCAGACCTAACTTTTTAATACCTAGCAAGTCAATACATCGGCTCTCAAATTACACGCTGGAGGGGGAGGGGTTGTAGAAGGGAGCCTCTGAAATTAATTCTCTTTGTTTCTGGATCTGATGTCTAGAGTTGACCAGCGACTCCAAGTTAACACATTTCATGCCAGATGGTGAGTGGCTCCCTCCACTGGCTCCACTAAGCTCCGAACCCAAACGGTTTAGAAAAGACTTAAAGTGAGCACCCTTCGCCTTTAATTAAGCACGAAATCTCCATATCTGTTTCAGCCTTTGAAAAGTGAAACCCAGGAAAGCAGCTTCCCCAGGCTGAGAGGAGAGGTGTGCAGAATTAATATTCCATCTCGATTTTTCCTGTGTAATTTAATAAGTTGACTAAGCTTATCAGGGGGACCTGGGCTGCATTCAGCCACTGGGTGAGCCAGACTCCTGCCGCCTCCCTTTCCCCAGTCAACAAAGCGCACATTAGAGCGGTTGACCGGTCAGGCGAGGTGAGGCCGGGTTAAGGTGAAGAACTGGGACCGGGCTCACCTTGCTCAGTCACATGTTCCCATTTGGCAATAAGTCCCTCCCCCATCAAACACGCTAGCTGGATCCCCGCAGAGTACTAGGTGCAGCCTGAACCACACCTCCCCTCTCAGGTTCTGAGCCTTGGGTCCCATATGGGCCCCCTATCTTGCACCTCCCCTAGCCTCAGGTGGGATGGACCTGAGTAAGGTATTGACTTGCTAGGTATTAAAAAACAAGCGAAAAACGAGCCATTCAGGGGCTGCCTCAGACCTCCAGTAGGCCCTCCTTCCCAACCTCCCTCCCACCCTATTTCTCTCCCTCTTCTGCTGGCCTGGAGGCCAACCCCAGAGCTGTTTCTCTCTGGAGCTTCTCTCTCCCTCAAGGAATCTGATCCTCGAAAGCAAAATGTTAACGGAAAATTCCAGAATCCCTAGAAAGAAATCCTTGGAACCCAGCGTGAGAAACATCATTCTGGGTGTCCATCTCTTTGGGAACATCTACTGAGCTTCTGCTTACCTCCACAAGAGGTACCTGGGAAGAGGGAGGGTACCGATATAGAACTTTTTGCCTCATAAAAACAGAACACTAGAGGGGCGCCTGGGTAGCTCAGTGGGTTAAGCCTCTGTCTTCGGCTCAGGTTGTGATCTCCAGGTCCTAGGGTCGAGCCACACATCAGGCTCTCTGCTCAGCAGGGAGCCTGCTTCCCCCTCTCTCTGCCTGCCTCTCTGCCTACTTGTGATCTCTCTCTGTGTGTCAAATAAATAAATAAATAACATCTTTAAAAAAAAAAAAAAAAAAAGAACACTAGAGCTGGAAGGGATTTCACAGATCAACTAATCCACCCCCCCCCACTTCTTCTTTTACAGAAGGCTAGTCTGAGGTTCGAGGAGGAAAACTGGTCTGTCCAATGAATTCTAATAACTAAGGCAGGGCCTGTGGATTTTAGCTCAGGACTCCCTAGTAGGATGGTCTATCGTGTTCCAGCGGTTACAAGCAGAGGCTCTGGACTCAGATGGACCTGAGTTCAAATTTTGGCTCTACTGTGAGATTCGGCCAAGTATTTACAGTTTCTTTGTGCCTCTGTTTCATCATTTATAGAATGGGGACGATAGTAACCACCCTGCAGGGTCAATAAATGAGATGGGGTATCTTAATGCCTGTCATATTACGTCATACATAAGCTCCCTGAAGGCAAGGGCTTGGTTTCATTTACTGCTGTAACCTCAGAGCCTAGGATGTGCCCGGCCCAGAGTAGCAGCCCATAAATATATATGGAGTGGATCAACGCAGCCTATGCTTCTCCCATTATTGCCCAGAGTATTTTCTTGTTCCGCTTCAATTTCTTTTTCTTCTCTTATCCTGGACACCTTTCTCTGGTTCCTCCTTGTAGCAGTGTGCCCAGGGGCACACTTGCACACACAACCCCCCACACACCTGCGTCCCTAGGCCTCCCTACACCATGGCTCTGCGGCTGTCTCTCCTGTGTCTCTTCTCACCTGCAGGGGGAGAAGCGGAACTGTGAGGCTGAATCCAGCCCTTGCTTTCCTACCCAACCCCCATCCCATTCAGTGATCACATTGCTGTCCCTTTATATTCCTGAAATCCCGGCCCCCTTCTCTAACGTACTTTGTGCAGCCTAACAAGCCAGGGGTGGTTAAAAAAAAAAAAAAAAAAAAATTCCTCTGCTATTTTTTCTTTTCCAAGGAGGTCTGTCCACTTATTTTTTCTGTTGTCTGATTCAAAACTGACTGACGCAATCCCCTTCTGCTCTGACAAATAGGGACCCTCAGCAAAGAAGGAAACTAGAGCCAGAGTGGGAAGGGAATGGGTCAGAGGCTTTCTGCAGACTTCTGTGGCTCCCTTTGGAGCACAGCAGCTGGACAGTTCTCGTCTATGTTCAGGCCTCGAGTTTCAAGAAAACACAAAGGCTCAGAGACGCACCTTTCTTTGAGTCACTTGGGTGGAGCTGGTGTTTTTAATCTGTGTTGTCTTCCCGTTTCCCTCCGCTTTGGAGCTGGGAGCAGCAAGCCGAGAGTGGGAAAGCCCACTTGCTCCTACCTCTGGGGTCTAGGATACTGAGGCAAGACACAGAGAGAAGCCTATAGTTCTCAAATCCCATTCCCTGCCCTCTCCCCACCCCTGTCTTTAGGGATTTAATTCATTCTGAATTAGCGATCATCTTTGAGGAGCAAAGTGTAGGAAATGGATAGACTAGATTGAATACAACGTAAATAACTCAACCCTGCAAATTAACATAGGCCCACAAGCCTGGACCTGAAGGAAGCAGACCATAGGCAAGTAAGAATGTGCCCAATAATAGCAAGTAATCATAACCACAAACAAGGCCTCTGGTCTGCCAGACACCTGACCACTGTGACAGAAAGACTCGTTGTAAAGTGAAATACTCCATCCAGGCAAACTGTAGGGGTTTGTTTGTGAGTTCGGTATGACCGATCAACACGTGCCATTTACTTTCATCTTCTTTTTAATGACCCAACTGAACAAAGGTCTCAGTTTACTAAATCAATGGAAATGTTGGCTCTGTGCAGATAAGAAGTTTCCATCTTTTTGAGGTTGGCCTCCCTGTTTGTCTGAGCTCAGATCTTATTGGGCACATTGCCTGATGCCAGGAAGTGTCCCCCACCCCCACCCCCGCTCCCCTGCCCCCACTCCCCACCCTGCTCCCCTGCCATCCTCAGGGGCTCTCTCAGCAGAGAGGCCAGGCAAGGTGGTCCACCTAGTGGGTCTCCAGTGAGCTGAAGCAGGTAGCACGAACTTCTCTCACCACAATTATTAGCCCTTGGAGAGGAAGGGATGTACCTACCCAGCTGAGAATGAACCAAGCAGGTCAAGTTCAGCAAACTGACCAAGAGGTCTATTATGGACTAAATTCAGGGTGCCTGGGTGGCTCAGTCATTAAGTGTCTGCCTTCAGCTCAGGTCATGATCCCAGGGTCCTGGGATTGAGTCCCGCGTGGGGCTCCCTGCTCAGCAGAGAGTCTGCCTCCCCCTCCCCCTCCCCCTCTGCCCTTCTCCTCACCCCCACCCCTGCTCATGCTCTCTCTCTCTCTCTCTCTCAAATAAATAAATAAAATCTATTATGGACTAAATTCCATGTGCCCCCCCCACATAGGTTGAAATCCAATCCCCAGTGTGATGGTATCAGGAGGTGGGGCTTTGGAAGGTGACTGGGTCATGAGGATGGAGCTGTCATGAATGGAACAAATGCCCTTAGAAAAGGGACCCTGGAGAGGTCTCTTGCCCTCTTCTACCATGTGAGGACACAGAGACAAGATAGCCCTCTTCGGACGAGGAAACAGGATGTCACCAGACACGGAATCAGCTGCTACTTTGATTTTAGATTTTGCAGTTTCCAGAACTGTGAGAAATCACTGTTGCTTAAGCCACCCAGTTTATGGTATTTTTGTTATCGGAGCTCCAACAGACTAAGACAGAGTCACAGTGCATCATGGGAGCAAGAAAGAGTCTGAGGTGGGTGTGAGGACTGCAGTGTATAGCAGGGAGTCCCAGATCTCCCCTAGCCTGGGTGTTAACCCCAAGAAGCTTGCCTCTGCCTGGGCCACAGAAGCCACGTAAAAACCCTGCCTATTGGTCAGTTCAGTGTCTGCAACTCTGCTCTGCCCAGCCACTGGCTCCCGCTTGGTCCCAGGCTCTCTCCCAGTTCAGCCTTCCAGGCCTGTCCTCTCTGGACTTGGCAGCCTGGTTCCATTTCTGCTTCGTGCCTGTCTCGGAAATCCCATAACCTCAGCCACCCACAATTACCCCCTAAGCACCAACATCTACCTCAGTCCCTACACCCAGCTCAGGTGTCTGGTACACCACAACATGCCAGACTCCTGGTGGAGGCGGGGAGTAGGCCTGTGGGGAAGAGAAGGTGGGAGTCAGAGAATAAAAAGTCTGGGTCGAAATGGGCAAGGAGGAGAACAGTTTGGGTGACTATTAGGAAGAGAGTTAAAAATACACTCCTGCAGTATGTGGTGTGAGAGGGCTGGGTTCTTTAAAGGGCTACTGGCAGCAAGATTGAAACATTAAATTGATTTCCAACACCCTTTGGCATAAGCAGAGAGCCCCCGCTGTGAACCCCAATGATGGGGCCTCAGTCTGATTCTTTTGGCTTTTAGGTGTGACCTCCAAGGAATGACAGAAGGGAATGGTTTTTTGAGCTGAGAAAAATGTATTCAAAGACCATGCGGCGTTGCTAAAACTCTTTTTTTTGTTAGCTCCCTCTCTAACGGAGGTCTTCTTTTTTCCTTCTAGAGATCTTAACACTCACAGCCATTGCCTGGCTTTTCCTGGTCTGGAGGTTGTGTCGGTCTCCTCACAAAGGGCCTTGCTTCCACCTCATACATCCTCCATTTCCACTCTCAGTCCTTGTCAGCAGAGGCTGGACATGAAGGAAACAATCAGACCTACAAACCAAGCTATCAATATTTGCCTTCCTGCCTCGTCATGGCTCAAAGGCTCTGACGCAGAAGCGATGCTGTACACGGCTTTACCTGTTACCCTGCTCACCCCCCGACAGAAAGTGCACGGAGTCGGTCACTCACGTCGGTCCAAACAGAAAACATCCCATTGACGTCACTCCAGCTTTGCCCCATCTTTCTCCCACAAACCCAACCTTGGAAAATTTTTTATTCTGCTTAAAACAAAAATTAACGATAATCCGAATGGGAACCAGATGGCATATTTATCAGAATTTCAGATGATACAAAATGGAATCGCTACATAGGGTAAAAGAGTAAGGTTCCAAGTCCACCTGGGTAGGTTGGAACAGGGAACTGAGTTCAACATGATGACAGGTCCTAGTGATCAATGTAAAGGCCCACTCTTGGGTTCAGAAATACAACACAGCTGTGTCATTTCAGAGTTTGGAAGATGGAGCCAACAGGGCAAGCCCAGTAGGAGTCAAGGGTGTAATGTGACTCTCAAAAACCCTAAAACAAGTTTAGGTTGCATCCATGGAAATGTAAAGCACAAAAGGAGGAGGTGATGATCCGGTTCTCCTTGGCTCTGTGGGACCACCCCAGATGTGTTGCCTTCCAACATCCCTCCGGGATGAACACTGACAAACTCTCCAGCATCAGAGGAGTAGAAACAGGAAGATAAAGAATCTGGAAATTGTAACCAAAGAGGACCATGAAAGAACTAAGGAAGTGTAACCCCCAGGAGGGAAAAGATTTAAGGGGTTATGAAAGCTGTCTTCAAGGACTTTAAGGACCAACCTGTACACAAGACAGAAAGCTTCCCTGTCCCTAACTCTAGAAGACAAAAGTAGGTCCATGAGAATAAGTTCCAGGGAGCTAAACTTCAGTCCAGCGTGAGGAAGAACTGTCTTTCCTAACTGTGAGAATTATCTGAAGCGAGAATGAATGAATGGGCTGCCGGATGAATGAATGATTCCCCATGACTAGAGGTATCCATGCAGAAGCGGGGGGATCACAGAGGAGGGATGCTGTGGAGAGAACTGCGGTATTCGCCAGAGGAGTGGGTCAGACCCTTCCAGTTCACAGCTACTCGGATTCTGGGGATTGCCATTGTAATTTATGACACTATCGCCTGCAGGAAAACAGTGAATTCCCTCTCTTAACACAATAAAGCTGATAAATTTTGGAAAATGTTTCCCACTTCTTTTCAGACTCAGTTTTAAAATGTCAGATAAAGAGCACAGGCTCTGAAGTTCAAACTGCCTCTGGGTTCAAACCTGACTCTGTTACTTACTAGCTGTGCAACCTTGAGCACATCACTCAACTTCTCTGGGCCTCAATTTCCTCATCCATGAAATAGGGATACCTGCCTCATTAGGGACATCATGAGGAGTAAATAAAGTCGTATTTGAGAAGCATTCAGAACACTGCTGGCATATAGTAAGTACTGTGTGTTTAAAAAAAAAAAAAAGTAATGCAAAATGGCTGAAAACAAAGAACAGGAATGGTGTCACATTTAACAAATGGTTCAAGGATGTCCTCCTCCTTTATGGACTCATCACGAGCAGCTCCGGCTATAAAATAGCCAAGAGCCCAGAGGTGGCAAAAAAAAAAAAAAAACACAGTCTCCCTAAGCTCTCAGGGGGGAAGCAAAAGCTTCCTGCTATTGGCTTACGGTAACCTCTGAAAAGGCATGTGTTTAATGATGGCCAGCTTATCCCTACCCCCGCCCCCTCCCACCCCCCCGCGCCCCCCCCCCCCCCCCCCCCCCCCCACCCCCCACCCCCGCGTCCCTTAGAGTAGCTAGGAGGCCAGGGGTGTGCTGCATTGTAATAAAGCAGTGCCTGGGGACGGCGGGGGGCCAGAGCACGTCAGATATACAGGGTCTGTCCGCGGGAGCTTAATATCCTCTTACTGGAATAACTATTGTCCCAGCTTCTCGACAAATACCAACCATCATTAATAAAAGGACTAATAAAAGCATTTATTGCGCTCAGGCAATGGCCTTGCTTGTTCTAGCTGCGGGGCCTTGGCAGAAGCAGCCGTGGAGGATGAGGGCTGGAAAAGCCAGACTCCCGCTGCAGCCCGGGGATCAGCTCCTGCCCCCAGCCCCGACCTGGGCCCCGACCTGGGCCCCGACCCAGCCCCAACCCGGCAACGCTCCCACAGAGTGGATAGCCAGAGCAGGGAGAGACCGAACAGGAAGATCGTGGCTCATGGAGGCATCAGACTCCTGGGACTTTTTTTATTGCAAATACAGGTTGGCGATGCTTAAAGAAAAGATTCTGACTACAACATTCTTTCGAGAAGCTTAAAGCACATGTCTTGCAAGATTATTAACCCCATTTTACGGAGAGGAAAACAAAGGCACAGAGGGAGTTAGGGGCTCACACAGCCATATGACGTTTGGGCTTCCTTGCCTGAACTGAGGCTAGGATCTAATCATCCTGACTCTCAAATCCAGGAACATTCTGAAATTTCGAAAGGGCAAGACTATACCTCCGTGTGTCCAGCCTCCGAAGGGGGGATCGGTGAGTGCTGTGAGCATCACCACTGCTGCTCTAAATTATTATTGTTGTTATTATAATAAGTAGTGGGTAGAGTTGAGTGGGCGGCGGATACCAGATAATTACTAAGACCCCAAAATTAAAGTGTTGAGTCTTTCCTTTCCACGGCTGCTCAAAGATGAAAATGAAAGCTGGCCTGCAGGGATCCCTGGGAAGAGCCCTAATCTTGAGATAGAGTGTGCCCAGGAGGGGAAGACATGGAGAAAGGCCAGGGCCAAAGGCCCAAGAAGTCAGCCTTCGAGACCCTGGGATTATCGACTGTGGATGGCAAAGCAGCCCAAGAAGCCAAGAAGGCACGGTCAAACCAACCAGGGTTCAAATCCTGACTCCGCCACTCTCTGGCTGCGTGACCATGGGAGAGTTACCTAACCTCTCTGAGCTTCAGGTACCTCACCCTTAAAATGGGGAGAGTAATCATCCCTACCCCCCAGGGGTGTTAGGAGTATGGGCTAGAGGATAGACTGCAGAACAAAAATCAGGGGGGTGGGGAGAGGTTCTTTCCCCCTCTAAGCCCAGAGCTTTGTGGGTGTGGAGGGCCACTGACTGGGGGCCCCTGCAGGACTCACCTGATGTCAGGATGACAGTAGGAGGCAGAGTCTTTTTCTCAGGACTACCCAGGTTCTGTGGAGAGTAACTCTGGCTTCAGTTCCCCCCTGTTTTGGGACAGGGCCACAAAGATCTCTGCCCTCAGCTCCTCCCTGCCCCGAGGGCTGTCAGATGGACGGAGGAGATACCACCCTGGGAGGAGGGGTGGGAGTTAATAACAGCCCCCTGGATCTCTGTTATTATTGTCATTATTCGGGCTCTGTCCAGTAAGCAGTGGGGACCCGCGTGACTCACTGTCTGCACACTGCAGCCCTGGGCCGCCTGTTGGGACTTGCCTGCCTGCCAGGCTGCCTCCACCTAAGAGGCCTCCACCTCTTTCCCAGCTCCTGATGGCGGCTTAGGGTCCTCCACTGCAGGATGGGAAGGGAGCATTGGGGGGTGCCTTTGGGAATAGAGTGCCCAGCTCAGAAGGGCTGGGACTCCCACGTCACCGCTGCAGCCCTGGCCTGATCGGTAGTCACAAAATGAGCCAGGGTTTGGACGGGTGCTGGGGGCAGGGGTCCCTAAAGGTGGCAAGGTTCAAAACCACCACTCCTATGGAGAGAGTTCCTGATTCCTTTGCAGTAGCCGCGGGGATGCCAGGGACCAGGGAGAGAGGGGTTCGAGAGAGAGAGCATTGGGGTCTGAGTCTGGCCCTATGACAGGCCCCTGGGAGGGGTGGGGACATGGTAGGAGGAGGGTCAAGTCCCTGCTCACCACCAGGGGACCTGCTGAGAATGACAGAGGTCTGGCTGAAGGAGTAGCCTAGGAGCTAGGAGTCATCAGAGGAAGGTTCTTAAAAGCTATAACCCAAATACTTGGGTCCTAAAATCTCAAACAACTGCTAGGGTAGGGAAAGGGAACTGGGGTGCTTCTGACAACCACAAAGCGCCCCCCCCCACCTTGCAAGCACTCTATAAATGTGAACTGAACATCTGTGACTCGCCCGCACACACCCCTGCAGTTTTATGGTGAAGACACAGCTAATCATAGCTGGTGTTTGGGGGAGAAAGAGGGATTTTGCCACAAGCTCCATGACAGACTGTCTCCCTCCCTCTCCAGAATGTTAAAGAACGTATGACTGGCCGGGAGTTGGACAAGGAGCAGTTTCTGTCTCCCTGAGGACTGGCACTGCCTGGGGGAAGAGCAGACTCCCCAGAAGGCCATGAAGGTCAGGGTTGGTCCACTTGTTTCTGATCAGAGATCATCCCAGGAAGACCAGAGCTGGAATCCCGAAGATCTGTTGGTGACGCTGGCTTTGGTTTTGTTTTGGTTTTAAAGCTGGAAGGGACCCAATTATAGGACATCTAGTTATATCCCTCACTCTTCTTTTTTTTTTTTTTAAGATTTTCTTTATTTGAGAGAGCGTGTGCAAGCACGCAGGCATGCACATATGAGCAGGGGGAGAAGCAGAGGGAGAGGGAGAAAGAATCTCAAGCAGACTCCCCACTGCACGTGGAGCCCATCTTAGGACTCAGTGCCAAGACCCTGAGATCATGACCTGAGCCAAAGCAAAGAGTTGGACGTTCAACCAACTGAGCCACCCAGGCACCCCTAGTTATAGTCCTCACTCTTCGTATGAGAAAACTGAAGTCTTGAAAGCGGAAATGATTGTCCAAAGAATTTGGGGTCTTAGACACAGAGCCATAGCCCTGACTCGGGAGTCCAGAGAAAGAATACTGAGGAGTAGGTCCATTTTGAGTCCCTAAGAAATAACAATAGCTACCATTCACTGATTATCTAATATGTGCCAGTTACTGGATTAGGTGGTTTGTGTACATTACATCAGGCTAGAAATATGGATGAGGGATTCGAACACCAGAGAGATGGTTCACTTGGATCAACTGTAGATTTTCTTCCAGGTCTGAGGCACAATGATTCAGTGGCACATGTTTTCAAATTCATAGCCTTTCAGGCTGCACTGCTTTATCAACTGATTTGAGTATTTTCCAAATGCCATCTCTCCACTGGGTCCTGGGAATCCAGGGATAAAATTGGGGAGGGTCTCTGACAGCACACTAGAATCAATGATTTACTAAAGTTATAGACAAAGGGTCAGGAACACAGACAAAAGTTACTCTGAGAAGATGGAGGAGGCTTCCGGGTGCATTTAGGCAGGGTTTTGGAGGGTGAGGAGGAGTTTGCTAGGTAAGGCTATGAATAGAAGAGATGACATGAATGTAGAGAAAATAGCGTGTGGAAGAGCTATAGAGTAAAAGTGCTGTGTATGTTTGGAAAAACCAAACAGTTTGAGACAGAAATCGGAGGATAGAGGGGCGGATGGGAAAGGAATTGAGGCCAGCCTGAGGAAGGTCTTAATCAGGCTAAGGAGGGCACCACTCAAGAGTTAGCTTTGGATGTCTGCTTTTAGAAGTCCTCGGAGATTGTCATTCCTAACTTATGTATGTATATTCTACCTCTGATTTGTCCTGTCTCCCCATCCCCCAACTCTCTACATTGGCCTGGGCACCTGTGAATGTGTTTCTCCACCTGGAGTGCTAATTAGACCCTCTGGGGAGTCTGACACCAACAACCAGCTGTGGTGGCAACCTCTAGTTCTTCACCTCTGTACAGGAACTTCCTCAGTATCCCCTGGTGCTCCCCCAGTTATTGGATGTTAGTGGAGTCTTTACCCCTTGGCGTTCTGCTTGGTCAGGTGGACCAGTCTATGAGGCACGTGTGGAATCCCCAGCTAGCCCCCAGAACCACAAGTTCCCCTTTTCTGTCCCTGTTCCGGTTCCAGCTCTTGGCCTGTGTCAAACCAAACTCTGCCCCCATCAAAACTACCCACCCAACTCCCACCCCATGGTGTTTTCAATCTTCCTTTTTTTAAAATTTTTTAAGATTCTATTTATTTATTTGACAGAGAGAGACACAGAAAGAGAGGGAACACGAGCAAGGGGAGCAAGAGAGGGAGAAGCAGGCTTCCCGCTGAGGAGGGAGCCCAATGCAGTGCTCCATCCCAGGACCCTGGGATCATGACCGGAGCAGAAGGCAGACATTTAACAACTGAGCCAGCCAGGCGACAATCTTCCTTCTAGAGCAGCATACCTTCCCTGCTTTCTTCCTGGTTGGTTTTTCAGCAGACCCTACCCTGGGTGCCTGGACAAAGTCAAGAGTAGACCCTCACCCCCACATACATTTTCATTTTGACCTCAGATAATCATCCCAAAGGAAGCTTCCTGAAAGAGAGGACAGAGGGTTCATTTTGGCCTTTGACAAATCATTTCAGTTCTCTGGGCTCCTGTTTCCTCATCTGTAAAATGGGGACGTCAGCCCTCACTGCACAGGAATTAAAAGAGATAGCACGCAAGACGCCAGTCAAAGAAGGGCTGAGCTCAGCTGACAGAACTGAGCAGGAAGGGACACATTCCTTTGTTTCCTTTTAGAACTGGTACCTTTAGCTTCTAGGACCTAGAAAAACAAAACCAAACATAAACTAAAGGGAATGCGTTCAGTCAGGGCTTTGAGCTGTTGCAAAGGACTCAGTAGTGAAGTGGGATGGAGCCTACCCTTTCAAAGTCTCCCCAGGCCCCTGCCAACCAGAGGAAGATGTGTCCTTCCTGTTCCAAAGGGAAGGAAGAAGGCAAGCCAAAGCCACCGTCCCAAGCCAGGCAGACAGGTGGCTCTCTGGCTGACCTTTGCCCGGCCAGTAAGCAACATAGTTTCATTGTTCCACCCGGCTGCAGAGCTGGTTGGTGGAGTTGGCTTAGAGAAGGATATTTTGTATTTGGCTTTTGGAATGACTAATGAATGAGCTGTCTCCACTGCAGGAGAATTATGCCAGTTAAGCAAAACCCAGCCCGGCTGGTCGGCTCAGAGATAGCTAATAGGAAATGCCTGTCAGAACACTGACGCTTCAAAGCCAAATATATTCTCCCTGTGTTCTCTGTTTGCTAAGTTTACTTTATGCAAAATATAACTCAGCTGAAAATATATAGATGGCAGAAAGCTTGCTCCTTCCCTCTGGAAGAAACTGTGATGACAAAGAAGAGAGCAGCTCCTGGTTAACCCTACTGGGCCTGTCAGGCTGAAGAACAGGCCAGGCTCTTGGCTTGGCCAAGAGAACAGACCTCTCTGCGATGGAAAGTCTGTCCCTTGGTGAGGTGCTGAGTCCTCCAACCAAGAAGCAACTGAAAAAAAATCAGCAAACTTCAGAACCCCAAACTGGGTTGCAGTGCCTTGGGAACGGAGTTGATGCTAAGGCAACAGGATCTGTGGGAAGAGCACCGCACGAGGAGTCACGGTATTTCTGCCTCTTCTCCCTGTGGGACCCTGCGGGACACTCGTCCTCTCTCCTGGCCTTGGCTTCACTCCCTATACATGGAGAGATGGGAGCAGCTCAGCAATTCCTAGGGTGACATTGATCTCACACTGTCTATTATACACGATAGAATAGAGGCAGGAGTGTGGTAATAGGACCCACTTCTCAGTTCCCCGACCTTCTTGCTCTCTCAAGAACTGCTGTGGGTCGCCACAAGAAATTGGGTATAAAGACAGGATCATCTTTATAGATAAAGATACCTAAGATTTCTCAATACCTGAAGTGGGAAAGATTCCTCAAGGCCATGATCAGGGATGTTAGTGTGTGGAGAGGCCTGGCTGAGGAGAAGCAAAGAGATAGGACTCCTACAGCCTCCGACCTGGAAAAGACTTGCTCCTACAGGGCCACAGCAGCCAAGCCACTTGGGGGCAGCTCAGCCCCTCTTCCCAAACACTCTCCCCTAGATAAGGGGTCTGGCCTAATTCAGGAAAGCATTTGTATGGACTCCTTTTGGCTCAAAGTGAGAGCCGTGTCTAAGGAATCTTGGGCTTCCCAGAAGGACCCAGAAGGACCCAGAAGGACCCAGAACACAGGGAGCATGGAGCCCCTGCCACGTGCTAAGCAGGGTGTGGATGCAGAGAGGAATCAGATACAACTTTGCTTTCCAAGAGTTCTCATTCACTGCAAGATGGGCCCTTCTAGGGGAAACAAAGAGTACCCCTAAAAGGTTAATCCCGGATTCTGACTGTAAGCACATCAGAGAGACTCTTGCTGGGGCAAGCTGCTGGAAGTCTCTGAGCCTGGGTCCTCCTTGGTAATGACCTACTTGAGCCGACCAGAGGCAATATAAACGCCCACCGTAGCACCTGCCACATTCGAATCACTCGCTAAAAAGGAGTTACTATTTTTATTGCCATGGCTTAAAGGAGAGCTTCTCAGGAGAATGGGTTCCAGGTGAGCAGAGACTCACCCATCCCTGTAGCCCGGGGGTGGGGGGCGAGCCTGAGGTGTCTGGACCTCCCAGCTAGCTCTTCCTAGCCATTCCTCCATTTACCCCGCTTTGCCACACAAATAGTAGCTTTTTCTTGGTGTGCCAAGAACCCTGGGAAGCCCTGCCCTACATCCTCAGAGCAGGTTTCCTGGGCAGGTGGGGAGAGGGGAGGGTGCACTCTGGTGGGATATAGTAGAATAGCCAACACCAGGCACAAAGGGTACGCGACAGTGGGTCTGGGAGCAGGAGGCAGCTTGGAGGTCTCAGTGCCCCACACCACGTGGGGTGCACGTGGGCCCAAAGCACAGATTATTAGCTCAGTGATTGATTCTTCTCTAAGTGGAGCATAGGCCAAGTTGGAAGATGTTGAGGGGGAAAAAAAAGGCTGGGTAATGTCCCCTCAGGTGAGGCAAGAGAAGTGGCCAGACAAGGGTCGCCAGGTAGGAGCCGGGCCTGTGGGAACATGCTGAGGCTCGGGACATATGCTCCTTTGGGGGCTGAGGGAGTCAGGATGCAGGAGTCCATGCAGGCAGGCATCCAATCGCAGACAGGGCAGAATCAGCATTCAGCAGGGAGCCGGGAACCAGCGAGAAAGCCGTGAGCCAGGCTCTGCATAGTACAGGGAATGGCTCCAGAATGTGGGGTCCCAGAGCCACAGGGAAGGCTTAGCCCTGATGGAGAGAAGCAGGGCAGCTTCATGATGCCCAGCAAGCCAAGCAGAAGAGTTTGGACTCACTCAAACCACTTTGGAAAGCCATGAGGTGTACAAGCAGACTCTCCTAGCCTGTGGAGCTCGTGGGGAGATGGTGGGTGGTGAGAATCACATAAGGACTGCTGCACACAGGCAAGGGCGGGGTTTGGGACATGGAGGGAGCGAGGCCAAAGGAATTGACTTGCCTGCCAGGTTGGCCAGCAGTGCCAAGCACAGGGACCAGAGGGGCAAGAGAATGTGGCTGGCTCTGGGTTGAACTGGAAGCTGGGTCCGTTGGTGGGAGGGGAAGGTCGCAGGAGTCCAGAGGCTGAAAGGTGGGGGCAACTTGGTTTGGGGCAGCAGAACCTCAGCTAGAAGTGGGGTGCAGCAAAGAGAGGAAAGCACCATCCGCCAGCCTTTGCAAGAGTGTAAAGAGCAGCAGCTTTGGGCTCAGACAGCCCTGGTTTGCATCCCCGCTCCCTCACCTGGGGGACATACGACATGGGAGGCAGCACTTAATGTCCCTCAGTTTCCTTGCAAGCACTTCATTGGGCTGAAGATTCAATAAGGTCTCTTTATTCTTAAGGGACTTCAGAGTCCCTTAAGGTTTCTGGCATATACAGATGCCCACAAAATTGTACCTGTTCTAACTATGATTGTTAGCTCCTGAGATTGTGGGCTTCCCAGGAAATGGGGGGGATTTAGAGGTTTGATGGGTGGAATGTGGCAGAAGCCCAGCCCCCGGGGAGGAAGGACAGTGAAGGGAAAATCACAAAGGATCCAACCTCACATAACCCCCTTCTCAGAGCCCCGACCACCACTGCCTATCTGTGAGTCCTCTAGCAAGTGATGCAATCCCTTTAAGCCTCAGTTTCCTCAGGTGCAACAAGGAGATGCTACTATCTGTCTTTTGAGGCTTTTATGACAATCAAAGGAGATAATGTATGTGAAGTGCCCAACCCAGTATGTGAGGGAGGTAAGGAAAGATGGGATCTGGGGGCATTTCAAGGCCCAGGACTCACCCTCCTGTGCCCCAGATCTTAGGTCTATCACGGCAGAAAGACTTTTCCCCTGCAGACTCAGAAGCATCCGGAGCTATGGGAGCTGCACAGAAACGGACCCTGCTAACTTGCCCACATGCTCTGATAATCGGATTGGCTCAGGAACCAGGTGAGCCATGTCTGATGGTGGAGGGTAACAGTGGCTCCAGCTGGGAAGGACCCAAAAACAGAATAAGGGAAGGGCTGGAGGAGGTCTTCTCCATTGACTCAGAAAGTAAATAAGTGCTCATTGCTCACTTTCTGTGGACTAAGTTCCATAGACACCACGGTGACCAAAACAGCTGTGATCTCCGTAGATGCAAAACTGAGCCTGGTAGGGGAAGAATGAAAGGAGCCCAAGGAAGACCTTTCATTGGCTCCCTGCTGGCTGGGATGGAGCAGGGAGAAAATGAGGTGTGGGTTCTGCGCAGAGCGCTTGCCATGAGCTGTAGGCAGGGATGAAAGCCGGGTTGGTAGCCGAGGATACAGGCTATGCCGGGGTGGAAAGGACACGGGTATGGATCAGACAGACAGACGCCGCTCGACTGCTTAGCAGCTAATGTACTCCAGACAAATTAGCACTCGGGGTCTTCAGTTCCCTTCCCTGTAAGATGAGAATAATAGTACTTGCCTCGCAGGGTTTGGGGTGACCATTAAATTAGGTGACACGTTGAAATCCTGGCTCTCAGTAAGTGTTCAATAATTGGGGCTGATGTTAATAAAAACATTAATAACATGGGAACCTTGGAGAGACTTTGCAGGAATAATGACAATACATGACAAGACTTGGTGACTGAGTGCAGGGAAGAGTTCAGCTAACATTTGGACAACTACAATGTGATTGAGTATCTTCGGGGGTCGGAACTGGGACTGACCCTGCGGGGAAAGAAGGCTTGGGCTAGGTGGGAATGGGGAGTCACAGTCCCAGCAAGAGAATGCTGAAGTCGCCTTGAGTCAGGATGTACAGTGCAGTTCAGGGGGGGCGGGGGGGAAAACACAACTGGAGTTCAGTCTCTGGGTTAAAGGTTTCCACCTTCATTTTCTCTAGAGTCCCTCAGACAGCAGTTGAATGGGATCCCCTGTAGGACCCCAGAGCCAGGGCCAGTGTTGGACTCCATGTGGTCTGTGGGCCCGATGAAACCCTGGGAGAAGGATCCTGGACCCAAAGGGGAGAACAGAGCAAAACTGGCTGTTTGGGGAACATCTTTCTTTTCACAGACTGAACGAAAACCTCAGTCAACACGTTACCTTTTTTTTTTTTTTTTTCCTTTTAAGCAGCAGTCCCATTGTAAGACCAGGGCTTACAGGACCAGGGCCCCAGACAGGAACAAAGGAAACACTCCCACCAACTCTTGTGCCAGGAATGAGCTGAAATTCTTGAAGTCTTTCAGCCAAAACTCTCAGGGTGAAGACCCAGAAGACTGCCCATGAGGTGAGAAAACATAACATGCAAAATCCTGAACCAGAAAAATCATCCGGCTAGTCCGCTAGTCTGTCTTAAGGAGGCAAACTCCAAAGACGTTTTCCCTTTAATCTGGCATTTGAAACGAAATGCTGCTAGGAACCCCCACCTCACCCACCCCACCCTTCTGTGTTGCCCTGACTACCCGAGTTCTCAGAACCCAAAAGAACTACCTCAGCACTTCCCTCTAAAACAAAAGAAAACTATTCCGGGTTCCTGGGCAGAGAACTCCAAGGAATGGGACCTGTTACCGCATGGCAGGTTCTTCGGAGCTGCTGGCGAGCATCAAGGAGCCTCTGGGGACGGGGCTTCCGAAGAGCTAGGGAAGGAAATGAGGGGTGACAGGAACCCCCCCGCCCCCCCCAGCCCTGCTCGCCCCAGCTTACAGAGCTGCACTCTGCCGGCAGTGCTGGCTCCCTCCCCTCAGCTGGGCCTCATTTGCCCCAGCAATGAAGCACATTAAAAGAAAACATCCTCTCTCCAGATGGGAAGAGCCCTTTGGCGGGGAGCAGGTCCCGTTTCAGGAGACCCCAAGGTGACCACGAAGGGGGGTCTTCTCCTTGCCCTCTGCGTTGGTTTGCTCCTGGAACAGGGGAAGCGAGGCCAACCTGTGGCGAGACAAGGGAGCCCCTGCAAAGCCTCCATGAAAGCAAAGATCCTGCCAATGAAGGCCAATGAAAACCTTCCCTTGAATCCAGAAGGCAAAGCCCACAAGTGACAGCTGGTCAGCCAGACAGCTCCCAACCCTGCCTGAGCTTCAAGTGGAAAACCAGGGCTCGGCCCTCACACCTCCCTCTTTCTCAGCCACCACATCCAAATCTTCATCATCCCCTGAGCCTGCTTCTTTAAACCTTTCTCAGAATCCATCCACTTCTTTTTCCCTCCACTGCTGCTGGCTTGGTTCAGGCCTCACGGTCTCTAGCAGGAAGTGATATCTCTAGATCATCTGTGTGCCAGGGGCCAAGTGGCCATTTTTAAAACCCTAATCTATGGGGGCACCAGGGTGGCTCCATTGGTTAAGCATCTGCCTTTGGCTCAGGTCATGATCCCAGGGTCCTGGGATGGAGCCCCACATCAGGCTGCCTACTCAACAGGGACTCAGCTTCTCCTTCTTCATCTGCTCCTCTCCCCACCTCCTGTTCATGTGCTCACACGCCCGTGCTCCCTCTCTCTCTCTCTCAATGCACTCCCTGCACGGCTCAGTGTCCCAGAGACTGCCCTGTAGGATTGCATCCACAAACTCCAGTACTCTCCGGCTTTTGGTTGCGATTGGCCAATAAGGAGCACCAGCAGAGAGTCAAGGATAGGAAAGAGTGAGGAAAGGATAGGGTATGTAATCTCTCCCTGTGAGGTCCTATCAGGCTGGCTGATCCCATATGGGAGATCACGCCTATCAAGGTGGCCTGTACTCATACCACTCTCCTCCCAGAGTCCAGGAGCCCCCCTACCCCACATCTTCTGGCCTAAAGGTGGTCCTAGTTCTGCTGCTGCCAGCCTTGGGTTCCTTTGGTGTCTGCGATGGTCCCCCGTCCCCTACCACACCTTGCAAATAACCCCTCTGTACACAAACCTTCCTCAGATTATCCTAACTTACATGTGTCTTCCTTCCCTGTTGGGATCCTAATATTTTTTTGTCTGCGCTAAATCATAACCTTCGCTCAGGACTAAGCACAGTTGACACCTCCCCTAGGAAGGCTTCCCTTTTCTCCCCAGTCTGGCTTGGATCTGGGTTCCCAGAGCCTCTGTACATTCCTTTGTCACCACTCTTTCTGCACTTGGCTGCAAAAGTCAGTCCTCTGTCCTAAATCTGAGTTTCTCAAGGGTGGGGACCATGTGTCGTGGCTCATTCCTGCACCCCAGTATCTGGCACAAAGCAAGAGCCCAGAAGATATTTGCTGAATGAAGGAAAGAAGGAGCAGCTCTGAGTGAGACCTTGCCAAAGATGCGTAAGAAACACAGAGCAACATCCCTAGGCGGGCTGCCTACTCCAAGAGCTGGTGTCCCCGGGCCAGAGTCACATCTGAGACCAAAGGACCCAAAGAAAGGCTGTTATTTACAAAACACCCACCTCCAGGGCCTGGAACCCTGTCCATGAGGATGGGGAAGGAGTGAGAAAATTGTGCTGCTTCCTATTTCAACAGCTGTGCTTCCTGGGAGAAAAAAAAGGAGTGGCCCGCCTCCCTCAGCCCTGGGAAGACGATGGAAGTGTCCATCCTTCAGCTAGCAGCCCTCTGAGCCTAGTGTCAACCAGTGGAAAACTCACATCAATTTACTGAAATAAATTATTAAAAGCCCGGGGGCCATTCTGAAGGACCCAGCACCACTCTCCCCAGAACATGACCAAATCACTCATTCCTTCATTCACTCCCCAAAGTTTATTAGTGGTCTGCTCTATGCCAAACACTTCTCTTTGATTTCCTCTACTGAGCTTCTAGCCAAAAGAAAAAAGTCACTTTTTTTTCCTTCCAGTCTAAGTCCCTGCTGAGTCCTCTAAGAGGCCTGGCAAGGCCAGAGGATGGGCTTTCAGGGAGAAAGGCCCCGGGCACCTGGAAAAAATCAAGGGCGATGGGGCAGACCTAGAGGGTGGAGGACAGGATAGTGAGAGGGTGCTAGGATCCCAGCTCCCCCCTTTTCCAGATGGGTGAACTGGGGCAACTTGCCTCATGGCTCTGTGACTCAGTTTCCTCCTATGCAAAATGGTGGTCATTGCATGAACAAAGCTATTCACAGAGCTATTGTGAAAATTAGATAAAACAAAACACCCTCCAGGAGGCTGCCTAGAGTGACGGGGCCCAATCCCTGCTCCCTGTTTACAGCAAATATTTCATAGCAAATGAGACCACCTTTACTGTTCTGAAATGAAACTTAGAGATCATAGAACCCACACACACACATAACTTTTAGAAGAATCAATATCCTGCTATAACTATAGGATACCTAGAGGGAAATAATTTAGAATAAAATAATACGGATTTTAATCTGTAAATGTTTGTGTGTCACTACACTAGAAGATAGAAGACGATTATACCCACTTATAATGAATATTGAATTTAAGAGAAGTAAAAAATATTGACTGGAACATTATGGGTACTTCTTTAGATTTGATGTTCTGAAACAAAACTAAATAAGTACTATATATTCGTACAGATCTGTATGAACACAGATGAACAGAGGTGTGTTGTTTTGGCAACTCAAATACCATAAGCATTTTGTTGTTGGTATTGTGCTTTCCTGAAATGGCAAACAACTTCTGGTAAACACAAAACACAGTATTCTCTTGATTTATGTGATGCTAGCATTTATGAAAAATTCAACGTATATTAAAACCGCAAAAAGTACTTTGTGTTTATGTGCAAACTAGAATTACATTCTAGGCTGAGACCAATGTAAAGAGATTTCCTACCTACAGGAATGTCTGGTGGAGCATTCAAATGTCATATGAAGTGCAGGACAAATCTTCATTGTATGACACTGGCCCACCTAAGGCAAGAAGTCCGGTTCCGCCTGCCTTCCCCAAGTAGTACAGGGTCAACAAATTCAACGGGAAGCCTCCAGGCATTCCTAAAAACGCCTCTAGGGGGCAGCACTGACTCCACGGAGGATCACTGGGCCAGAGTTGATGGGGTTATCCGACTGATAAGGAACAAAGAACCATACCCATACAACCTCCAGGAACACAAACCACAAACCAGACAGACGGCATTAGGCAAGTGGGTGAGTGCATCGCACTCTGGCCCCAGTTTCTTGTTGTGTCCTACTACATTTGTTCGGTTGGGGTTGTAGGCTAAGGTCATTCCCCAGTGCATCGGAGGCGAGGTCTCTCTTGGGTGTAAAGAAGAAATCAGCACCCTAATAGGCAGAGCTATGCCACCCAGACTTCCAGGTAGAGAAAAAGTCTCAGCAAACCTCCAGACACTTGTATTTTTCCTCCCTCTACACAACTATTGGGACCTCTTTGAAAAGTGTATCATCAGCACTCTGTAAATAACCACCGGTTTGTTTGCTCACCTATGGCTCCATCATGAATCAACACCACAGAGCATTTCACGGTGCTGTGACATTGTGCCTCTTGACTGAACGTATCTTAGGAAGGGAAAAAACCACACTTCTAGCCGGCAAGGCAGTTAGGTGAGCTGTTGTGTGTCCACTCCATTTCTTCCTGCAGGCAGCCTTGAGGATCAAGAAAGCCTGACTTGAATCCAAGGTCCCATTTCCCACAAAAAGACGCAATCATATCGGCCCTCCCAGGAAGAGGCAGCTCCTCAGACAGGAAACTAAATTCAGATAGTGGCACCAGGCAGAAGGGGAACTCTCGTCCGCTTCTTGGTTCCATTCTTTTAGTGGCTCCATCTGAACATTCAAGAGGGCAGCTGTCCGGGCTTCTGGCCTAAGGCCAGGGCTGCTGTGATGGCACTGACCACACAGAGGCAGCCCCCTCATTAAGAGGAGGCAGGCCCTACACTCTCAGGATGGAGTCATATCTCATAAATGAGATGATGTGAAGTCATGTTACTCTCTCTGTTTATTTCTCTCTTGTTATCCACAACTTGCCATAAACACTGGTCTGAAGGATCCAGCCTGGTCTATGGCTTCCCTCTGTGTGTGTGTGTGTGTGTGTGTGTGTGTGTGTCTGATGGAGGGCGGGGACACAAGTAGTGTCAGTGATGAGTGAGAAACCCCAAGGGAAAATTCCAGTCACCTCTCTCCACAGAGATTCTCCTTTCATTGCTAACCTTGGAGGAGTTGGTTCTGATTAATTAGGAGAGGTGGTGACTCTTCCCTACAGGGTCTGGTGGAACCAGGGAGAGACCTAGAAGGAGACTCAAATCCATGGGGTAAGCACACAGTTGGGTTACCAAAACTGGAGCATGCGATGAGATGAAGGCTGATCTCGTAGCAAAGACACTCGATGTTAGGGCTTCCTGTGGGCCGTACTGAGCACACTTGTATTTCATGAGGTAACAGAGTAGGTTACAGTGAGTCTGCTGAAGCTGGGAACCAAGCAGCCTTGACATGTGTCACCTACATGTGTTTTGGGGGACAGAGAAGGGTCCAAGAGAAAAAGGGAACATGTAAGCAAACCAAATAGAAATAAACCTAAAGGTATCTTCTCAAGATTTGTTTCTCATCGCCTTCCACTCTCCTCAGGAGTCAAAACCATGGTAGTCTCAGAAAGCCCCTAGAGGTGAGAGGCATCAGGTTGGGGACTGGGATGGCTCTGTTTTTTGAAGAGAAATTGCCAACAGCATTTCCAAACGTCCAGAGGAACGTGGCTTTCTGGGCAAAGGAGACCAGAGAATTGGAGCTGCTCTATTCGGCAAGCAGCAGCCTCCAGAACATCCTTGACATCTCCACCATCTGGCCTTTTCCACTCCACAGCGAACCCCCCACCCCCAACTTGAGACCCATGTTGGGAAAGAGCCAGAATGGGAGACCCCCAAGTGTGAAGACAGATCTCACAAAGCCAGTGCACTCCCAGCACCAGCGCCAGCGGTTCTCAGCCCTGCTAGCAAGTGAGAATCACCTGCAGAGCTTTTTAAACATACCCAGGCAGGGGCCCAGCCACAAGAAATGCTGATTTAATTGGTCTGGTGTAGGACCCAGGCGTGGCTATGTTTTAAAAGCTCTTCAGGTGATTCCAACGTGCTGTCAGACTTGGGAACCACTATGTTCTACAACAGGAGAGGCCCTCAGGCCCTCACTCAGATCCCAGGTACCCTTAATTTAAATACACGTCTAACAATCCAGTTGTCTGGCTTCCTAGCTGGTAGAAAATGAAATTTCCTATTTAAAAGGGGAGAGAAAGGCTGCTAATGAAACAACACTAAAAGCAGCAAGACATAACAAATGAGAGTCTGATCACAAGTGTAAAGATAGAAAGCCTATAAAAAGCAAACACAGCACTCAACCCCTCCCCTCTCCAGCATATCCTATTTACAGTAAGGGCCTCAGGGGATCATGAGATGGGGGTGCCGTGTGAAGGGTGAGTGACACACGTTGACTGTCTGTGACATGTTGGCATATGTTGACAGTTGCTACAAACATTACTTCATTGACTTCTCATCACAGCCCAATGAGATAAATATTATGACCCCATTTTACAGATGAAGAAACCGAGACTCAAGGAGGATTATGAGCCCGCTCAAAGTTGCCCAAGCGTGGAGAGGCAATGTTGGAATTTGAATGTCAGACGTTGGTCAGTTTGACTCAAAAGCCCACATACACTGGACAGTGCAGTGTCTGCCTGGTTAGTATGATAACTGACATTTTTAACAATGACCCAAAGCCTAGAGCTGGATTACCCTCAGTATCCAGCTGTTCAAGATGTTCCTTTTAGGAATAGTTATACACACACACACACATATATGCTTTTTAACAGTGATGAAAGAACAGGGTATCCATTTGGGAAATAAATAAATAAAGAATACAAGTTATTTCCCAGCTCACACCATTCATCAAAATTAATACCAGATGGATAAGGATGGAAATGAAACCATAAAGGTACTAGAAGAAAATAATAAGTGAATATTTTATAATCTTAGGATGGGAAAGAACTTTCTAAATATGTCAACAAAAGCAGAAACCATAGAGGAAAAGATTGATAGATTTGACTACATAAAAAATTAAAAACTTCTGTACATCAAAAACCACCATAAATTGAAAAAATATTCAACCTCACTAGCATTCAAAGAAAGCAAATTAAAACAGCAATGAGAGACCCTTTTTTTTCTTGTTTGCTGATCAGATTGGCAATGATTAAAAAGAATGATAATACCGAGAGTTGGCATGGGTGAGGGGAAATCAGCGCTTACACATTGTTGGAGGGAGTGTAAATTGGTACAATCTTTCTAGAAGGCATTTTGGCAAGATGTATGAAAAAGCCTAAGAAGGCACTTGACCCAGTAATTCCATGTATAAAATTTATCCAAGGCAAAGAATTGATCCACTTAAACACGAAGGCATACATAAACGTGTGCAAGGATTTTATTCACTGAGCACTCCATGGATTTTGAAAAACGGGAAGCAACCTAGATGTTTAACAAAAATGAATTTGTCAAATAAAATATTTTATATATAAAGAAGTAATACCATGCAGCTACCAAAAAGGATGTTTTATACACAAATTGGCTAATGGGACAGAAACAGACATAAAAATATATGAAAATTTGGTGTATGCTAAATATCCAACCAGTGAGGCAAAGACAGGCTGTTTAATAAATGGTGTTTCATTAACTGGAAAAAGATAGAGATTGGGCCAGTTTTTTACACAATACCCCAGGACAAGCATCAGCTGGATCCAAGATTTAAATGCATAAACTAAAACCATAAAATTACCAGAAGATTGAATCGCTATGTTGTACACCTGAAAATAATGTAACATTGTGTGTCACCTATACTCACATTTTAAAAAATTACCAGAAGAATAATAGAACCCCCTTGTAATCTTACCATGAAGACCATTTTTAATTGATTAAAAATCCAGAAATCATGAAATAAAGGACTAATAAGTACAGCTGTATAAAAGTCTTAGAACTCTTACATGATAAAAGCACCGTAATTTTTTTTAAAAGATTTTATTTATTTATTTACTTGACAGAGATCACAGGTAGGCAGAGAGGCAGGCAGAGAGAGAGGAAGGGAAGCAGGCTCCCTGCTGAGCAGAGAGACCGATGTGGGGCTCAATCCCAGGACACTGAGATCATGACCTGAGCCAAAGGCAGAGGCTTAACCCACTGAGCCACCCAGGGGCCCCAAAAGCACGGTAATTAAAAAAAAAAAAAAATATATATATATATACATATATATATATATATATGACTAACTGGAGAAAAAAAATCACAACTCTTTTTACAAAGGATCAATCACTATAATATATAATTTATTTCTGTAAATCAAGGAGACCAATAACCAAATAGAAAAAATACCTGTTTTCAGGGAAAAAAAAACAAAAACAAAAACAGATGGCTTTTAAGCACATGAAAGAATGTTCAACATCGTTAAGAAGAAAGTGCATATTGTAGTTACAATGATATACCCATTTTTCGCCTATCAGGTTTGGACATATCCCAAATACACTGACAGGCTGAAGTTGTAGGGAAATGGGGGCATCCTCATGCAATGCAGTAGGAATAGAAAATGGCATACCCCTATGAAGACCAGTTTGGCATTTTCTATTAATGCTGTTAATATACTTACCCACTAACTCATCAATCTCACCTTCAGAATTTTTCCTGCAAATATATTAGCACACATACAAAAATTACATTTGCATGTATCATAGCATTGTTTGTAACACTTAAAGTTTGAAAATAACCACAATGCTCAACTATATTAAATTGGTTAGATATTATGGTCCATCCACACCATGTTATACCAGGAAATTCTCTATGTAGTGATAAGAAAAAATCTCCACTGTATACTACTAGGTTTTTTGGTTTTGTTTTTGTTTTTAAGTGCCTAACAATGTATACATTGTGCTAACTTCTATGTAAGAAAGGATGGGGCAGACATAATTACATTTGCTTGTATTTTCAAAAAAGAACATTATAACTATGAAAAGCAGTGACCTGTGGGAGGGAAAATCAGAAAACCAGGTGAAATAGGGGATGGGGATTAAGGAGGGAACTTGTTAGTGATGAGCACGGGGTAATGTATGGAATTGTTGAATCACTATATTGCACACCTGAAACTAATAAAACCCTGTCTGTTCAAAAGAAAGAAAGAAAGAAAACCAGGTGAAGCAGGAAAACCAGGTGAATGCATGGAAGCAAGAATTCTCAGTGTCTACTTTTTTTTTTAATTAAGATTTTATTTATTTATTTGACAGAAAGAGAGCACAAGCAGGGGCAATGACAGGCAGAGGGAGAGGGAGAAGCAAACTCTCCACCTAGTGTGGAGCCTGATGAGGGGCTCTACCCTAGGATCCTGGGATCATGACCAGAGCTAAAGGCAGATACCCAACCAACTGAGCCACCCAGGTGCCCCACAATGTCTACTTTTTTATATTGTTTTGATTTTTGAACTATTTTTGAACAAAGGTGTTGTCTATTTTATTTTTTATTAAAAATTTTTTTTTGTATTACATAATCTGTATGCCCAGCATGGGGCTTGAACTCACAACCCCGAGATCAAGAGCCACATGCTCTAGCAACTGAGCCAGCCAGGCACCCCAAGTATTTTCTATTTTTAAAATAAAATTAATTTAATCCATAATGGTTCAGATTCATTTGTGTTGACATGAGAGATTTTCAAAACGGATTTAGTGCATAAAGCAGATCACAGAAATATATACAGAAGAATTTTGTTTTGTTTTTTTAAATATATCTATATGGCTATTTTCTTATATATATATTGGGAAATAGGAAAACCTAGAAAGATACATTCTAAAATATTAATAATAGTGGTTATCTCCATGGGGTGCCTGAGTGGCTCAGTGGGTTGAGCCTCTGCTTTCTGCTCAGGTTAGGATCTCAGGGTCCTGGGATCAAGCCCTGCATGGGGTTCTCTGCTCAGCAGAGAGCCTGCTCCCCCCCAACCACTGCCTGCCTCTCTGCCTACTTGTGATCTCTGTCAAATAAATAAATAAAAATCTTTAAAAAAAAATAGTGGTTATCTCCAGTTAAGAGGATTTAGGGTTACTTAATTTTAATTATTTTTCTTTTTATCTATATTTTTAAACTTTTGAACCATGACCATGTTTTATTTCTATAATCACAAAATAAAGAGAAATACACTTGCCTTAAACAAGCCTCAAAGAAAAATAAATAACCCAGGAAAAATGTGCAAAATTACAAAAAATTTAATTATCCTGAATATTTAAAGAATTCTCTCTCAAAAAAAAAAAAAGAATGCTGCAGAAAAATTTAAATGAGGAACCACAGGACAAAGAAATGTTTGTATACTTAAACAATGTATTATTTGAAAGTGATAAAGTAATACCGAACACTGCCAAATGATGAGGATAATCATTATATAGTAAGAAGGAAGAGCAGGTTGGCAAATAGTGTTATTTATATAAATAACATATAAATATATAAAAATATATTTATTCTAGACTTACAGATTTTACTGGGTGCCTGTATTTGGGTACAGATATAAATATGTGTATAGAATAAAATCTGTAAGGATAGGCTCCGAAAGGTAAAGAGGTATGATGTCTGAATGGTGGGAGGACAGGTGCTTACTTGTTTTCTTGTCTTAACTTCCATTTCTCTGCAATGAAATGGTTATTTGTATAATATAAAATAAAAGGAAATACTATTTGTAATATTGCCTTGTGAAAGATAGCCACAAGTAAGTTCATCATCACATTGTATGTAATGAAGAAAAACTGAAAGCAACCTAAGTATGTAAAAATAAGCTTTTAAGGTAACAGGGAGGGATGCCTGGGTGGCTCAGTTGGTTCAGCGTCCGCCCTCGGTTCAGGTCATGATCCCAGGATCCTGAGATCGAGCCCCGCATCAGGCTCCCTGCTCCGCGGAAGCCTGCTTCCCCGCCCTTCTCTGCCTGCCTCTCTGCCTACTTGTGCTCCCTCTCTCTCTGTCAAATAAATGAATACATCTTAAAAACATAAAAATAAATAAAGGTAACAGGGAGTCTGTGGGATATTTTCAATCACAAATCACTATGTTATAGAAAAATATTTATTAGTGTGAAAGATGCACAGTATGTAAAGAAATATATATCATATGTATACAAAGCACTATACACTACATAACTCCATTAAAAAATTACAATGTATATGCTTAGAAAAATTGGCAGAGGATACACACCAAGGTATTTGTAACTATGGTTACCCCCGAGTAGTGGAATTATAGGTATTTTTTGTTTTATTCTTTTGGATGTTCAAGGTTTTTTCAATGCTCGACAATAAACAATCCCTTCTAAAATGAGAAAAAAATAAAGCACTAAGAAACTTTTTAATGCTTAAAAAAAATAATGCTTTAAAGACAAATTCTAAACTATTGAAAAAATGTCACCCCCTCCCAAAGGAGAGGGGCCGTTAACTTGCAGACCTGCTGGGCTGGAAGGCAGATGGCGGGCAGTGTGGTGGGGGAAGTGACCAGGGCACGAAGGTCGTCTGTGAGGAGCCGCGCTGGGCCCAGGCCCTCCTTTGGCTGCTTCTGCTAAGGCCTCTCTGGCCATCCTAGAGTAATCACTGGGCCCCTCAGGGGAAGGAGAGGCTTGTAGGGGGAGGTGGGCTCTCTCAGATGGCCCCCTCCCCAAAGGCCAAGGCAGAGAGGTGGGCTATGAGACCTGGGCAGCCCCCTGGGCCCTTCATGTCTCCTGAGTGTTTACTACGACATTCTCTTCTCTGGACGCCTGCCCTCAGTCCCTGACCTAGCCAATCTATCTATCTTCCAAGCCCCTGTCACCCTTCTGAAAATATAGCTAATTATTTTATTCCTGGAACCAAAACATTTTATCCCAAGTCAGTACTTCTCCAACTTTCCTGCTGAAGTACACCAAGGGCAGACAAAAGAAATGACTTCAGTTCCCCCAGGGGACCGCACAGCCCAAAGCTTCTGCCAGCACACCCAAGCGCTCTTTGAAGGCTTCTGTTTTCTGTTAAAAATGCATGAGAATTTTACATTCTATTCCATAATATATCTGAATTTCTTTTAATATGAAGATGTTTAAAATTATCCACCTCAAGGAAAATTGGTGCTCCCGAAAGAGATACTGTGTTTATGTATCCTCCTTGGAGAAGGACCTGTACCCTAAAATCCAGATTCCCGACCGGCAGGGCTCCTGACAATTTGGCCCTCTCAAACCTTTCTGCCCTCTTCCCAGGGCTCCTGCGTGCACATTCCCCAGTCACTAAGCCACCTGGACTCCCCTCATTTCCCGGATATGCCAGCTTCTTCCTGGCCTCCTTGTTCCTGCTCACACTCTTGCTTCCCATGCTACCCCACTCTGCGTGCTGACAACCCAACCCCTCCCCAAAGGCCTCAAGGGGAATTAAACTCCCCCTTCACATTAAACCCCTCTGACTGCTCCTGCCCGGTGGGCTCCTGCAATACAACATTGAGAGATCAATCTGTAGCCTGAAAACAGCCTGTGCTTTGCAACCAGAAGACCAAGGTTCGAATCCTACCTCCAGCTCTTGACACTGGACAAACCACTTAATTCCTCTTAGATCTCATTTGTAAAAGGGTTCCGGAATACTCACAGTTCTCTCACAAGGCTTTTACAGGAATTAAATCCTGTTCAAACCACAATGTAGGACCCAGCACATGCTCCCTTCCCCTCCTCTCAACCTCTTTAGCGTGCTATTTGCACCATTTGCAAAAAGACTATACGTTTACGCATTCTTTTAAGTAATGGTTTCTTTCCGCCAAATAGATCAATGGCTCCCAATGTCCCAAAGAAGCTTCTTGAAGTAACCTCTGATCTCATGGCTTGAAAAAATTTGGTTATGAAACCAAACACGTTTATGGTTTGTCTAAGTTCTCTATCCCATTAAGCTTTTTTGAACATGGAAAGCAGCCCCAGCCTTTCCTCTCCAGCTCAACTTTGGGGACCGGGACCTGGGAGCCACCCACCGAGACCATAAACACCTTGAGACGAGGGCTCGGTCTTCATACTTCTCACCGCACTGTATGTACTCAGCACCTCGCACTTAGAACACACCTAGTAACTGCTTGTGGCATAAACAAGAAGTTTCACACAGATGACAGGGGGTGGGGAAGTCCACTCCAAATTAGCCTTTGGGCGCGCAGAAAGGGGTCATTGTTATGGGAGGCAGAGCTGGAGGCAAGCCCTTCTCCCCCCCACCCGCCTGGAGCAGCACCCCAATTACACCAGCTGGCCTCCAACTTCAGTGTGTGAGCCGATTAAAAAGCGCCCTCTCTTCAGTTGTCTGGAAACCCCTACAAGGAAAGTTTGCTGCCCAAAGTTGGCTTTTGACTAGAGTCTTAATAAGAGGCCTCAGCAGGCTATGGCTAGAGAGACAATGTCACTTAGAGGAGCAGCTTGAAGCGGCAGTTAGGAGAAGAATTATTTTAATGAATACATTTCCTTTCAATTGTATGGGAATATCAAGATCCCATTAGAATAGGGAAGCAATTAGAACTAATAAAGATGAATGCACAGTGCTCCGTGCGTGCGGAATAACAAGCAGCCAACAAAGGGACTCCCGAGAGCGTGCTCTAATCCAAATGAACCGGCGGCCCGCGGAGGGGAAGCGGCTCTGTTCAGCGGCTCAAAGCCCGTGGGTCCCGCGCATTCTGATCACGGCCAGCGAATGGCGTGAGTTGGGCCTCCGGGGTGGGGGTTGAGGGCCCCCGCCTGGGTCCTGGCCTGGCCCCTCGGGGATAGAGATGGGCCGCTGGCAGCCCCTTGGCGACGGCCATTCAGCCTGGGGCCCTGGCTCCCAGCCAGCTTCACGCCTGCCCCTCGCTCTGGGTCTCATTGTGTCCAGGTGGCAAATGCCTTCTCGCCAATTCCCCTTCGAGGTTTAGAGAGGGGGTGGGACGCTGGAGGAGGGAGAAGGGGGCCCTGTGTGCTCTCCCCACCCCTGCGCCTCTCCCCTCCCTCCCCGGCCAGGCTCTGCTCCTCCTCTGCGATGGGTGTTAGGTTACAGATACTGGTGGGTCACAGGCTGCGGAACACAGAAGCACTGTTGCTTACACAATTGCTGTTCAAACAGTAACAAACAATTTTCATTACCCAAGTCAGATCGAATCATCCGCCCAGCCATCCTGCCTCCATCCCAGCCGCTCCTCCAGGACCCCCGGCTTCACGCTCTGCCCATTCCGCTGTCACTGAACTGAGCTCCCTTTTTTCCTCCCTGACCCAGGAATACGCGACAAAGCTCTTCCTCCGATCCTTTCTTTGAGCCGGATCAGCTTGCACGGCTGTCAGAACTGTCGGGAGCAATAGTGAAGACACAAGCACCTGTGCCGACCCGGGCTCCCGCAAATCTGGAGTGACGTGTTACTCAGCATCTCTGTGAAGAAGGCACTCAAGAGTTTGGAGGACTCTCTTGCCAAGTTTAGAAGGAATCCAACAAGATAACCTTGGCTCCCCACCAAAGCGTTCACTGGCCTTAGAAGGAGTGTCAGGACTTGACATTTCTTTATTTAATCTTTTCTGGCCAGACGGTTTTTTCAACCAGGAATGTGTAAACTCGTTCCAAAATGTCTGCATGAGAGACGAGTCACACTCATTACTGAGATTTTTCTACCACTTATCCTTTAAAAAAAAAAAAGTCTGTAACATTTTATATTTCTTAATGATAGAGCACTTTAAAAGTGTGTTTACATTTATAATCTTACTTAACCTCAAAATAATTCTGTGGCGACAGGCAAAGCAAGGGTTGGCAGGCCTACAGATGAGGCAACAGTAGCCCAAAGAGGTTAAGTGTCCTGCGCAAGGTCACAGAATGAGTGGGTGAGGAGGGGCACCAGAGCTCAGGACTTTTGACCGAGTTCAGGGCTTTGTTCTAAGACACACCTTTTCTACACCCACAGAGTGCTGGACATTTCCAGGATAATTCATCCTGCCATTCTGCTTTTCCAGTGTAACTCCCTTATCCCTTTCTGCAACTAAACAATGCTAAGCACTGTGGACTTTCAAAGACTATCCTAGGCTACAACGGATCATCCCTCAGGAAGGTTTCAAGGCAAGAGTCATCAAAGTATTTGTTTTGCTGCTCCCCTCCCCCAAACAAAGAGGTATGCATTGCCTCCCTTTTAACAGCTTACGTAAGGATTGTTTACAAAGTCTGCCAGTCCTGGTAAGGTAGGCACAACCAAAACTAAAAATGATTGTCTAGGTCCCTTCCAGTAGAACACTGTAGCATCTAGGGGTTGGCAAATGGTAAAAACAAAGTCACTCAAATATTTTTTTTCATAATTTTGAGGTACAGTTTATATAGTGTGAGATGCAGAGCTATGAAGGGTATAGTTTGACAAGTTTTGACAAATATCTACCCCCAAATCAAGACACAGAACATTTCCATTGCTCCCAGAAAGTTCCTGCATACCCCTTTCCAGTCAAGCCTGCTCTAAACCTCCACTATTCTCATCTATCACCATAGATTAGGTTAACCTGTCTTGCACATCCAGTTGCATGGAGTGCTATTGTATGTAATCTTTCGTATCTTTCTTCTTTCACTCAACATAATGGCTGCTGGACTCTTCCATCTTGTATCAGTAGTTCCTTTTTTTTTTTTTCTGATGCATAATATTACATTATTCACTCATTTTCTAAAATCCAGTCATATTACTGCAAATCTGTCCCTCGTTCAGTGTTATCTCCTGTGTGCTCCTTCCCAGGCGTCTATCTCCTGCCTATCTTCTTGGCAATGCTTGAATTGAGGGAAATATGTAAATGAGCTCTTTTATCTCTAGTACTGTCCTTCTAGGTAGGAGTGGTTCTCTCTACCTTCAGGAGAAACAGATAACCAGGCAGTCCAGCACGAGTACGTGAAGACAGTCATGAGTACAGTCTTTGGAATAGAGACATCTAAGTTCTCATCTCCGGTCCAACTCTTAACAGAGGATTGGTTTGAGACAGGTGATTTCTGTGACTCTTTTCCCATTTGTAAAATAAGGGTAATAATACCTTCTTAATAGGGATTTGTGAGGATGAAATTATATTGTATGCACGATGTTTGGCACAATGAAAACTAGTAACAGTCTCAAGCTGGACTGTAATAAACATCCTTCTTCGTTCACACACTTTCAGTTTTTTTAAGTCAGATACTATAAGTGGGTATACATTTTCAGAAGTTTTTAAAGTGAAGAGCTCATGATTACATCTAGAAAAATATGACTGTCAGATATTTACTTAAAATAAATGTTATTTCCTGTGAGGGGGAAAAAAGCCTTTCGTCATTTATTCAGTGACAATTATATACTGAGTGCTGAATCTGAGGCATTCTTCAAGAGTTAAAGACATAGCCTTAGCTTTTAGGATGTTTAGTTTTGGAAGGTAATGAGATAAGCACAAAACTAATTATAATACAAAGCAGAGTATGGTCAATAATAATAATTTAAAACTATTAATATAGTGGTTAAGAGCATGGTCTTTTGAGTCATCCTATATGGTTCAAATCTCAGTCATGTGATGTTGAGGAAGTTACTTAATGTCTTTCTGTATTACTTCACTTATAAAATGGGGATAATAATACCACTTATCTAGCAGGGCTGTTATGACTAGATGAGTTAATACATGTAAATACTTAGCACAGTATCAGCACATTAAAAATATGCAATAAATAATAGCTAACATTTATTGAACACTCCATATGTGCTGAGCACTGCATTAAATACTTTATATGCATTACTTCACATAATCTCCATAATGTTACTGCTATTATATCCATTTTACTGATAAGGTAACTGAGAGGCAGGGAGTTTAGGTAACTTGCCCACGATTACATAGCTAGCAAATAGCAAATGCCATGGGAAAGAGAGATCTATAAAATGGGGATGATAACAATACCTCTATGAGAATTAAACAAATTAATATCTGAAAAGTGGTTAGAACAGAGTCTAGTACATAATAAGGTCTATATAAGTGGATGTTAAATAAATGTAAATTGCTATGGTAATTCAGAGATAGCAGTAAGTAACTTCCATGCGGGGAGATTAAGGATTTGGATTGGTGACATTTAAGCTGAGCCCCGAAATAAAAGAGACAGAGAGAGAGAGAAAGGAAGGGAAGGAGAGAGAGGAGGGAGCGAGATAGGAAGGAAGGAAGGGAGGGAGGGAGGGAGGGAGGAAGAAAATAAGAAGGGTGGAAGGGAAAGTGAGGAGATAGAGGGAAGAACCGGGGATATGCAAAAAGAGAAAAAGTGATGGGAGTAGTTAATTTTTATTAGGTCAAAGAGTCTCCCCTATCCTTCCATCAGTCAATATTTCTGCCAGCTGTGTTTTCCTTTCACCCCTATAGAATCTGCTATCCTCGCTCCCTCATCCTCAATTTTGTAATACTTATGGGGAGCCTGTAGGTGCCAGGCACCGTTCTAAGAGCTGGGTATACAGCAATGCACAAGAGAAGCCAAGTCTCACTTCCTATTCTGCACTACAATAAGGCTCCACCTGGATTCCCTGCTTTTGGTCGTCCCGACTTCCAATCCATCCTCCACACTGCCACGAGAAAGATTGTGAAGATAGAGATCTGGTCCAGGCACTCCCTGGCTTAAACTCCCAGTAGTAGTTTCCCATCGTGTTTAGAATAAATTTCAAACTCCCTAGTATCCTGTGCAAAGTTCTTCACTGACTGGCCCTCAAAGAGCTGTCTCCCAGCCTTCACCTCCCTGCACTCTCCACTTGAGCCAGTAAAATCACTCCAAATCAATCCTAGATACTTAGAATAAGCACTTGCTGAAAAGACGTGGCTAGAACGCCATCCCTATTTCAACCTTGTCCATGGAAACACTTCCCATTCTGCAAGCCTTGGATGAGAAATCCAGGGTTACCCCCATTCAGCTCTGGAGCCTGAAACGCAGCGCTGAGAACGTACCTCCCACCTCCCCTGCACGTAAACCCAAACCCTTAGGGAGCCGGAAGGGGCGGGCCTTCGCTCGGTCCCCGGGCCACCATCTTGGCTGAGCTGGCCGGAAGTGGTCCAGCGAACCGGTGCGCGGGCGCACACTGAGGCTGCGCCGGAGCGGCGCGCAGGTCTTCAGCGCCGGCGGCGTTGCGGCAACGGTCTCGATCCCTCCGCATTGCAGTCCAGCATCCCGAAAGCCCCTTCAGACCTCTCTCCTAGTCCTCCTCCCGCTGCCCCAGGCTCTGTCCCGCCCCTCCGCCGGGGTTTGCGCAGCGGCTTGCACGCCCCTTGGCCCTTGTACGTGCTCTGCACCTGCCTGCCTGAAACATGTTGCAGAAACCCGAGAGCGGGGCTCTCCCCATCCCTCAGGCCGAGGGGGAGAAGGATGGCGACCGTGACGGTGAGACCCAGGCCCTGACCGCCTCTCAGAATGAGGTCCCGAGCCCCTTCCTGCAGGAGAGCCCCAAGGAGGATCTTGGCGCCCGGAAGGAGGAGGGGGCTACGGAGTCCGCCCTCACCCCAAAAGGCTCGAGGACCTTGGCAGCGAAAGCCTTGGCCCGGCGCAGGGCCTACCGCCGTCTGGATCGGACGGTGGCCGAGCTGGTGCAGTTCCTGCTGGTGAAGGACAAGAAGAAGAGTCCCATCACTCGCTCCGAGATGGTGAAATACGTAATCGGAGACTTGAAGGATTTGTTTCCTGAGATCATCGCAAGGGCCGCAGAGCATCTGCGGTATGTCTTTGGTTTCGAGCTGAAACAGTTTGGCCGCAAGCACCACACTTACATCCTGGTCAACAAATTCAAACCTCTGGAGGAGGAGGAGGAGGTGGAGGAGGAGGATCTGGGAGGAGATGGCCCCAGATTGGGTCTCTTAATAATGATCTTGGGCCTTATCTACATGAAAGGTAATAGTGCCAGGGAGACACAGGTCTGGGAGATGCTACGTCGGTTGGGAGTGCGTCCCTCAAAGTACCATTTCCTCTTCGGGTACCCGAAGAGACTTATTATGGAAGATTTTGTGCAGCAGCGATACCTCAATTACAGGCAGGTGCCTCACACCAATCCGCCGGAATGTGAATTCTCTTGGGGTCCCCGGAGCAACCTGGAAATCAGCAAGATGAAAGTTCTGGGGTTCGTGGCCAAGCTCCATAAGAAAGAACCCCAGCACTGGCCAGTGCAGTACCGTGAGGCCCTGGCAGACGAGGCCGACAGGGCCAGAGCCAAGGCCAGAGCGGAGGCTAGTATGAGAGCTAGGGCCAGGGCCAGGGCCAGGGCCACTGATAGGGCTGGTATATACCCCTGGTGAGGACTGGTGGAACAGTGGGCAGCCAGGTCCTTCTGGTTATGAAAAAGCTACTGTCTGAGTCATAAGTAGTATCGCTGGGGGTAGGTGGCTAATTAGAAGTTGTATTTGTGTAACTAGGATTTAGGTTTTGTATCTTGCTATGTTTTGTTAACATTTTACATACTGTTAAATTGATGTTTATAAATGAGACTGGTCTACTTTTTCCTGTAGCATTTTATTGTAGAGTTTGGCTGGTTTTGTAAAGTGGATCGAAAACTTTACATTTTGTTCTGTGATCTTGAACAAATGACGCAGCATTGTACTGCTCTATGTTAATGGTTTCAAGGACCTCAGTGGTGTGATCATCTGGTACCATGAAAAAAATAGCTGATCGGTATCTAGCTTCCCAGTGCTTTTCGTCTATATTGTATAAAGAAAAAAGACTGACCTGTATCTCTATTTGTGAGCTATTATAGTATCTAGAGAAAAATGAAAATACAATAAATTAGAACTCTACCCCGGTACACTTAATAAATTAAACATTTGCTGAGCATCTTCTGTTGTGTGGTGTTTGGGGCACCTGGGGACAGAATGCTGAACAAGATAAGGGTCCTATATTTGTGAACTGGAGATCAAGAAAGTAAACCAGAAATTAGAGAGCTGTGAGTTGAAGGCTGCAGAGGGACCCCTAACCCAGCTGGGGTGATTGGGTGAGGCTTGCCTGAAATAAGCTTTAGTCAGACTTTGGGGGTTGAGGGGGAAGGATAGGGCATGTGGAGGGGAGGGAAAGGAAAAGCAGAAGTTGGGGGTGGGAGACGGTATTGGGAATAACAGGGGCACAGTTGCCCCTCCGTAACATAGGAAGAAGATTCGATTCATGGCAGAGCTGGAAAACGCCCTCCCTTTGCCAGGGCTCTTGTTTCAGAACAACTCATTTCAATGCACAGTGATGGTGACTATTAGTGTTGTGGTGCCCTCCATCTCCCTTCTCTCAACCTCTTTCTACCAAAGCTGTCAGAGACCAAATACTGTAACTCAGGAACAGTATGTCCATGGGTGGAGGGTACATATGATGTCCCCTACTATCGAGAGTTTCCATTTCAAGATTTCTTCCCTAGCCTAGGGCCCTCATCCCTATTTCTACCCGCTGCTTTCCAACTGCCACCTCCCGTTTGGAGGAGACTTGTAAGGCATTGCTCACATTCTTAACTAGCCATGAAGGGTCATCCACAATGCTTGCCGCTTTCACTCTGGGGATACAGCCTATGGAAAAGATACATAGAATAATAGGGAAAGTGGTAACCAAGCCAGAGGGGACTGTGAAACTCCCCCCCCCTCCCCTGCAGCTGCCATATGCAGACGAGCCGCTTTTCTACACTTCACTGCCAGTTTTTTCCTGCTTTCAGCTGTATTCAAATAACATTTCTGAATACGTGAAGGTAGGTATGGAATACAGATAAATACTTGGGGACACAGGCCCAGAGATCCAGCAAACCAGACTGAGACTGAAGCTGTAAGCTTATGGGCAGGAAAGTTTACTAATGAATTAAAAGAGGACTTCTGAGGGCGCCTGGGTGGCTGAGGGTTGGGCCTGCCTTCAACTCGGGTCGTGATCTCAAGGTCCTGGGATCGAACCCCGCATGGGGCTCTGCTCGGTGGGGAGCCTGCTCCGCCCCCCCGCCCCGCCCCACTGCCTCTCCACCTGCTTGTGATCTCTCCCTGTCAAATAAAAAAATAAAAAAATAAAAAGAGGACTTCTGGGCAGTTTATAATTCATTAAACAAACAGAAATACTGAGTGTCCACTATATGCCAAGGACTTTGCTGGGTTTCAGAGTTTAACATGGGAAGACTGGCTTTACCTGCAAGGAACAGTAACAGTGATAATTTCTCACATCTGTATTTTCTCACCCGCTATGTGTGCACCCAAGGGTCAGATTACTGGGTGGTTTGCCTGCAGTCACTAGGTTAGCCAAAGGCAGCACCAAGACCAGAACCCGAGTCCCTGCCCCCCAATCTAGTATGTTTCACTTGAGCATTCCTGGCTTCCAACATGTGTGTGATTTTACTTACCCCAATTCCAAAACACAAACAAGGGCCTGTAGAATTATCTCTAGTTGCCACTGCGATCCTTAGGGCAGCAAAATAGCATAGAAATACTCTCCCATTTTACCTGTACCTGTAGATGTGACTGCTGAAATTTGGATGTGTTAACACTTAGCAAAGACAGGACTAATAACAGTACCATTTATTAAACATATACTATAGGCCAAAGGCATCCCCCCAAGCCCCCCACTTTTTACAACTACATTGCAAAGTAGGTATTACTAAACACCTCCATTTTATAGATGTTAAAGATGGTAATTCTTGCCATTTATCTACTACCTAAGAGAAACCAGCTTTTTTATGCTTTACATATCTTTTGATGATTTTTATAACAATTTTACAGGGTAGATCTCTGTTCCGTTTTGCACTAAGCAAAGAGTCAGGAAAGCTGGAAAGTTCTGACACTGTATCATAAGGACTGGAACTGAAGTCTGAGTCAGAAGCCTGACTTTTTCACTATTATACATTTCCTTCTTTGAGGGAGCCCTTCCAGGCTTGGGTCATCTGTCTCTGGACTCATGTGCTTTCTTTAAACACTGCCATCTCTCTGGAGACACAAACAAGTACAGTGTAGTCAGGCTAATTATGACAAGACAGTGGCCTGCAGGAGGGTAAAAAGGAAGCTAAAATAAAGTTGAGGAATTATCTGTGAACACTGATTCCAGCTCTGCTTCCTCTCCGCCCCCCCCACCCCGTGCGCTCAGAGTGCTGACTACATGTGAAGTGTGTCGCTTTGCTCAAACCCCGCATGTTTTGCCCTTTAGAGGCCATGTTGCCTCAGTCCACTTTAGTCTGCTCTCTCCGCTGAGCCTCAGATTAAGACGTCCATGCCATGGAACAATCCAATAACATCTGCAGGCCTTCAAATAGGATTCCCAGTGTTTTTGCACATGGTACGAAGGGCTGCCAGGACTCATACCCTTGCCTCGGCACGGAAGACCTCCCATGTCACAAACGTCATCATCAGCTTCTCAGAAGTACTAGAAGTTTGGCCTCTGGGCCCACGGGTAGAGCAGACATTGGCCATGGTGAGGGCGAGAGATAACGGACGCCTCCTGTTACTTATGGTCATTCACATGAGGGAGAAAACTGGCCTGGATCTCCTCGCTCATCCTCCTTTAGGCACAGAACTAGCATGTGTTGGGTGAAACACTGAGTGAGGAGGCCCTGGCACTGCTGTTGGGGGAGCGGTGGCAGATGGAAGGCTTCGAACCGTACTTATTCTATGACAACCAGGAAGCTACGCCAGGAAAGGAAATTGCCTCGGAAATGGTGAGTCCTGCTTTGGCCAATGGGAAGTTCTTAGTTCAGCCCCAGCCTCTGCAGACATCCTGATGCACACCAGAGTGGGGACTTCGGACCCACCGGAACTCGGAGAGTGTTTGGAAACAGGCTCGGGTTGATTACAGCCCCAGCGTGGAGCAGGCTCATAATGGCCCAGAAGTGGCAGGCAGCTCATTTACAGCCCCTGTAAATCAGGCCTCGATTCACAGACTCCATCACAGTTCCCACTTGAGATAATTATGCTCCTGGCCTTGGTCATGGTGGCAACTGATGCTTGTATAGATTATTCCGCAAATCGTGCAGGAGACATGGGTAACAACCACCTCCCAGCAGAAACACGGTGTACTGCCTAAGGAGGTTAGGTGTTTTGAAAAGTGTCCTAATCAAGGCCTTTTAAAAGTCATGACTCTGTGACTTTGAACAAGGAATTCCAAACTCAGACTGAACCTCTAGGACAAAGTTTAATGGGTGGTGGAAGTGGTGGTCGGCTACCACCCACACCCCGCATCACGTCCCACCAACGGAGTACGCTGCAGACCCAGCCCTGTTCCCAAGCCGGTCATGGCCGCTAACAATACCAGCCAGCATTTGCTACCTCCGCTTTCAGGCATGGTGCTAAGAATGACAATCTCCTGCATCTGCACCCCAGCCTCATGAGGCTGGTCCTATGTTGGCCAATATGACTGTGCAAAAGGGAAACCAGCAGGGAAGAAGAATTTCTTCCATTCCCTCAGTGCACAAGTTAAATGACTTGCCCAAGCTCATGATATTGCTAGTGAGCAGCAGTTCCAGACCTGGAACTTAAATCTTCTGGGTTCCTGTGGACAGTCCACCCTTCTGATCTTCAGAAGCCTCTTAGGGGAGCGGCCAACCTCCTTTTAGGAAAATGGGGCCAAGGAAGGAAGGAAAGAAAAACTCTCATCCTGCCCGGTTATAGCATAACCTAGAGCACACACAGGCTAGAGAGTAGAAGCAGGGATGACGGAGAGGGGCAAGTTGGCATCTCCAGTTGTAGGGTTATGGGCCTTTTGTCACAAGAAGGGAGAGGAGACCATTTTGGGGGAATAACACTTCAAAGCAGCAGCCCTGTGGTCCTAGCAGTGGGGGAATTAGTATAAGGGAAGCAGCAGCCTTGGCCTGGGAATATTCAAGAGCCCTACTGGGTGTCTAGCACGATGAGGAAGAGCCGCAGTACCTGAACCAGGGGGACAGAGGAGAGCTGAAATGGAAAGCTCCCAGCCCCTGGAGCAGACAGGACCTGCACTCCAGTCCCACTCTCTGCCACGTGATAGCATGTGGCTCCGCTGAGCTACCTCACCTCTCTGAGCTTTGGTTTCCTCGTCTTTAAAACAGAGGGAATGCTACTTATTTCAAAATCCGTGAGAACTGAATGTGGGGATCACCAGCGCCATACACAGTATCTGGTACATGGTAACTATCATTCTCATAAAATGTATTCACTCGTTCAACAAATATTGTTTGACCAACTTCTATATATACGAGGCATACACGCTAGGTAGTGAGATTACAGCAGAGAACAAAAGGGACAACAATCCTTATGCTCCCAGAGCTTACACACTAGTGTGAGGAGACAGGTAATAAAGGATAGAAGTAGAACACACAGCATGGCAGATGGAAATCTGTGTCGTAGGAAGAAATGAAGCCGGACAAGGGAAAGGGTGACAGAAGAGTGTGCAATGTAAAATTGCCTGGTTGGGCCTTGGGACGCCTGGGTGGCTCAGTGGTTAAGCGTCTGCCTTTGGCTCAGGTCATGATCTCAGGGGTCTGGGATGGAGCCCGCCCACCGAGCCCCGCCTCCCTGCTCAGTGGGGAGCCTGCATCTCTCCCTCCCTCTGTCTGCTGCTCCCCCTGCTTGTGCTGTCTCGCAAGCTCTCTCCCTCAAATAAATAACTAAAATCTTTTAAAAAATAAATAAATAAAATAATAGAACTGCCTGGCTAGGGAAAGCCTCACTCAGAAGTGATGTCTGAGTCAAAGCTGAAGGTGAGAAGCAGGGAGTCCGCAAGCTGTCTGGGGGTACTGTGAAAGAGGGGGGCTCGGCAGAGGGCACAGCAAGTGTGAGAGCCAGGCAGGTTCTGAGAAGTAGCTCCAGAAAGCAGAGAGGGCTGAGCGGGAGGGGTTAAGTAGGAGGCCTTGCGTTCCTGACCCTGAAGTTAGCGGGCTCAAGTGCCCAAAACAAGGAATGGAGACAGGTCTGCCCCCAAGAATGGCTGTGGGAGTCCCGCAGGGGCAGGAACCATAGTGGCCTAAGGCCTGAGGCCTGGCTGAGGCTTCCTTTGGGCCCAGAAGGGGAAGGAAAGAGAAAATATTCTTTCTTAATGGCTTTTTTCCCCCTTAATTACAAATGCTTGTAGTGGAAAATTTAGAAAGTCGCGTAAAAATAGAAAGAAGAATATGAACTCTCGGGGACACTGGCACCCAGAGGCGATTGTAGTTAATGGCGCCACGTGGTTTTTACATCTATCGCTAGTATATTTCTTCACCCGCTGAGGGTATAAACACTTTGTTGCTACTTTAACAATGAGTTACAATGACGGTGAGCCCTACTCCTTGCATTATTGCCCTCGAATATTTCTGGGAGCTCCCAATGGGGCATCTCCAATGATGTCACAAATCCGTCCATCCACAGCAGTCACTACGTAGGGTTCATGGAGGCCCAGGAAAGGAACCTCTGTTGGAGAGGCTCCTTGTGGGGTCTCCCCGACCACACCCATGGCTGCTGCCTCCTGTCATGCCCCCAGGATTCTAGAAGAGCTGCTGGGTCTTTGTAGGGGTGGACAGAGTGTCTTGCTCCCTCACTCTGTGCCAAGGTGTGTCCCCTGTGTCCCAAAGCAGCAGTGCCAGGCCCTCTCCAACCTCCTCAGGAAGCCTGCTCATCTATGCTTGCGATCTCCTGCAAGTGACTCTCCAAACTTTAGCTGAAAATAGTCGAGTCACCTGCACAGGGACCTGCCCAGGCTCCCCCTTCCTCTGCAATTCTTCTCCTCAAACCTTAGGAGAAAAAGGAATGCAAAGACAGTCCCTCTTTCCCAAGGCATGGCTGTTTACACTGCTGGACCAGAACTGTGAACATCTGCGTTCTGGCGGACAGTGTCTACACGTTTTCAGGCTTACGTTGCTTTTCCCCAAAGAAAGGGCTACCCCGAGTGTGAACTAAATGCTCCACTTCTAGCAAACTGCTGGCAACTATAGTTCCTTCCTCCCCTCTTCTCCCACCTGCTCAGCATGTTGTCTTTTTTCTTTTCTTTTTCTTTTTTCTTTTTTTAAGATTTTATTTATTTATTTGAGAGAGAGAGCACAAGAACATGAAAGAGAGAGGGCATGAGCTGGGGGTGGGGGGTAGAGGAAGAGGGAGAGAGGAAAAGCAGTCTCCCTGCTGAGAGGGGAGCCCGACCCTCGGGTTGATCCCAGGACCCTGGGACCATGACCTGAGCCAAAGGTAGATGCTTAACCCACTGAGCCACCCAGGTGGGCTTGCTCAGAATGTTTCCAAAACCAGGAGTGTCATATAGTGTTAGAGATGACTAGGGTTTAGGTAAGATGTTGGAATGGGGAAAAGGATTCTAGGCAAGGGAAATAGTTCCAGCAAAAGTAGGGTATCAGGAAAGGGCACAGTTGTCCTGGGAAGCAAGAAAGGACCAGAAGGTTGGAGCAGAGTCTGTGGAGGCGAGGAGAGGGCACTGTGGCTGAAGGAAGCAGCTGAGGACGGTGGCTGAGGTGGGCACTGAGCACATGGTGGTCCTCCAGGAAGGCGGACTGGCTGGACAGGAGAGGGAAACTGGAGGCAGGGAAGCCAACGGGGAGACCCTGGGAATAATCCAATTAGGAGCTGATGACAGTCTGACCAGCAGGAATGGGGGTGGGAAAGAGCTGGTCGGGGGACTAACTTGAAATGATTTGATAACTGATTAGCTGTGGGAAATGAAACAGAAAGACATATGAAGCATGACTCAGCAATGTGAAGCTAGAGCGACTGGAAGAAACTAGATTGTTCATCAGAACAGCTGAATGCCCAGAGGGAGCTGGCTTGGGATCAAGAGATGGATATAGCTCTAGGTACATTGAGTCTCCATTGCTCAGCGGGATGCCCAATGGACACTTAGAGATGGAACAGAGGAGAGACACTGAGGCTGCAGGTAGATGGTCTGAGTCGGCCTCTTAGAGTACATGGCCCAAACCATGGCCTTTCTGCATGGGAAAGTGTCCAGAGGAGAGAAAAGGAACTTGACCCACCTTTCTCCTGGCCATATGGGAGAAAGCAAGGATCTTCAAAATTCCAACAGATTACACAGAAATGCAGTCCTGCCCCTACAGTTGACTTTTGAGGCCCGGTTCTGGATCCGTCTTTAGATTTACTTCTGTGAATGATCTGGGGGCTAAGAAAAAGGTCTCGGTATGGCCAGGGAGTCACGAAACTGGGGAAAGAGAAGCTGCAGTTAGTTGCAGTTGGGTGTCAAGGAAGTGTTGGCCAAGGGTCTTTGTGTGCACTAAAAACAGAACTTCAGGGTGCTTGGGTGGCTCAGTTGGTTAGGCAACTGCCTTCAGCTCAGGTCATGATCCCAGAGTCCTGGGATTGAGTCCCACATTGGGCTCCCTGCTCCATGGGGAGTCTGCTTCTCTCTCTGACCTTCTCCTCTCTCATGCTCCTTCTCACCGTCTCTCTCTCAAATAAATAAATAAAATCTTAAAAAACACACACACACACACACACAAAACGGAACTTCAAACAACAGAGTCACACTGCAGCTGGAAGGACTCATGACAGACCCAAGTCAAGGCTTAACTGGGCCAATGCATGGGATTCCAGACTTAGTAGCCTTTCTTTCCCTGCTCTCCAGCAGACTTTCTTGCTTAGAAAGGAAACACCAGCATCTTTAATCAGACCCAAGACATCTCCGCAGCACAAGATACACTCCAAGGGACAGAGGTTCTCACTCAGGGAGAACACACATGTCCGGACCTCACCCAGATGCGAATATGAACTTGGCAGACACATGTAGAGGCATCTCCTCCGATTCCGTGGAAGAAGTGAAGGAAAAATATCACTTGACAACCATCATAGGCCAAGCACTTTCCCTAGAGCTCTCCAGGTATTTTCCCCTTCAGTTTCAAACCAATTGTGAGACAAAGACATTATTTTCCCATTTCATAGAAAACTAAGGCTCAGAAAAATTAAGCATTTGGCCCAGGATCACATGCTTGGAAAATGGCAGAGGGTTCCTGACCCAGATCTGCCTGTGTACTCATGCATTCTTCTTCATTCTCACATACAAATGCACAACAGACTCACACACACACAAACCCATCCATGCCCTCTAGACATACAAAACCCCCATAGAGCATATGCTCCTTGAGGGCAAGGATCTTTATTCTGCTCACTGATGTATCCCAGCTATCTGGAAAGGCATCTGGCCCAGAGGACACACTCAGTAAATACTTCATGGCTGCTGTTAAATGAATTGAATGAGCACAAACGTATGTAACACTAAACTATGCACGTCTACACACACACACATGCACACATAACACACACACTCATCCCCTCACCTTCACATGCACTTACAGACACATCAAATTCACCACCTGAAAGGAGATCCCAGGGGAGGGGCCCCCAGCTCTCAGAGCTGCCCAGGGGGGCCTGCTCCTGGAGGGGTGACCTCAGGCTCATGGGCCTACAGCCAGTCTCCCCAGCCTCCCCCCAACCCCCCCCGCCGGGAGCAGGCAACTGGCTTCAACACAGCCCGCCTCCTTCTTTCCCCAGCTCAGTCAAAACAAAGAATTCTGCAAGAGTTTTGCTAAGAGAGAAAGCAGAGAGAAATAAATCAAATAACTGCAGGCTCCCGAGGGGATGAGTTGACCGAGCCCGAGTCTTCTCCTAAGCCATGCCCTCCAGTCTGGCCTGGGCCTGGCTCGGCCGCAGGGTGCTTGGCTCCTGGAGCCCCGGCCCAGCTTGGAGGCTCTGCCAACAGCTTGATGCTGGGCCTGAGGGAGGAGGGAGTTGGCGCAGCTGCTCAATGTGGGGGATTCTCTGTCCCTCCAGATACCACAACTTCTGCTTTCAGGGCATAGACCCTTCTGCCACGCTGGCCTGGAGCAAGCTGCAATTTTACATGCTCCTCTCCGTCTGCTGTGCCCTGGGCTTGTAAACCAGGCTGGTCCGACCCAACTTACTCAGCTGAAATGTGTCAGTCCCTTGCTTAAAACCCCAACCCCCTTCATTCCGTAGAGCCTAGGCTCTGCGTGGGGCGGCTCCTACCTACCTCTTGGCCCCTTCCCACTCCACCCCTTCATCCGGCCTCCAGGTGCATTGACAGAGCTGTACTGAAGGCTGCACCAGAGCCCACGATACCAAGGACTAGATACGGTCAACGACTCCAGAGCAGACCCCAACATCACCAGGCCCTCTGGATTAAAATGTAAATTCTGGGGCTGCCTGGAAGAGGGGGGGTTCAGTTGGTTGAGCATTGGACTCTTGATTTTGGCTTGGGTCATGCATGATCTCAGGGTCTTAAGATCAAGCCCCATGTCGGGCTCAGTGGGGAGTCTGCTTGATATTTTTCTCTCTCCCTCTCCCCCTCCCCCTGCTCATTCTCTGGCTCCCAAATAAATGAATAAATCTTAAAAAAAAAAAAAAAAAAAAAAAAAAAAAAGTAAATTCTGAGCCTGCCCAAGCCCTGCTGAATCAGAATCTCTGTGGTTGAGGCCCAGAATCCAGCACTTTTAACAAGCTCCCCAGGCTATTCTCACACTCCAGAATCCAAGAAGCACACCCCAGATCTACCAAATTCCATACCTATCCCCCTGCATATATAATAATAACTAAAACATTTATTGAGCACTTACTAGGTGCCAGGAGGCATTTTCGTGTCTGAGATCCGTGAACCCTCCCGAGACTGCTGGGAGGGAAACATGTTCTACTTCTGCCTTCACACTAACTTGTCCCAGCGCCCACAGCTCTAGGTGGGAAGGACAGGAACGAATCCAGGCCCCGTAACTTCCAAGCCTGCATGGGAGCCACGACCGCCCTCTTTCTAAGACAGGGCAGGGTGCTCCTACCCTCCCTGCGGACACTCAAACCGACCACACCACATGGACGAGGACCCTCGCCCCTTCAGAGCTGCTGACAAGAGGAGACAGAGGCCAGGGCATTTTCAAAGGCTCCTGCTTTCTTTCCCACCCCAAGTCTGGCATACACAGACCTGAGCCGAGGGCGCCAGCAGCCACAGCCAGCGGGGCCCGGGCGTTGGCGAACCGCGGCTCCGGGGCTCTGGCAGCGCCCACGGGCCCTGAGGCTCAGCCCTGCCTGCCGCAGTGCTCGTGCCCGCTACCGGCCTCGACTACCGGGTTTGGGGGCGGGGGGCCGGACCCTGCGCGCCAGCCTCCGTGGGCCTGGCGTGTCCTGGCTCCCCAAGACCAGCGCCCCTGACGGGGCCCTCCTGGAATGCTGCAGCTAGAGAGCAGATGTGCTAGCAGCTCTCTCCAAAAACTAGTCTTCTTAGGAATCCTGCCACAGCCCGGGGAGGGGCGGGGGGATTGGAAAAACAACTGAAATACCATAACGCAGAAAAGTGATCCAAATAAAAAGCAGCAACTGTGTATCTGGAAGGAATAAACCAAGGAGGAGAGGCGCAGAGTCGAGCAGCGAGCAGCGTGGCCACGAGGCTGCCAACCTTGGCTGTGGCGGGGGCTGGGGGCTGGGGGCTGGGCGGCAGCAACCAACCGGCCACAGCGCTGCTCTGGCCAGGGGCCGGGGTGCGGGGAGAGCAGAGTCTGGGCTGACTCATGGGCGTGAAGAGCGCATCTCAACCAGCAGCGTCCTCCCTCCCAGGCCTCCACGCGCTGTGTTCTTCAGCTCCCAGACCTCCAGCACTGTCTAGAAGGTCCTTTCCCTCCGTTCTCTGCTTGGGGCCACGGAGAGAGCCAGACCAGCCTCACTGGTATTCTGCACTGGGGAGAGAGGACTTTCTCAGAAGAGGGCTTGGATACCAAGACAGTGGAGGAAAAGAGGTGGGAAGACTTAGTTTGAGGTCCCAGAATGCAGAATCAAAACAGGCTCCCACCCAGTTCCCTCCGGATGAACAGTGCAAATGTGGGCAACTCACTTATCTGCACGGAGCCCAAACTGCCACCCCGTAAGATGGGCAAACTCAAGCTTTCTCTGCACACCTCAGGGTCACACGGGACCAACGCATGGACAGGTTATCAAGGCTTGGCTCCAGCACAGAAAGGGAGATGGTGGTATGTCACAATATTTGGAGGTGAAGAATCAGGTTTGAGACCTACTGACCAGCCAGGAGACCTTGGAGTAGACACCTAACTTCTCTGCTTAGGAGAGACAAAGCTGAGGCAAAAAGCTGTCGAAGCGCTTTTATAAGCCGTAGCTGCAATCAGCTTTCCCTCCTAAGCCATGTACCAGGTACAGAACTGAGCATTTCCACATAGTGTCCATACATTTCTGTGAAGTATTGTTCCCATTTTACAGATGGGAAAACAAGACTCAGGCAAGTTAAGGAACTTCTGAAAACCTGCAGATGCAGGGTTTGAAGCAGGTCTGTTTGGCTATGGAACACAAGCCCTCTCTCCCATTGCAATGCAGTGGGCAGGGACAGGCGGCGTCCCGGTTGGCAAGCTGAGGGAGGAGACCGAGTCTCAGCAAAGGCTGGGGCTATCTGGCAGCAGGGGTGCTGGGATGCCGTTTGGGGTCGACCGCTGCAGGAGGCTTAGTGGATTGAGGTGCCCAGGCCTGGAGGAACGGAAGCCCCCAGTGCCCCATACCAAGCTGGAGGCCAGGTGCCCCAGGGTTCAAAACCGAAATAGTCCACCATGAGAGAGATAGCCAGGCAGGTCCTGGGGAATAAAGCAGGGAGCATGAGAGCTGCTAAGTAGGTCAGCAGAGCATCAAATTGTTGAGCGAGACAGGTAAGGAGCTGGAAGCAAGCGGGATTGTTAACAGGGCAACTGCAAATAAAAGGAAACCCACCTAGGTCCCCAGGATGATGCAGGAATAAGCCCCACACCCATCAGTGAGGCCTCCTCCTACATCGAATGCTCTGGGAAACTAGGAGGGCTTTTGGACGGATACCTTATTAAGGCCTAGGCTCCAACGCAGAAAGCCTGATGGTGATATGTCACAGAATATGGAACCAAAGAATCAGGTGTGAGACCCACTTACAAGCTATGTGACTCTGGAATAGACCCTTAACCTTTCTGTGCTGGAGAGAGCCAAAGCCTTAGAGAGGAGCAGAGCAAAGACCATTTTCCCTTCCTGTCTGCTCTCCAGCCTCTCGCCCAAGCCCTGCCCCCCACCCCACCAGCTCCATAGAGCTTGCCTTTCTGATAGCCATGGGCCACGCTCATCCTTATGCCTCGTAACCCTTGCACACGACTTGTATGGGCCCTTCTGACAGTTCTGACCACCGTAAAGAACAGCGTGCATATCTGACACCCCATCACGACTGGGTTTCTCAAGGACAGCCCCTCTTGGTGCCTGAGGTAGGACTGATAAGTGTTTGAGAACCGAAGGAGGGACTAAGTGGACAAAAATTCCTCAAGGGGGTCTCCTAAAGCGGTAGTGGTCAATGTGGGTCTTAAAGGAGTGGGTATATTTGGATAGTATTTTTTTCTTCAAAGAAATCAAAGCTCTTCTGAGTTAGCCATACCATTCCCCAAATGCTAGAGGAACCTTTTAACAACATTTATGTATTTGGTCCACACACATTTAAGGAGTATATACTACATGCCAGATTGGAAAGCAAAAGCTACAAGATATGGGCCCTGTCCTCAGAAGCCTGACTATGAAGTGGCTGGGAATGGGTACAGGAAAGTACATGGATAATTACACTCTATAACCATCTAGAAGATTCTATGGCAGCCTTAAAAAGATAACCAATTCATCGAGGAGAGAACAAGAAAAGATAGGATTGTCATGTGTGGCTGTGCAGGTTGTGCACTGTACAAGCTGGGGCACTCCCTGGAGTTGAGCAATGCAGGGGCCCAGTCCTTCCAGACCAGCAGCATCTGAAGCCTTTGTGCCACCTCCCCCAACCCCCAAAGGTTAGTCCATCAACAGGGTCCCTATAGGCGTTTCTTTTCCTCTCACTCCCCTCCTCTCTGAGAATTCCTTTGTCCAGCTTTTCAGAGGTTTCTTCAGAAAAACTCCCCCAGGAGCCCCTGCTATCCCCTTTCTCCTGTCAGCTCTATAAAGCAAGCTGGCTCCTCTCAGAGAATTACATTTTTGGGAAGTGTGATTCATGGGGAAAGAACTCTTACCACGGCTTTCTAACCTTTGATGTGACCCCAAAAAACCTGTGGCTAATACAGAGCGATCTAAATCTCACAAAGCTCATAAACACAAGAGCCGCACTGCATTGGGCCGTGAAAAAGGCCTCTGGCTAGCCAGCTCCTGCCACCAGCTGGAGGAATTTTCCCCATTCCCACCCTTCACCAACAGCCCTCCCCACAAACCCTCCACTCTCCTGGCAGCTCCTGCAGGGGCAGCGTCCCAGGACCCCAGTGGCTGAGATGAAGGCTTGCCAAGGCCCCCACGACCCGTCGGTCTGTAGCTGGATCCAGAATGTCCACCCTCCCCCTGCCCCGATTCTGATAGGAAAGGCCTCGGTTGTTGAGCAAGGGTGAGAAAGGCCAGCCTCCTTGATGCAAAGAACAGCTGGGACCGGAAAGATGCTTAAGAATTGTGGATGGCATGTCTGCAGAGGTCCTGCCCGCTGTGGGCACCTGCAGCCTGGCTCAGACGGAGGTTTCTGGAGGTTTGCTGCAAGGTGAAACACTATAACTGAAGTATATCTTTCCCTTGAAAATGACAGAGGCTAATAGATGTACAGATGAATCCATCGGCAACCGATTTAATGAACGAGGAACAACATGCAGGTTCTCTACATAGCATACCTCTGTCCAAAGCGGGGCACCGAACAAACGGGACAAGGGGGTGACAAATGGGAGGATAGAAATGAAATGCCTCATGCACTGGTTTATGGTGGGTGATCAATAAATGGTAACTGTTATTATAATGCCTTATTTTATGATTGGAGCCATCTCTGGGAGAGGCACAGAGCAGAGCAGGGAGCAGGGCCATAAAGTTTCCAGGAACCGGAGTGAGGCCCTGCCTGCCTGCTGTCCCGGGAAGGGGCCCGGGGCCTCCGGGCTAGGGTTTCATGTTGGGAAGCCGGCCCATGGCAGGGGGATGTTTGGGCTCCTACTACGCATGCCCGAAATAGTCCCACCACAGGCGCAAAGGCAGAGGGACAAGCAGTGGCCGAAGTGAGTGACGGCTAGTTGGGGACACTTTGTCCTGGTGTTCCTTTCCTCCCCCACCATCTCTCGCCCCACCCCACCAGAAACCCCACAGCAATGTCGAAGTCAAGGCTCTTGAAGCGAGAGTTTGTCACGGGGTTTGGGCCTCACAGGTGGTGGGGAACCCTGGGCCCCCACTCTCTCCGCAGGCACAGGCAGGGTAATGGGGACTGGCCAAGTGCCAGCAGCTCTCACTTGCTCTTAGCAAATCTGTCCCCATCCCCGCCCCCCATCCTAGCAGGTAGAAGACATGGCTCTTGACCCAGGCACGCAGGACAACTGGAAGAAGGGATTCCTTTCCTACCCCTCTGAGCACTGTGGGGGGTCTTGCTCTCCGGAAAGCCTTTCCAGAGATTTCTCTACCCCCAGGGCCAGCGGTGCACCAGAAAGGAGAACTTTGTTCTCTTGCTGGGATGTGGCTGTATTGTGGGAAGGCCTGGGTTCTGTCCTGGTGGGGCCACCTAACAGGGCCCAGGTGTGGGGCCAGCAAACCCCCCTATGCTTGAAGCACCACCTATGGCAGGGAGGCGTCTGCCTTCTCAGCTTATTAATTTCACACCCAGCACCTGGGGAAAATTACCTCCCCTCCCCCTCTGTTTTCCCTACCTCCATGTAAATCAGATTCACACTTTCTCTACTGAAGGGAGAACAGAAAGGACCTCCTTTTGGCATGTGCAGGGACTCAAAACAAAGGGAGAGGCCCCAAGAGACGTGTCATCGAACACGGCCTCCACCGCATTTACCATGTTTACTTTCCAGGGTTTTCGGTCAGGAGACTCTGTTGCTTTACCACCTACCTATTCTCATAATTTACTCTTTTGGGGCCTCAGTGGCCTCATTTGTGAAATGAAGATAACAATATCAGCCTACAAGGTTGTTTGTTGAGAGGAAGAACTAGGATGAGGTATGACAAAGCACTTTGCAAACTAGAGAGCGCTGCACAATAATGATAATTATTATGATTAATATTACAAAACTGCAAGTGCTATAAAAACAGCCACTGTCCCTCAGAAGATCCCCCCCCTCCAAAGCCCGTGATGTTTCTGGACTGGAGTCTCTGTATCTTGCTGTCTGATCCTCCAGTGGGGGGCGGCCAGGGGCCAGGGGCAGAGTGAGGGCAGCTCTGGCCCCATCCTCATCCAACTCCAGAAAGAGGGCAGGGATTATAATCCCCTAAAATAGAGTGAGGTTCTCTCCCTAGGGATTCCCTCACTTCTCTAGAGCCAAGTAGACAGAAAGAAAGGGAGAAGGAGATGGTAAGGAGCCCACCTGAAGTCACGTGACTTCCCCAAAGCTGGCCCCACAGGAAGGGCCCTCGGAGCAAAGCACCAAGAGGGGCCAACCCCAAGGTCCTATCCATACCCCAAGAGCCCAGTTCAGGAGGGGCCAGGGTGATAGACGCTCCAATGGCTGTTGCTTGTAAAGCCTGTGCTAGTTGCCTTTTGTCCGTTTTTTCTCACCTGAACCCTAATCATAGCCCCCCAGACAGGGCGCCATTTTTCAGAGGAGGGTCTGATCAGATGTCATTTTCCTCAGATGGCTTATTTAGTTAATTTCAAAACCGGTCTGGTTGAGGTCTGATTAGGCCCAAAGCTCAGAACCACTCTATCCACTGCCTGCTTCTCTGTGGGCTGGCCCAACATGGCAGGGTGGGCTGGTGAGGCACCCCGGGATGTGGGTGGCAGAGAACCTAAGAGGAAAGGAGGGTTGTTTGCTCTCAGGAAATGCGCCTCTGGACACTGGCCCCCCCTGCACGCACCAGGCTCAGACCTCAAGGCGGCTCTGCCCCTGTGTCTGACTGGGACAAGCGTCAAGTGTGACTTGTCTCCAAACATCGGGGAGGCACCTGGGAGTTCCTGGAGGAGGTCTTCCCACTTCTCTTCCTGCAGAATAACAGGAATCAGATTATGGAGGCCAAAGGACCCTGCTCTCAAAGAGGAGGACACAGCCTTTCAGCCTTCCACTCCCAGACTGGCTGCAGAGAGAGGTGCCCAAGTCCTCATCCCAGGGAAGGGGCTGGCCAGCTCTCCAGGGTGGCCTGCTGCATGTCCCCAGCTCTGTTTATGTCACCTCCCAGGAAGGGGTAGGGATGGGGCGGCCTGGACTGAGGAGAGGATGAAAAACAGTGCAAATCAGACTTATGGTTTGTGTTGGGATGGGTCACTCCAAAGGAATTTTTCTTTCCATTTATTATAAAAGTCATGCAGACATATTGCAGAAAATTTGGCACATAGAAGAAAAAGAATTATCTGTAATTTCACCACCACAACACAACCCCCAGTAACATTCTCTCATAGTTCCTTTCCTGATCTCCCACCTCTTCTTTATTTTTAAAACTTTCAGTAATTGTCATTATGCCATTTCCAGAATGTGCATCTGGCTTTTCCTGCCACTTGTCATGATAGTACAGTCTTCTTCCCAGATCGTCATGCAGTTGGTCTGTCCTCTGCATGGCTGCAGGTGAGTCCATAGTGTGAGTGAAGACAAAAGCTTTCGGCTTCTGATTTAAGCATGTTTGTGTTTGAAGTCTTACGAAAGTAGAAAGCTTGAATCACATTTAACCAAGCCTTTCATAAACCACCTATTTTGAAAAGAATAAAATGATATAGACTCAGAGGTGGTCCAGAAAATCCAGGCAGCCCTTGGTTGTGGCAGATTGGGGGGGGCGGGGGGCTCCTTTTAGCAGGGGAAGCGCCGTGGGAGTGGGAAGGGTCACCTGCCAGCAACCCAGGAATCACAAAAATCAGGGCCTTGGGCCTATGGTCCTTTCCAGAGCCTTCCTGCACTTGTTACGGGCCCGCCTGGGGAAGGTAGCCCCCAGACGCTGTGGCCCCCTGCTTGGAGCATGGCACAGACCCCAAACGTCCCCGCGCGGGGGCCCAGCCCCACTCAGTCATCTGTTCAGGACTGCTCTCACACAGACACCCTGAGGTTTATTCAGTACTTACCAAGGGTTACCAAATGAATCATAAGTCCTTGCAAGCAGGAGGAAAGCATCCCTGTGCCCAGAAGCTTATATTCTCGTTACTGAAGAATTTAAATGAAGTCAGTGTGGGCAGGCGGTCAACGGCTCGCAGTCCAGAGTCAGACTTAGTGGGGTGGGAGGCTTCTCCATGGCTTCCCTCCACTTACTGAACGAGTAAGTTACTTTAACCTTTCTAAGCCCCAGCTTCCTCATCTGCAGAATGGGGTTAATCTAATTTACCTTGCAGAGTTGTGGTAAGGATTAGAGACAATATATGGAAAGTGCCAGACATTTGGTAGGCTTTCAGCAATGTTGGTTATAATGAAAGTAGCACAAAACACATGTAAGGTGCTACAAGGGAGCCACATAAAGCAAGGGGGTCAGAGCACTGAGAGGTGATGGAGTGAACAGTTCTCCCAGAACAGAGGTTCTCAGCCCTGGGTATGCATAGGAATTACCTGGGGGTGGGAGGACTTTGATATTATGTATGAGATATGAGGCCCAGGGCCAGGTGTATTTTTAAAACACTGCCCAAGTAGGGGGAGCCTGGGTAGCTCAGTGGGTTAAGCGTCTGCCTTCAGCTCAGGTCATGATCTCAGGGTCCTGGGATGGAGCCCTGTATCAGGCTCCATGTTCATCAGGGAGCCTGCTTCCCCCCCTCTCTCTCTGCGCCTGCCTCTCTGCCTAATTGTGATCTCTCTGTCAAATAAATAAATAAAATCTTAAAAACAAAATAAAACAAAACAAAACACTGCCCAAGTAGATCTGCATGCATCCAGAATTGAGGTATTTGAAATGAGATTTGGAAAGGAAAGGAGCTCAGCATTTGTTGAGTTAACTTGGATATGCTAGGAAATTGCACAATTCAGCTCATCTATGTTCTCCCAAGGATTATCAGAAGCGGGTACTTTGAATCCCATTTGAAACCAAGGGAAGGAGAGGTTTAGAAAGGTCGTTGACATCAGCCCAGGCACTTTTTATGCATGACGTCCTAAAGCAGCCCTGTCCAACAGAGATATAATGGGAGCCACAAATAGGGGCCGTATGTGTCATTTCAAATTTTCTAGTAGCCACGTTAGAAAATTTAAAAAGAAACAGGTGAAATTAATTTTAATAGTGTTTTATTTAAGTCAATATATCCAAAATATTACTATTTCAACATGTAATCGAAAATAAAAATTATAAATGAGATCTTTTATGTGACCTTTTTCAGACAGAGTCTACCAAATCTGGTGAGTATTTTACACCTTCCACACATCTCAGTTTGGACTGACCACAAGGCTCAACATGTGGCTAGTGGCTACAGTATTGGACTGGCTTAAAGGACCGTTGACCTGGAATCCCCCGGGCAGATAGTAAGAGATGGTGGGAAAGACCTAGGGGTGGGGGTTGGAGTCATTTCAGGATTAGCCAAGAGGTTCCTAAGCGATAGAGTGTCCTGTGACCCAGTGGCTGAGACAGCCCTGATGGCTGGGGAGTTTGGAGATGACCCACCAGTCAGAATGAGAAGTCTGACTGGACAGCCATATGGCAAAGAATGATGTGGGACCCTTCCGTTATGACACCATGCACACAAATCAACTCAAAATGGATCAAAGACTTTGACATAAAACCTGAATCTGTAAAATTCCTAAAAGAAAACCTAGAGGAAAGCCTTTTTTTTTTTTTTTTGGTGAAGATTTTATTTATTCATTTGACAGAGATCACAAGTAGGCAGAGAGGCAGGCAGAGAGGAGCAGGGGAAGCAGGCTCCCAGCTGAGCAGAGAGCCCGATGCGGGACTTGATCCCGGGACCCTGAGATCATGGCCTGAGCTGAAGGCAGAGGCTTAACTCACTGAGCCACCCAGGCATCCTGAGGAAAGCCTTCTTGACGTAAGTCCTGGCAATTCATTTTTGGAGCTGACACCAAAATCACAGGCAACCAAAGCAAAAATAAACAAGCAAGACAACATCAAACTAAAAGATCTCTGCACAGCAAGGAAACACAGAATAAGATGAAAAGGCAACCTACAGAATAGGACAAAATATTTGGAAGTCGTATATCCAGAAAGGAGTCAATATCCAAAATAAATAAGGAACTCTCACAACTCAATAGCAAAAAAAAAAAAAAAGAAAAAAGAGTGACCTAATTAAAAAAATGGGCAAAGGACCTGGATACTTTTTTCAAAGACATACAAATAACCAACAGTTATGTGAAAAGATACTCAACCCTCACTCATCACTAATCATCTGGGAGATACAAATCAAAACCACAGTGAGGGCGCCGGGCTGGCTCAGTTGGTAGAGCAAGCAACTCTTGATCTCAGGGTTGTAAGTTGGGGCCCCACATGGGGTGTAGAGATTTTTTAAACATCAAATCTTAAGGAAAAGAAACCACAATGCGATCTCATCTCCCAACCGTTACGATGTCTCTTATCAGAGACAGAGATAATAGGTGTTGTCAGGATGTGTCGGAAAGGGAATCCTTGGGCACTGTTGGTGGGAATGTAAATTGGTTCTGCCATCATGGGAAACAGTATGGAGGTTCCTCCCCAAATTAAAACTAGAACTACCATTTGATCCAGTAATCCCATTTCTGGGTATATATCCGAAGGAAATGAAATCACTACATCAAAGAGAGATCTCCACTGCCATGTTCATTGCCTCATCATTCACAATAGAGCCATGGTATAAAATGTCCACTGACAGATGAATGGATAAAGAACATATGATACACACACACACACACACATATACACACACCCCTCAGATATATAAAATATATAATATATATACACAATGGACTATTATTCAGCCATAAAAAAGGAGTTCCCATTATTTGCAATAACATAAATGTAAGTAGAAGGCATTATACTAAGAGAAATAAGTCAGACAAGGACAAACACTGCATGGTATCACTCATAGGTGCGATCTAAAAAAAAAAAGTCAACCTCCTAGAAATAGTAGAATGATGGTTGCCAGGAGCTAGGGTTTAGAAGAAATGGGGATATGGGTCAAAGGGTACAAACCTTTAGTTATAAGATGAGTAGGTCCTGGGGATCGAATGCAGAACACAGAGATTATAGTTAATAATCCAGTACCGTATACTTGAAATTTGCTAAGAAAGTAAATCTTGGGCCTTCTCACCCCATAAAAGGTAAGAAACTATATGAGACGATGGATGTGTTGATTAACTTGATTGTAATAATCATTTCACAATGTATATCAGATCACTGTGTTGTACACTTTAAGTATACACAATTTTATTTGCCACTCATATCTCAATAAACCTGGGCTGGGGGAAAAGTCCAAAGAAGAAGGAGACGCCATCAGGCAACTAGCCCCATAAGGAGGACTGGGAACCGTGGCCCCTGCCCTCAAGGGGCTGCAGGAGACCCCAGGCCATGGCAGCAAGTGTGAATTTACCGGTTGGGAAATACCGTTTTTTTACCGTCCTTTTGGTTTGGTTTCCCACTCCCGGGAGGAGACTTCCACCAGATCGCACCCCTCCCCCCGCCCCTGCAGCCCATAAAGGGTAATGGAGCTGAAGTTAAAATAGTTACATGAAACCCACCTCATTTGAAAGGGCACCTGCTTTAAAGGCCAAATTTCCTGAGCGCAGGTTTATACATTAAGCTACAGAAAGACCTAATTAATTCAGACCCCACTGACTTTGAATTTGGGATAAAGTCGGCCTCAGGCTGGTCTGAAGTCTTTCCTTTTGCACTATCTATGAAGAAATGGTTTGCTAAGCAAATAAATAGTGCAGGCCAGATCACAGAGACAAGTCTGGTTTACTTAAAACTTTTTAAGGACTGTAAGAATCGCTTTCGCAGCTTCGTTCACAGGCCGTTAATGAGATCATTACAGCTGGCCCTCATCTATTTAATTCAACATTTCAGTTATCCAAGCACCTTCACACACGTGATTTGGTGTGACCCCTTGGGGGGAAAGCCTGTCATTTTTCAGTGTCCAGCAAATGACTTCAGACTTGGCATATAGTAGGCTCGTCATGGTTGCTAGGTGAATGGAGGCAAATAATAGTAGTCCCCTATTACAGGAGAGAGAAGTGAGGCTCTGTTTTTTGTGTACTGTATCTTGGGGTGTCCCTACAGCTGGACCACCCACATGGTTAGTTAAGGTGGTAAAGTTTGGGTTTGAACCTTTCCTTGCTTTCCAGATCTTTCTGCCCTATTATACAGTAGTCCCCCCACTTATCTGCAGGGGATCCATTCCAAGACCCCCATGGATGCCTGAAACGGTAGATTGTACCAAACCCTACAGATAACTAGGTTTTTTTCTGTCCATACATGTAATAAAGTTTAGCTTCTAAATTAAGCACAGTGAGAGATGAACAACATTAAGTAATAACAGAATAGAACAATTTTATTGTAAAAAGTTACGTGAATGTGGTCTCTCTCTAAATAACTTCTGGGGCTGTACTCGCCCTTGTTTCTGTGGTGATGGGAGGTGGCAACACGCCTACGTGGTGAGATGGAGCAGGATGGAGGACATCCGGGCACTGTAGGCATGGTGACCTAGCGTCAGGCTACTTCCGACTTTCCAAGGGTCGTCAGGAGGGTCATCTGCTTCCAAACTGACCACGGCTGACCGTGGCTAATGGAAAACTGCAGAAAGCAAAATCGGGGATGAGGGGTTGTCTCTGGACTGTTCTCAGGATTGCCTGACAGCAGTTTATTAGCTGAGTTTGAGGAAGAGTCTGTTTTTAGGAACAACAATAAAAAGCCCAATTTTCCTTTTGTGCATAGATTTTTTTCTCCAGATCAGGGGATTAGCAAGTTCTGGAACCAGTGGCTCCCCACTGCCCAGCGGCAGTCCCCTTCTGTCTGGATCATGGGAGGCCTTTTTGAGCAGGTCTGACTATGACACAGGTTGCCTGCCAAGCATGGCCATTGGGACGTCAGGGCAAACGTAGGTGAGTTTCCTCCCTGTGGTGGGGGAGCAGGTGGGGGACTGAGAGCTGGAAGAAGTGGAAACTGCTGCAAAATGATCTGGGCCCGGGTCCTTCCAGGGATGGCTTCCCAAGGCTCCAGTCTCCCTAGAAAGGATGGTCTCTGTCCTCTGGGTCTCCCCTGCCCCCCAGTTCCAAGGAACAGCCTCTGTCCACTGGGTCTCTCCTGCCTCCGGATTGTCTGAGCGGGGAGTGGGGGGAGGGTGGAGAAGTTGGTGAAGCAGGGAAGACGGTTGCTGTCTTTCCCTGCCCTTTGTGCTGGAGGCTCTTCCGGCTTGGAACACTGCACAGGGAAAATTCCCTGACCGTGAGATCTGCAGGCTGCAGGGTCCCCCGGGAAGGCCGGGCCTGGGGCTCTTTCTTGCTGCAGCTGGAAAGAGGGGTTGAGTTTCAATGAGCTAGGCTGGGGGAAGGCAGCCTGCCTTCCAGGCGGTGAGGGAGCGGGCCCTGCAGGCCAGTGGTGCCGACAGCTTCCTGTCGAGAGCTGGGGGTCCACTTGACCGCTCCCCATTCTGTGGATTAGGGGGTGAAAGGCGCAAGGGGAGAGAGAACAGGAGGGGCACCCAGGAGCTCTCTGGCCTGGCTGGAGGAGCGGGAGGTGAAGCATCAAATCCTTTTTCACTAAATGAATTCTGCTGGCTCCTTGTCACGTGGCCCAGCAAGCCACCTCTGGGGGGTGGGGGGAAAGAGGGGGGTATGGTGAGCCCTGGCACTGACTGGGGCCATGGGATGCTATAGCTGCAGACCTACTCAGTGAAGAGGAAACAGGCTCTGACTGTGACAGGGGACAGATGGGTGACCAGGCTGGGCTGAGAGGCAGTGCACGGGGCCCAGACCTCCCTGGCCTCTCTTTGAACTGCTTCCTCCAGGCCAAGACCTCATGTATCAGGCCTGGTCTAGAGATGCCTTGTTTTGTGGTGTGTGTGTGTGTGTGTGTGTGTGTGTGTGTGTGTGTTAAAGATTTATTTATTCATTTGACAGAGAGAGAGATCACAAATAGACTGAGAGGCAGGCAGAGAAGGGGGAGGGGAGCAGGCTCCCTGCTGAGCAGAGAGCCCGATGCAGAGTGATCCCAGGACCCTGAGATCATGAACTGAGCAGAAGGCAGAGGCTTTAACCCACTGAGCCACCCAGGCAACCCGTGTTTTGTGTTTATTAAGCACCTACTGTGAATGGCAGTGGGCACAGAGACAAGTCAAATGCAAATTGTCTTAAGCAGTTAGACATGAGTTGATAAGGTCCAAGTGTGACAGGATATCATGGGGTGCAGAGGAGGGTACCCAGCTGGGCCTTGAAGCTCAGAGCGAGCTTCCTGAATCGATGGGAACTCTGAGAAGGGAGAGGTTCTCAGAAGGGAGGACTGTTCAGAAGTTCCCTGAGGACCCAGCTCAGTGGTGGATTTCTGGGGTGGTGTCAGACCCCACCTGGTATGCAGGTCACCTTTCCCTCCCCAGCCCTGTTCTGCCACCACCGCCCAAGAGGTGGCCTAGCCCCAGTGAGCCAGGCAGCATCTGACAGGGTACCCCCCAACCATACCCCTGTGAGGGAGGCCTTGCATAAGGAGAAAGAAGGGCCACTCAGGCTGCCAGGTCTCCACTGCCCTTCCCCCACAGCCTCAGGACAAAAGCCCACACCACCTAACCTTACCAACGTCTGAGTATGAATCCAGGTAAACGCCACCTTGGAACCTTGGGGCCTCCGCCACCTCTTTGGGATTTCTGGCGTGGCTCTGCCTGCCCTGTAGGTAACTTCTGCTCCAAGTTCCAGGTCTATTGCTTACATAGCTCAGCATTCCGTGGAGTTAGAACAACATGCTTTCCTTTCCAACACAGGCGCTATGAAAAACACCCGGTCGGGGCGGGGGGTGAGGGGGGATGGAAGAGCCATGTGTGCTGTCAGACCCCTCATTCTGCTGGGCTCCTCCGTCCAGAATAGCCTTCTGTGATGCTTGCCTCAGAGCTGGCCCTACCCCAAGGCTGGGAGTTCCTGGAAGTGGCCTGGGACTCTGAGGGAGCCCAGGTTCTGGAAATCTTGCCGGGAGTTCTGGCTGTAAGAATGGAGCGTCCTTGCATGGGGTCCTACAGGTCTAGGATACCACCAAAAGAGTGGGGTGATGGGAATGCACCCCTCTCCAAAACAGCTACGAGCTGCCACGTCTTGAAGACCCGAGGGCAAGGGGGCAAGGGAAACAGATGCTTCAATGTCCCACAGGCAGGATGCCGGCAGAGTGTGAGTAGGGGACAGAGTGGGTGGAAAAGAGGAGAAAGGCCATCTGCTCACTTTGAGGAGGGTCTGGAAACTTCTCCCTGTTTTTAACCAACATGTGCTGCCTCTGGGTATTCTCTCCAGCACCTTTTTTCCCTCTCTACTGGAAAGATCTGGTTTCTCCCTTGCTTTACCTAAGAACTGTCTAGATGCAGTGGGCAGAAGTCTGGACGCTTGAGGACTCTGGCAATTATTCCTCAGGGTCTCATCCTGAGGTCCCCTGGGAGCCTGGCCTAAAGCTCCCAACCCCCACCCAAACCTCATGGTCACTTTTTTCTCCCAGCCCCTGTCCCTCTAGCACATCGTATCTCTGGGTCTGGGCTTCTCCACTCACCCTGTATGTGGCTTTTCCCTACCCATCAGCCAACAAAGCTATAGCAAGTCACCTCCCTTCCCCCTGAGCCTCTGTTTCCTTGTCTATAACGGAATAAAGGGGGTGGGGGAGGATTATATGGTCTTGAGGGTTCCTGCAAGCCCTCCACTAAAATCTAAAGCATCTACTTATCTAAGTCCTGGTGCATGGGCAAGGTTATGAAAAGAAAAAAGAAAAAAAAAAGGACTGTGCAGTATGTGTACTAGGTCCCCTGGCCCCTCCAGCCCAAGCCAGTTCAGGACTAGGGAGCAGCTCCTCTCACCAGTCAAGCCACCACAGGTCAGATGACAGGCGGGGGCACAGCTGAACCCACGCCAATGGGAAATGGAGGGACTGCAGGGAAATGAGATGAGCCTTATGCTCTACCCTCTCTCTTGACTCGTTCAAATACTCTTGAGCTCTGACAAATTCCCAAACATTTCTGAGCCAAGAAGCCCCCCAAAGGAGCGGCTCAGTGTCTGGGGTTACAGAGACTTTGTTACTTCAGCAAAGCATACTACAAGCCATTTACTGGTTTAATTTAATTATTTATGATAACACTTCAGAGTAAAAACTACACTTGTCAAAATAAAAGGGACTTTGTGCTGCAATGACCCAAATTTTATTGTTGCGTTACTTAATGCACCGAAACCTGGTAATCGGCACCAGATCTCCCTGCAACTTGGGCAAATCAGCACCGCAGGAGGAGGATTGAAATGGATTGCTGCTTCCTGGGGGAATCATTTTATACTATTTGAACAAAAAGGCATTTGGAGTCCATCCTCCCACCCTAGTGGCATCTCCTCCTTTCCCCCCAAACAAACTGGCTTCCAGACACATTTGACTAGTTGCCATTTCCTGTGTGGCCCCTGGGTCACCTCCCCCGCTTTGCACGTGCAACCCTCTCTAGGATGCCTTCCCCACCATCCACGAGCCAAAAAGATTCCTATGCCTGCCCGCACAACAGAACACCCTGGTGAGTTTTAAAATGAATTCAGATTCCTGGGACCCACCCTGAAGAACCCCCACTGAGCATAAATGTCCCCTTCACAGTGGCACCATCCCTGATGTCCCCAACCTGCCAGGCATTTCCTCCTAGGGGGTTCAGTAGCACTTGGCTCTTTTCCTAATGGTCTCTACTCCTTGACCATCATCAGTTCCCCGGGGACAGGGACCTTTGCTTTTCCCTCTGCACTTTCAGCAGAGCTCAGGGTCTGCCCCAGGGAGAGCTCAGCAAAAGGTGGCTGGTTGAGTGGAGAGCAGTATTTTGAGGAACTAAGAATTTGTGGTTCCTCAGACCCAGTGCAGGGCTCTAAGTCTTGTCCTTGTCCCCCACTGGGCCCCTCTCCTCCCCATCCGATGCCTGCAGGACCACATTCTTCCTTTAGCAGAAATGGCTTTTTTAGCCAAATGACCTCTGAGGAAGGGGAAACTCTGGCTGTGCTCTGATGGGCTTTGGGTGTTGTGAATTCACAGCGGGGTATCCTGGGCATGTAATCTGGCTTTGCCACTTGCAGTAAGTCTGTAAAGACCAGCTTTGGATACTTACTCATTATTAGCGGCCCTCTCCCAAGTCCTTGGTGGTCCCAAGGCCACCAAGTTCCCTCAGTGTCTCCCTCAGTCCCTGTCCTGCCACTATGCACACCAGGGACAGTGGTGATGGCAGGCCAGGTGAGCCACAGTCAAACCTACAGACAAGGATGGCTCTGTCCATTGGTCCTGTCCATCCGTCTGTGCAGCTGTCTGCATAGTCATGGAATGCTAAGTCAGGAGGTGGATAACAAAACCAAACAGGAGCTCTGACCCCTGCTCTTAGGGGTCGTGCAATCCAGGTGGGAGGACGAGGTGTAATTATGATCCCAGTGCTCCATCTTGTTCTTCATCCTCCTTACAGATGGGAATAACCTCCCACCTTGTTATTGCTTTGCAGATAAGAACCCCCTTCCATGGGGGCTAGGGTCGCTCGCATGGAGGATTCCTTGGTTTTGCCATTGCTAAAGCCAATTTGGACCAGATGAGTTCTGAGGTCCCTTCCTGCTCCAGTCCAAGTGGGTTTGTTCAGGAGGAGGTCCGAGAGGAGGGACATCTGGGGGCTCACATTTTGCAGATTAATGGCTTCCTGGAGGCGGTTGCTAGGGAACCAGGAATGTTCAAGGAAGGCCTAATAAGCCATAGAGTCGGACCTTGGGAACCACCCGAAACAAGGACTTGGAACCCTGGCTGCATATTATAATCGCTTGAAGACTTTGGTGGGGTGGGCGGGGGGAGGGAAATGAAGTTTTCTGAAGCTGGGAGCGGGGCCTGGACATATTTCTTAAGCGCCCCTCAGGTGGCCCCGGTATGCAGCTAGGGTTGAGAACCATCAATCTAACAAACTGGTCTTTTCTATCTTTGAGGGACTCAAGGCCGAGAGAGGTGGAACATGAGCAGAGACACGTGTAGAGAGCAGCAGGGAACAGACATGTGGCCACCGGAGCCCCTGCTCTCCCACAGGGCCTGTCTGCTTAGCCGCTTCTCTGCGGAGGGAGGGTCAGTTCTCTCTCGGCTCCCCTCCGAAGACGTGCTGCTAAGATGTGCTGCTGCAGAGATCCCGCTCCGAGCCCATCTGAGGACAGTGCCTAGAGCTGCTGGCCTGGAGGTGACTTTCCCCAGCACCGGAGGCAAGCGGTGGCAGGTGGTGGAAGGTGAGCCCGGGCCCTCCACCAGGAGCCTTCTCCAGAGCTGACTGGGATTGTTTGTCTTAAACAAACAGGCCTTGTTCCAGGAAGACGTTTGTCTGCATGGGGCAGCGGTGCCATTCATCATGGTGGCTCGGGCGCTGGGGCAAGATGTCAGCCTTCCAAGGCCCCGGGCCCACGGGGAGCAGCCCCAGGGGCCGCTCCCCCAGGAACCACCCGGAGAAGATGTCAGGAAAGCTAATGAGCAACTGGACAGCTGCAGCTTGTTAAAGAGCGCCCGGAGCCCATTGTAACTGAGACCTTTAAATATACATCCTGGTCAAATAAACATCACCCTCCCAACGGCCAGTCCCTCCAGTGCCAGACCAGTCCGACCCAGCCCACCCAGCTCCTCCCCTCCCTCCTTCCCTGACTGGAAATGAATGGATTACAACTGGGAGAGATGGGTATGGCCCCGTTCTCTGACCAACCCCCTCCGCCTCCCTCTAAATAGGAAACAGCTGTACCCCACTGGCGCCCCTATCACCCTGTTGAGGTCCCTGTGGGTTTCAGCAAATCTGAATGGCACCATAGATCCCTGGAGAACCTCTAGAGGTTCACACACACCCACCCCTACCCTGGTCAGAACCTTCCAGAACCACGGAGAGTTAACCTAGAATGCCTGGTCCCTGATTCTCTATTCCTGCTCCGCCTTCAAAGCCCACCGCAGAGGTCACCACCTCTGGGGAGTCCTACTCGAGTTTCCCAGGCAGAGCTAGTTGTCTGTTTTGTGCTCTGAGTATGTTGTTCAAGCCTCTGGGAGTGCCCGGAGCCCAGGTGAATCCGGGAGATCTATGTCCGGGGCCACAGGAGTGCCATGAGGGGAGACCAGTCTTTATTCAGGTGTGCATCCCTGGAGATTAGCACAGTGGGTGATGCCCGGGAGGTTTTGGTGCGTATGTGCTGAACCAACCTGTGTGTGCTCATTACTGGACTCATCCATCTGTCCGACCGAGTTCAGAGCCAGGACCACACCTGGTGAAGCGGGCTCCGTACAAAATGGACCGTTGTGCCACAGCAAGGAGGGCTGGCTGGGAGGAGCATGGACAGGAGTTCAGGGGCTCTTCTTAGGGTGGTGTCTGTTGGAGAGTGGTATTTTTAGGTCCATTAGGGAAGGGACCCTGTCCAGGAGCCGTCCAATTTAAGAGTGGGAGAGTAGACGTGGAAAGACAACTTTCCTACCAGAGCACTTCTCCCCACAGTGGACCTCCTTTTACCACTGTACCCATTTTACCTCAGTGGCCACAGCTCCCCTCAGTGTACTCCCCCTTACCACAGGTCCCTCAACTCCCCTCAGTGTACTCCCCCCCATCACAGGTCCCTCACCTCATTACAGTGTACCGGTCAGGATTTTCCACATCCACATCATCCTTTACCACAAATACCATAGAGGTACAAGTTGTGGCTCAAAAGCTCGGCAAGGCCCCGCCCTGATCAGCAGAGGCAACCCTATCTCTAAGCTCAGTGGATTTGGGGAAGAAACCAGAAGGGAGAAGAGAGACCTAAGACAAATCAAGCAGAATGGGTCTCTGCAGGCCCAAAGATAGAAGCCAGCCCAACCGCCTTGCCCCAGCCCATTGGCCTTACTGAGGTAGACCTTCCAAAAAGAGTGTGTGTGTGAAGTGACATCTACCGAACATTTATTAATTTTTATAGTCCTTGTGCTAGGTGCTATATGCATTCAATCTTTATAAACTCCTGGGGCATGGTATAATTGAATTTATTTTACAGATAATGAAACTTGAGACTTATCCGGGGTTACGCAGCTTCTGAATTGTAGAGCTAAAAGCTGAGATTTGAACCTCGGTCTCCCCAACCCCAAAAATCTGTTACCTCAGGACACGTATAGGCTGGAGATCATTATCTTTTGTCGATAGTGAAACAGGCAGAACATACCAAATTCAGTGGGCCGGTGAGACAACCTCTAGTTAAAATTGGTTGTTGGCATCCTGCCCAAGGAATGATCCAGAAACAGTCAGTACGGCTGACCGTGTATCTCTGTGTACCAGGCTTAGTACGGAGAGGCATCACTGCCTCGGGGCACCCAGTATTACCAGCCAGCCAATTCCTCTAGGAGTAAGCAGACTAAGCACCTCACACCTACTTGCTCTCCTCAGGCCCCTTCCTCCCCAGTCAAGCCAGGCTGCATCCCAAGCCTCGACCTCAGATCCGCTACTTCAGTGTGGTCTTTCCATGTCCCTGTGCCTTTGACTTGCATAGGGTCTGCAAGGCCAGGGCCCAGCCCCACTCACTCCTGTCATCTTCTGCGTCCCTGCCTCCCGGCCTTAAAGGCCCATAGAAGCGAAGTGCATGGAGTTCAAGGGCATGCTATCCAACTGATTGCCTCTCCTCTGTTCTTCTGCCCCCATAATCCTCCCAACATTGGATACTTCAGGGCACCTTGGGCTGGGACTTCCATAGCTCAGAAAACTCTACAGAGCCCAGCACAGTGTCTGGTACCCAGGCCATTGGGTACATTTGGGTAAGTTGTTTACAGTATGAAGACATTGGGCCTTGTGGCCAGGGAGGGGTTGAAATCTCCACTCCCTCAGGAGATACTGTCTACTTCCTAAACCTCTCACCCTTGAGGCTGTGTCTGCCCAGGAAGGAGGCGGAGTGCCCTTTCTCTCATTCACACGAAGGCGAAGGCGCTGTGTATATGTGGAGGGTCCTGTTTGTGCAAGAGTCACACGTCATGGAGCAAAGATTCTAACCTGCTCTCTAAATCTTCGCACAGGGGCAGACTTGTCTTCTGGGTCCCCCATCCCATCCCCTCTTCCATAGCACTTCTTTCTGTTTCTCCGTCCACTTCCCACTCATTCTGCTCTGAATACAAAATGTCCTTTGCACTTTTCCAAAAGCATGCCTACTGGGACACCAGGCTCCCAGTTCTGCCTGCCAGGAGTCCTGGCTCTCCCCTTCTCCCCTGCCTCTGCTCCTCCTCCTCTTTCTCCTTTTGTAATTCCTCTTAGTTACTCATTTTTTGCTTTAAAAGATGGTGCTAAAGTATGCCTCACATACAGTTGGCCACTTTAACCATTTCTGTGTGGCAGTCCTTTGGCATGAAGTATATTCACTGTCTTGTGCAAACATCACCATCCTGCAACCCCAGAACGTTTTTATTTTCCAAAACTGAAACTCTGCGCTCACTAAACAATAACACCTCATTCCTTGGTGCCCCCCAGGCCCCGGCAACCACCCTCGTACTTTCTGTCTCTCTGAGTTGGACTCCTCCGGGAATCCCGAGAATCTTGCACAAGTGGAATCAGATAGTATGTGTCCTTTTGTGACTGGTGTATTTCATTCAGCATCTTCATGGTTCCTCCCTGTTATAACATGTTTCAGAATTTCCATTCTCTTTAAGGCTGAATAATATTCCATCAGATGTACACACCACATTTTAACTCTTCCCTGGCCAGCGGACCCTTGGGCTGCTTTCCAGCTTTTGTCTCTTGTAAATGATGCTGCTGTAAACATGGGGGTCCCCCCACTTCTTAGCACCCTCTTTATCTTCTCCTTCCTTTGTTCCTTCCTTCCCAGGTGGAAATCAAACCCACACAACATTCAGCAGCCACGAAGCCTGCATGTTTCGAGACAATCTTGGTTTCCTAGCACTTTTTTTCTGTTGTCCCCACAAGCCACAAAAAAAAAAGTCTCAGAAATTCCAATAAATTTTCTTCCTCTGTCTCTTACCTCCAGAAGAGACACAAAAGTCCTTTATAAGATCTTGGTTTTCTTTCTTTCTTTCTTTCTTTCTTTCTTTCTTTCTTTCTTTCTTTCTTT
>NW_019154086.1:7068086-7082229 GCF_002288905.1 Enhydra lutris kenyoni
TTTGCTCAGGGCATTTTATTACCATTAAAAGTCCTTCCCACATCGAATAAGGAGCAAACATCCTTGCCTGGCCCTGCTGCCTCCAGGTATCATCCCTGTCCTTCCATCTACTGCCAAACCTCTCTGAGCGTTCCACGCATGCCTCTTCCGCTTCCGCACCCCCTGCCACTTTCTTAATGCCCTGCAATCTGGCTTGGCGGTAAGCTTTACCGTAGCTGCTCTTGCCAAGGTCACCAGTGACTTCTTTTCTAAACAAGTTGCAATCGTTCTTGTTCTTGGTTATCCAATAAATGCTTCATTGTAGAAAAACTGGCAAGTTAGAGAGTCGTAGGGAGGGGCAGAAAAAGGATTACCCATACATGATCCCACCTCCATGAGGAAACTTCTGTGAGCATTTTGGCACCCTTCCTTCCAGTCTTTTTTCTTCATTCCAATACTTTTCTTGCTTTTCACCATCTTCATCTTTCCTGATTACCCATAGCTCTTGGTGTTTTTGAATATTTACTTCTTGAAACCCCTTCCTCTGGCCTGCTTCTCTGGTTTCTGCTCTAGTCTTGCCCACCCATCCTCTTTGTGAGCTGCTCTCACACTGAGTGTTGCCAGGATTTAAATGGTGGCTGGGTTGAGGGTTCTGGAGTATGCCGGGATACCTCCGGCCAAGTAGTGACCCCGGGACACATCATTATCGGAATTTAGGAATAGAGGTAGAGGTGAGGTGATAAATCCAGGCCACCAAACCCCAGAGTGGGGTAACTCCATCCACTCCTCTGTCTGACAAACTCCCATCATCCTTCAAATCCTTATTCAGATGTCACCTCTTCTGTAAGGTCTTCCCTGTCTTCCTCAGGCAGGTTAGGTCACTGTCTCCTCTATTCTTTCCTCTTTCCTCTCAATGTGCTATCTATCCATCCTTCTAAAGAAGTACCCACCTTGGGGCACTTGGGTGGCTCAGTGGGTTAAAGCCTTTGCCTTTGGCTCAGGTCATGATCTCAGGGTCCTGGGATCGAGCCCTGCATCAGGCTCCCTGCTCAGCAGGGAGCCTGCTTCCCCTCCTCTCTCTCTGCCTGACTCTCTGCCTACTTGTGATCTCTGTCTGTCAAATAAATAAATAAAATCTTAAAAAAAAAAAGAAGAAGAAGAAGTACCCACCTTGCTTACAATGATCTACCTACCCGACTACCTTCCTCTCCAGACGTGAACTCCTGGAGGGCACGGATCCTCTGTTAATGACCCTTGTATTTCCTGAAGCTACTGGAAAGCCCACTGGCCAGTTCTGAGGGCCAGAGAGGGCTGCTGACTTGTCCAAGGTCATATAGGCACCAAGGCCACCAAAACCCAGCCTGTGGGACTCCTGGTCCTGAGTTTTGTTTTTGTTTTTTGTTTTTTTTTAATAGCTTGCTGTTGTTGTTGTTGTTTTTTAAAGATTTTATCTATTTATTTACTTATTTATTTATTTATTTGAGAGAGAGAGAGAGCACAAGTTGTGGGGAGGGTGGTAGAAGGAGAGGAAGAGAAGCAGACCCCCCCCACCCCCTGCTGAGTGTGGAGCCTGACTGGGGCTTGATCTCACAACCCTGAGATCATGACCTGAGCAAAATCAGGAGTCGGACATTTAACCGACTGAGTCATCCAGGTGCCCCTGTTTATTTACTTTCTAAGTAGGCTCCATGCTGGGCATAGGTGGGGCTCAAACGTGGGGCTCAAACTCATGACCCTGAGATTAGACCTGAGGAGAGATCAGGAGTCAGACATTTAACCGACTGAGCCACCCAGGCGCCCCTAGAACCACATAAACATTTTTAATGCAGGAAGGAAACAGCGTGAGCCCAAGCATGGGAATGAGCTGGTGTAGGGCACTAGAAAACAGCTGGTCAGCCAGCAGCTCCTGGAATAACCCTACCTGTCCTTAAGAATACTCCCAGGTTGCTCTTCAGTCACGCCCCGGGCTTTCTTTCCAATGATATAGTTGTTCTGGCAACCACGACATCGGTGTCATGTGCGGCTTGCGGGGATGGAAGGATTGTGTGCTTTGAAGACCAAAAATCAAGGTTGAAATCCTGATTCTGCCTTTTACTGGTTCTGTGACCATGAGCAAGTCAGGTAATGCTTGGAGCCTCGGTTTCCTCTTCTGCACAACAAGGATTATAATACCTACTTCGGAAATTGTTGTAAGGATTACATACAGGGATCTTGTGCCTGTAGTAGTTGCTCAGTAAGTGGGACGTAGCATCAGCCTCCTTCTGATTACTATTTTAAGGACTCTTATTTTCACACCTAAACAATGCTGGGGGAACAACCCGGTCATTGGAAGGAATTTAGTCGGATTTCTCTATAGCACCCTTTGCTCTGTCTGCTTTTGCTGAGATGAAAGAGAATCAGAAGAGCTGGGTCCTAAGAGAGCAAGACCAAGAAACAGACTCTTAACTACAGAGAACAAACTGCTGGCTGGGGGGCCGGGAGGGGTGGGGTGGGGAAGATGGGTTAAAAGGTGATAGGGATTAAGAAGTGCCCTTGTGTTGTTGTGATGAGCCCCGGGTGATGTGCAGAACTGCAGAATCACTAGAGTGTATACTTGAAACCACTCTAACACTGTATGGTAACTAACTGCAATTAACATAAAAACTTAAAAAAGACCTGGGTGCTTGTTCCACTTGGCCATATGACCTTGAGCAAAACATTTTAAACTCAGTGTCTCCACTGTAAAACGGGCCTAGTACCTCCTACCCCAAGGGCTCTCTGGGAAGCTTCCTGATGTGCGTGTTAATGTTAAAGCCCCAGCCAACCTACTCCAAGGCCTCAAGTCAAGGTTTTGGAAATCCTTGCCCTCCCTGCAATTCTCTCAGAGCCCAGGGTGCAGCCCAAAGTCAGGCTGTGGGTCAGAGTTGCTGGGTGGTGGGTGGGGTCGGGTGGAGGCAAGGCCCAGAGCTGAATGCATAAATAACCAGCCATCCCAGTCTTGCTTCAAAAGTCCTGGTCTCCAACCCTTTAATCATGAAGCTGCTCTTCCCTGGCTACTCTCCAGGTCCCGCCCGCCTACTTCCCAGGCAGAGGAGTGCCTGCAAGGGAGCCCAGGATATCTGCAGCCTGCCTGTTCTGCACGGCATGCTTTCTAATAGATCCCAGGAACCCAGGGGCCTGCTTCTCAGCTGACTCACCCCATACCCAGCGTCCCCCCATCCCACCTCACAGGTTAGGCTCCAGACTCCCCAGATCACCCCCTCTCCAACCAGGCCTATGCTTCAGCCCTGCCAGACTGGAAAATGGGTTTGCTAGGACAGCGCCCTCCACAGTGGCCATGTTTTATGAGCCAAAGCCTCAGTCCCCAAGGCCTGATCGTTCCAAGCGTTCTCATGGGACAATGGAAACCTAATATTAGCAAGTGAGCCAGTCTCAGAAAATCCAGGACATGTGTTTGCCATGTTGATTACCAGCCCCCCTCACTGGAGGAGAACCTCTCTTTAGGCAAGGCGGAGTATTCCTTTGGGATCAGGAGTGAGAAGTGCGTTGGGGCTGGGGGTGGGGAGAGGGGATTGCATATGAAATCACATTTGGCAACTGGAGTCGTATTTTTAATGCACTAATGGAGTTGGCTTCTTGAAGAAAAGAACCAGTGATTCTTTTTCATATGGGAATGAATTCATATGGGAAAGAGTTCCAATATAAGGAGTTATTTTTAGATTTGGGTATACTAGATTTGCTTAGACCGAGGCTCACGAGCATTCAGTTTGCAACCCTTTCATTTGAGGTTTTCTTCTCTGAGTACTCTCCGTGTTGAAATTCAGCTGCCAGCTCTGTCGTTCCCACTCCCGCCCGACAGCAATGAGACGCAGGGTGACACGGTGAGGTGGACAGCGCTGGGCATTGATCAGCACCAGCGGGGCCTGGGTTTGAATCCCTGCTCTGCAGCTTTCCAGCCGGCTAACCTTCCACACCTCCCAGGCTGCTCTGGCCTCTGAGCTGCTCTGAAGGAGGGAGCTAGAGAAGGGGGTGGGGAGAGGAGCACAATATTCTTTCCCAGTAGATCGGGTGGGAGAATTAAATCAGGTCATGTTCATAAGTCACTGAGCATGTGCTGGGGCACAGAAGAGATGAGGCCACAACATTCTCTCCTCCCCCTGCGCACCCCCCCTCCCAGACTCTGCCTTCAGAAGTTCTTAAAAAATAACATCTGCCAGCTTAGGGAGCACATCTGCCCGCTCCCCAGCACACCATTAGGCCCCCTAACCTGAGCACATCCTTTCTTTTGTAAATCATCTTCAGCCAGGGCTCCCCTTATCCCCGATGAGCCCCTCCTCCTGAGCCCAAGCTCTGGCAGACAATGAAGCTGCAAGATTTGAACAGACCTAGGGCCTGGGCCAGGACACCCGCTGTTCACAGCTTCCCTGCACCCAGACATGGCTAGCCCTCGGCACTTTCAGAAGTCACGGAATCCTTGGATCCTAGGGCTGGGAATGTCCTCAAAGGCCTTATGCTGCCTAATCCCTGGGGTGCAAACAGGGAAACTGAGGTTTGTACTGACTCAACATCACACAGCCGGTTAGTGGCAGAAATGAGAGCGGGATGCTTAGGAGACACAGATTGTCCTCGCTCTCTTGTTTCCCCCTGGAGGGCTGCAGGTCTGGCCTCCCTGGGAGCCTGCATTCCACTGGGGCAAGAACTGTGTCCCTCATTAGTCCACACCCAGATCTCTGAGTAAGTGGTGTTGGCTGATGGCTGACAGAATTCTTCACAAAGGAAGATTTAAAAAGAGCTGTTGGAAGCCTCCTGGTTTTCCATCCTTGTCTTTGGGAGGCACTGTGGTGCCAAGAAAGAATGTGGACCTGGGGCCGAGATACTCAGGTTCTGTAAAATGCAACAGGCTCACATATCTGAAGGGACTGGCATGGTGCTGGGCCATGGCAAGTGCTAGCTAATGGGGGCCAACATCAGGTATAAGGGTCCTGATTCTGCCACTGTGTGACCTTGGACAACCTCTCAGAGGCTCGGTTTTCTGGAGAACAGGAACAATTACACCCCCAGCCTCCCTCCCTCCCCTCCCCAACCCCTGGCTGGGGGAAATCGTTCTCCCAGGGATTTTTCAGGGTTTCACAGAGAAGGTGACACTTGAGAGAAGAGACGAGCTCACTACAAGTTCAGGGATGAGACAGGAATGTCAGGTTGAAGGAGCCACAAGACAACAGTGATTCAGGGAGAAAACTGGGATGGATAGAGGACCCTTCTGGTGAACACTAAACACAAAACCCTAAAGCTTCTAGGGACACAGGGTCTTCACTCCACCCATCATCACCTCGCCTGAGGGGGACCAACATTTATGCAGCCCTTCCTGCTTGCCCTGCACGCAGCAGTGTACCTGTACCTCATTTACTCCTCCCCACAGCCCTGGTGGGCTTGACGTTACTCCTATGGAAGAAGGTTCATTGTCTCAAGGTCACACAGGTTGAGAACGGAGGGCTTGGGCCTAAAGCCCCACATGCCCAGAGCCTGGCCCATCTCTCTGCGAGTCACACACCTCAACGTCAGCCTTTCAGGTCCTCCACAACTCTAGAGAAATCCTCACCCCTCGCCTCAGTGCCCAGAATCCCACTCTCCCCAGAAGGACTTCCAGCAAGTCAGGGTCCTTGCCAAGACTCAGGAGCAGGCCTTAAACTGATTCTTCCGACATGGACACAGGTAACAGGTGTTTGTGAAACCTCTGAAATCACGTGCAAGCCCGTTCGTGTGTGAATTTGCACTTTTCTGAGGAACAGCCGCCAGTTCTCTTCAGTTCCTCGAGGAGGGCCATGCGTCAGCTCCACAACCCTCCGCAGGGCCTGGCTCATCGTCCCTCAGCTGCCACGCCAGAGAAGCCCTGGAACCCCATGTGAGAAATGCAGCCAGCCCGACACCTACCAGCCCAGGCCGGTGGTGGAGGGCAGGATCCAGCTCCTTCAGGCTTCAGGGAACTCGAATCACTTCTTGACAGACCCAGTCCCCTCATCAGGCTGTTCCTTTCTGTTCCATCTTCCGTGCAAACAGAGGAAGAGGCTGGTGGACTCTTGTGAGTCCTACAGGGGAAAATGGAAATGAAGGGGAAGACTGGGATTTGGGCTTCTGGAAGCCTCCAGGGTAGGGTGTGTTGCAAGATGAGCAGCTGGCCCTGGGCTGTGGGTGCCGACAGAACAGAGAGGATCTGCCCTTCCCCCCTAAGGTTTGGGCAGATGAGGAGTGAGTGACAGCAGCAGGTCCAAGCCAAGTGGCCTGATGGGGCTCTCAGGGTTCTTCAGCCATGAGGGAGGCCCCGGAAATACCACGGCTGGGAGGGACGAGGCGGGGGAGGGGGAGCACCTCGCCCAGGCACCCTCAGACCCACGCCTGTCCCCTGCCAGCCCCTGAGCCTCCTCTCCTATCAGGCTCCAACACCACACTCAGAAAGACCTTGTATGTTTTTCAAATTAATGCAATTAAGAGCATTAAAGTTTGCGAACGATAGAGTTTTTCATTTTCCTTTTATTTGATTAGAGAAATTCCCACCACACAGTTCCTCCAAATGAAACCCAGACCCGAGGCCCATTGTTCCGGGGGGTTCCATGAGAATGTGTTACCTTTCAATCTCACACACTAATGTGTTTAGCGTTAGAGTTCCCCCCCGGGCGGCTGCAGGAAGGATCTGGAGCCTTGATTAAAGCGGCCTTTGCTGGGCAGGAATGTGGGCTCCTCCGCCCAGGAGTCACAGAGGAGCTGGGTGTTCGCTCAGCAGAGCCTCTGCTCTCATGGCCGGTGGGCTGGGGAACTGGGCTCTTGGGCAGTTGCGCCTGGCTGTCATTAGGCATTTTCCCCTCTCTCCTGCCTTGCCTCCCAGACCTCCTGTACCGCCACTCTAGGCCCAACACTGGCAACAACACAGTATCCTCCCAAACACGCCCTCACCCTGTCTGTCCTCTCCTCTCCAGCACCCTCCTCCACGCTTCTCTCCTCTGGCCCATCTTCATTCCCCAGCTCTGCTGGGCGTCCCTCCACGGGAGGCCTCTCCATGGTCAGCTCTGTTCAGAGGCAGCATTCGAGAAATCACACTGATCACACGGCTCCTCCCTCGGTCCAGCCCAAAGCTCCAAGGTGAAGAGCAGAATTAGAGCCAAAAGTGAAAATTGATTAGAGGAATATGTAAGGATAGGCCTGGGAAAGGGAGGAGGGCAGGTCGTAACCCCTGTTAAAAATGCGACAGAGTGCCAAATTTGAACAGGATGTTAAGTCTACACCCCTCCTGCCCCAAATCAGCAAAGGCTCGGGGCTGGGAGGCCCAAGTTCCTTCCTCTTCCAACTGGAGCGGCTGGTCCAGACCCCATGGTGGCTGATGAGGCTCATTTCTGCCCATGCCCAGGGACCGGAAGCTGGTGGGACTTCCCTGCCTGACAGCTCATGTCCTACAGACCTTCAACCGCCCAAGCTAGGGTCCTAGGAGACACCACCACGACCTGGCCAAAATTAAGCAAAAGTGAAAAACAGTTGGGCTTGTGAGCTAGAATCTGGACTAAAAATAAGCCTGCCAAACCCCAAAACCCTGCCATTCCTGGGTCCCAAGGAGGTGGAGGAGGGCTGGCGAGAGAAACGTGATCCACCTTCACCCCCATGCCAAAGCTGCCCGGGGCCCTGCCGCATTCCTGATGCCCCAGAGTCATTCCACAAGCATCCTTGGAGGACCAAGCCCCACGAAGCCGAGTGGACACTGGAGGGGTTCTAAAAGGAAGCACGGGGCTTAAGTATTTCATGTTATTCTGGCGGCAACATTCTCCAAGGGAGAGGCGTCTCTCCCAGAAACCACAACCTGGACCATCAGGGACCAACCTATATCTGCAGAGAGAAAGCCCCTTCACCCCACCGGGCTTAAGCCGGATTGAGCCTTCCTTTACTATCTCCCTTCCAGGCTGCTGCAGAGCTCTGTGCCTGATTGTCCCTGGGTGCACAACCCAAGCCATTTGCATGCTCAGATTTGCTTTTGAAGAAGGCGTCTCTATGGAGAGTGGAGGCAGGGAGGCCAAAGCCTGCTTGGGGCAAGGGAAGATGGAGCCCAAGGAGAGGTATGGCAGGCGGTGGGGGGGGGGGGCGGGGGGCACCAGCAGGATGACTCAGCCAGCTCAGAACCAGGTGCCTCACCCCCCACCTGAGCTGCTGCCTCATTTATTCTACTAAGTCCCAAGGGAGGAAAATACCCCCTCCCACGGGCTGGGAAAGTTGGGGGACTGATTTGCAAGGCTAAGTGAGAGGAGTTCACTGTCCTTTTGTGCATGCAGACACTCACTCAGGCAATACTTGGCCGATGAGATAAATCCACCTACACCTTTAAGCTGTACCTCCCCACGCAGGGCCCAGAAGGTCTAACCCTTGGATCGGTCCCAGGGTTCTTGCCACAAACATCTGCCAGGGCCAACAGCCCCCAGGTAGCAGATGCATAATGCGAACTGCATTTGGATGAAGGAGGCGTTGGAGAAGGCAGTGTGAGGGAATCGGGACTGCAGTGGAAACTGCTCAGGAATGTGGCTTCCCGTCCAAGTTGGTTCTTCCTAGACAATCGCCTTAATGTGGGTATCTCTCGGTTACCCATGCTTTGGGGAAGGATGGGGAGGGGGCGGATGATACCAAAGGTGAATAATCCAGAGACTATTTCTGATTATTCCTGTTGGACTTTGCCAGTTGGCTGTTTTTCCCCCTGCTGGGAAACTTGCTTCCCTAAGCAGGATTTTCTTTGACTATTTTTCAAAATTTACTCATGATTTCCAACCACGAACAATGCTTCCCCGAGATGACCAGGCTTGGCTTTATCCTGAGCTCCGTTCAAACCACAAAGACAGAAAGTTGGGGGTGGGGGTGGGGATTGATGGGGATTAACTGAGCTAGTATTGGGGGCCGGGCACCCATATTAAAGGGGTCAGAATTGCTTGTGGATGAGTCCCAAGGTGAGAAAACTGCCAGGGGAGATTCTAGCCACTGGGGATCGGTGCCTGTCTATTCTCCATGGGAAGGCCCTGAAAGGATGTGGTCACAAGACACGCGAAGGCCGTAGTGGTGGATTGGTAAGAAGCAGAGAAGTCAGCTTGAATTGTATGGGGTTGGGATGAGGGGTAGTGGACCAGGGGATAGGCTGGCTCCCATGGAAGATGGGGAAGAGGAGCTTGAACACAATTTCCAAAGGAGTTATGGAAACCTCATTCTGATTTAAGCCAGCACCTACGTTCCCGCAGAGCCGCCAACACAGAGGCTCAGAACAGTCCAAGGGCACTCAGAAGCCAGGGCCCATGCACTGGGGGTTCTGTGGTACCCGGAGAAGATGCGCACAGTTCTCCATCCTGCCACATCACTCCACCCCCCTTGAAGCTCCCAGTCCAGAAGGCACTGCAGCAAGGATTCTTCTCTGAGTTTCAATTTTCATGGAAATGAACCATTTTATCTCAGAACACAGGGTTGGGGGGGGGATGAATTCCCTTTCCTTAATGCAGATGGACTAAATCCCCTTCGCTTCTTACTTGAAAACAAGAAATCCAAAAGCTGCTGCCATTTGCTCTGTTGGATGCCCGCTGATAACTCAAAGCCAGGAGAATAAACCCAGAGGGTAGGTGGCTTACAGCTCCTAGGCGGGGGCCCTGGTTGGAGCAGCCTCAGCTACCAGGCTGGGTTGCCAAGGGGTGCAGGAAGGATGGAGCAGGGTGGGAGGTGGGGGGCAACATGACTTAGAGGAAATTGAACTTGAGCAGGAGGCCTGGAACTCTTTGAGCCAAAAGACCAACATCCTCAGGAAGGGCTTCACAAAATACTGACTAGCTTTGCTGCCACGGCTTCAGCCCAGGCCCGATTCAGGCAATGTCAGCCCATGGATGTGTCAGCTGTGTTCTCTCTGCCTTGTATTCTTGGGCAACAGCCCAACATTGATCGACTGAGCTCTTACCCTGTGCCAGGCGCTTACCTGCGCTCCCTCACTAACAATCCTGGCAGTCCACGTTAGCATTAGACCCCACTTTGCAGATTGTAGAACTGAGGCTCCGAAAGACTAGTAGCGCCACAGAGATGTGTCAGAATCAGGAGTCGCAATCACATGTCTGATCTCTGAATCTCCGTTCTTCATTGTTAAGTTAGGTCCACCTTACCAGGACTCTCCACTTTGCTTTTTTAAGGCACATTCCAGTTCAGCCCCAGAAGTGCACCATCTCCTAGACTCTCCTCTATCTGGCAGGCCCCTCACCCTGACCTCCAACTATGACTTTTTATGCTGACTCAATATGCCAAAGGCCTATTCCCTCTTCTGGGCCCCCTTGGCTCTCTGTTTACCTTAGTGGTTCTCCAAGAGTATCTCCAGACCAGCAGCAGCAGCAGCATCAGATCCCACCTCATACCTGCTGAATCAGAAACTCTGGGCATGGGCCCAGAAATCTGTTTCGACAAGCCCTTTGGGGGATTCTGATGCATACACAGCTTGAGAAATATTGGGCTACCTCCAGCTTCTCCAGACCCCATCAGTCTTGGTAACAGTTACGGACAAGGTTAGCTTTTGCTCTAGGCTTTGACACCTGAGCCCGCATCATCAGGTATATTATAAAGCGATCCTGAGAAGCTTATAATGAAATGAGTGAGGCTTGTTTTGGCTTCTGCTGCTGCTTTTCTCTCCACTACTAGGCACCCTGTTCTGGAACAGCCAACAGAGTGACCATTGCCACATGGGCATTATTACCACTATCTTCAGAACCAGCTTTGATACCTTCAACCGCTTCCTCCCCACCTCAAGTGGGGCCTGAGCCATAGGGTCTTCATAAAAATCACCTGCAACCACTAGTGTTGCATCCTCAAAGAATCTCTCTGGGCTTTGTTGCTGAACTGCAGCTTAACCCCCTCCTGGCCTCTTCCTTCGGGCGTTTCACCACAGTGCACAGCCCACAGCCTAGCCCTGGCCTAGAGGATGGCCTCCCAAACCCATTGGTCCCAGATGTGCAATCAGACAACTCCACCCTTACTGATGAAATCTGCACCTCTGATTATGGTACTCTCTACGTCTCCCTTTAATTCTGTCAATGTGTGCTTCATGTGTTTGAAACACTGTTATTAGTTGCATACATAGTTATGTTTTTCCTTCCTGAAGAATTGACCCTTCTACCATTGTAAAATGTCCCTCTTTATCTCTGGTAAAAATCCTTTGGCTTGAGTCTATTCTGCCTAATATTAATACAGTTTCTCCAGGTTTTGAATGTATACCATTTTTCATCCATTTATTTGCAATGTATCTGTGTTTTAAAGTATCTCTTGTAGACTACAAATAGGTCCTTTTTCTCTCTTATCTATTCTGACAATCTCTGCCTTTTAATTGGAATGTTTAGTCCATTAACATTTAATGTAATTATTGATATGGTTACATTTAGTTTTATTTGCTCCCTCTGTTTTCTATTTCTCTGTCCTTCCTTCCCTGCATTCTTTTGGATTTTTAGAACTCCATTTACATTTATCTATTGGATTTGCAGCTATACCTCTTTGCATTAATTTTTTGATGATTACCCCAGGAATTATAATATACATCCTTAACTTTCCACAGTCCATTTAGGGCTACTATTTCAAGTAAAATGTAGAAACACCACAACCACAAAGGTCTGATACTTTCTACCCCCATCCTTCATGCTATAGTTATCACATGTATTTCATCCACATACATTGCAAAACCCACAAGACAATGTTAGAATTCTTCCTTCAAATAGTCTTATAGACTTAAGAGCAATTAAAAGGACTCGTTGCCAAATGGAACCTCAAAATTAGGAGAGGTTTTCTTAGGAAGCCAATATAGCTCATTCTTACCAAAAAGAACTTGGGAGTTTTCAATGTTCCTTCACTCCCCTCTAGCTGATGGTGAGTTCCATGTCCACAGGGCAGAACCACAGTTGATTCATCCTTATTCTTGTCTTTAAGAGTCTTTAACCCAATCTCCTGAGACCTGATTATCATACCCAAAGTTTTCTCCAAAGTTTCTTAAGAGTCCTTGACGTTCAAGACATGATAACCCAGAATTCCCAGAGTGATATGCAGATGAAGCCTCACCAGCATCCTGTCCCTCAAAAGAGGCACTTTCTCCCATGTTATTACTCCTATGTTGTTACTATTCTCCCATGTTATAGTTCTGAGGTTTTTTTTCCTCACCTCTCCTCTTAGATTCTAAATCCTGAAGGTAAGTGATGTGGTCTTATGCATGGTAGGTACTTAGACAACTTTGCTGAATGAGCAAATAAACCCCAAATGCGTTTCCTGGCACCTCCAAGGACAGTTGAGAACAGAAGGGAAAGTTTGTTGGGAAGAGAAGGAGGTCCACGTGTCTGCATCTGGAGTGGTGGGAAATCATTTCCAGGGGCAGGGGGCATAGCCAAAAACATCACTGTGGATTGATGAGGGGATCCCAGAGAGCCTGGGGTTCACTCCAGTGAAATGTGAATGTGGGAGTTGAGAATGTGAAGGCTGCAAAGGGAACAGGGGGAGGCTACCAGGCCGGGATGTGTGGATGGGACCGGGATTTTCAGCACGCTCATGTGTACCTGGAGGAAGTGTGTGCTGGGCCACCCAGAGCTGCTGACACTGCAGTCCAGAGCGCTGAGGCTTTTTAGAAAAACCATTAGCCTCGTGACAAGGAGAATGAAAAAGCCGCCAGAACCTGGGTAAGCACAGGGCTGTTCCACAGGGCTCCAGGCCACGCCATGAGGGAGGAAAGCGGAGGTCATTCATCTGGGTGCTTCCAGGAGACACTGGGGAGGGAGGGTTCATGGGGGTGGAACTGGAGCTGGTCAGAAAAGGGCCTTTGTCCTGGAACCAAGGGACCTGAGAGCGTAGTTGAACCCAAGCGTCGGGGGAAGAAGGGTGTCCTGACCAGACAGGGTCTCCCCAGGGTTAGGATAAAGGAGGAGACCATGACTGAAAAGAAGTGAAACCGGGAGGGCCTCTGAGTCACGCCCTCAGCCTGCACCGAGCTAAGTGAGTAACAGAAGACCTGCAATACCTAATTTCATATGAACTGCGATAATCGAGTAATGGGGCTGATTTTTGCATGGGGCTGGTAGAAAAGCTGAGGAGGAGGAGGGACAGAGCAGGAACAAGCCACAGCCTGTGCCAGCCTGTGTGAGGCGGCTAGCTGGTCTCCCACGAGCTACCAGCTGAGGTGAATGAAATGCCTGTTGACTCAAGGCAGGGGGAGAACGAGCGACCGTTATTTAGAATAAGGAATGGATACCCAACACGGTGTGAGGCTAAACAAATCTGCCAGTGAGACCTGACCTGTCACAATAACCTTAAGTGCGTTTTGGGGGGCTCAGGCCAGGAGGAGAGGGGAGGGCCCCCGTGCTCGTGAGAAGCCACTGCTTACCTCCTCCTGGTGAGCTGGCCCCAGTGGAGGGGCGACACTAGAACTCACTGATGGACTCAGGGCCCTGGGAGATATTTAGGTCGTAGGAATTTTCCCATTTCACAACAAAGAATGGTGGGCTCCTTTGTGCATTCAACTTCCGTCTAACACCATGTGGTGAGCATGATTACAAAAACACGGAGCAAAGCCTTCCATCAGGTTTCTGGGGATTCAAGCCAAGAAGAGTACGAACCCCAATCCCAGAACCCCTCCCGCAACAGGCAATGCCTGAATAGTGGAAAATGCCCTTCTGTTTCCGGTCCGATCCAGCTAGAGGGCTTACATCCAAGATGACTGCCATTTCCCCTGATGAAAGACGTGGACAAACTGGATCTTGGAAGAATTCAGAGCAGGTCTGAATTACTCCTAAAGGCTTTCTCTAGCAGGGGAATCGGAGGCCATCACCCCAAACCTTCCTCTTCCATCTCCTGATCTCTTGGCTGCACAACTATCCAATTCTATCAGGTGACCCTGTTTCTCTGCCCTATATAAGAGACACCAGGGCTTATCCCAACTTTTGGGTTGCTCATCCCTGTCGGGGAATTCCAAACGCAGCAACATCCCTGATCAGGATCTATCAATCAGGATGTCCCTTTCTGGACTCTCCAGCATGAATGGTTCTGCCTGGACCACTAGGTCTCTCCTGGTTGAAGTTCGTTCGTTCGATCGTTTTCTTTTTCTTTCTTTCTTTCTTTCTTTCTTTCTTTCTTTCTTTCTTTCTTTCTTTCTTTCTTTCTTTCTTTCTTTCTT